>NC_050069.1:265342647-265648679 GCF_009764565.3 Dermochelys coriacea
GAGGGCAGAACTTAGAGGCTGGGTGACCAACTGAAATTGTGGGTGCTCTTCTGAATTCCTCATAAGTGGGATATTTTAACATGCAATAACACTGATCCTCCAATGAAAAGTGTGAGTCTTGTAAATATCTTTGGCTCCTTTTGTTGTTTATTATCAGAAACTTGGAATTGTTTCAGGCAGTGAGATTGGAATTTAAGGTTCCAGAACCGATTTTTTTTCGGGGGGCGGGAGGGAAGAGATAAACCATAAAAGATGAATCACAAGATTCTGTGTGTCTCATTAATTTAGGCACTTTGGGTGGAATTCACCCCTTTGCGGGGGTGGGGCAGCACAATTTCCATGAGCCACTTAAATCCCCCTAGCAGGGCTGCTGTAGGGTCAGCCACCTCCTGAGCACCCCCTTGTGGCTAGAGGTCACACTGCAGCCCCCCTGCCTTAGTTTCCCCCTCTTCAGGCCCCCCTCACACAGACTTCACACACTTCTTCTGTGGTCAAAATACCCTTTGTTGCAGTCTCTGTTTATTCACAGAAAATAAACTCAGAAAAAACTCAAAGTCCTAAATTAAGATCCAGCAAACCAAGATTTCTCTCCAGCTCCCAGGCCTTTCTGTCTGGAGAGCTCTGCTTGGTTACGGTCTCTTCTACATGCAAGAAAACGATATTAAAAGAAACAAGTTAATTAAGCAACTACTTAACTAATTACTGTACCACCTTTCTTTGGGTTATTTTAATTTTGACATCTTAACTAAAGAAAAGGATTCAAGTGTTGAATTTAGTTTTAGAGAGTTTTATTACATTTCCTTAACAGCTGCTAATGGTATAGGAAACAAGAAGGCAACAATAGCGGCACCAGTCCTAGGAGAAGTCACAGAGTGGTTGGATGACCCAAAACTAGATAATAGGTGGCATACAAAAGGATTTGATTCATTGTGGAGTTTCCAAGGAACTGCTTTGAGACCGACTGGAATGGAGAAGGAGGATTGAGGAGTCGATCCTATATATATGGGACTAAAGTTAGAGGAAGAATAATTATGATTTGGACAACATAAAGTAGAAAACCGGTCAATAGAACCATTCAGGTTTTCAGAATCAAATCACACAACCACAGTAGAAAATAACACTTATCCTCAGTTACTGCACAACGCAACGTCGCTTCAAGAACTGTTGTTCTCCAGCAGGCTGGAACAGCTGTATAAATCTTCCATGTCTGATGGCCTTGTTTTAACAACAACGGCGGGACCTTGGTATGTATGGCTGAGCTGAGTCTGTGCATTGTTAATCAAACAGTTCCATTTCTGATTATTCCACTCAGTAGTCCAGTGTCTTTATACACACATGCTATTTGGTTTCCGTTTCTTTTAGTTACTGCCTCTTTCAGTATAGATGTATTTCACTAACTTGACAGCATAAGCATGCTTGATCGCACGTATTAGCTTTACTTCTTCACTTTATTACTTAAACTAAAGGAAATCAGCATGAATGTAACCCCTTTCTTTCCTAACAGCATTGCCCACGAGGTAAAAAACCCTGTCAAACTTGACAATATTTTGTCCACAGCTGTACTTCTTACAGTCAACTTCCCTTTTACACATAGAACAAACTTCATTTAATCATAATATTAGATTTCATGAGGCTCCCTGTTTGTCCACTGGATCTATCACATCATATCAGGTCTTAACATTTAATTTAATTTGTAATTCATTTGCTCATTCACAGCCAGGGAAAAAAGGGAAGCCGCATTAGCTGCACCAGTCGTACACCCTTGCGAGGCTTTGAGTTTTCATCTCTTGGGCCTCAGTTCTATCTATGCTAAAACAGCCTGGATGCCCGGGCAATTCTTAACTAGTAATAAGCCATAACTCAGGGGTCTTAGTTACTACACTTACCTCCTGCCTGGTAAGCTTTGCAGTCCCTTCCTTTCTTCCTCCTGTTTGCTTAGGGTCTCTCCCGCCTTATCAGGTTACTCCCAACCCGTCCCAGATGGAGTTTTTGTCCCAAATCCCTATATTCTCCCTGATCATTCCACCACCTCACTGCAGCTCCCAGCTGCTCTTTTAGGGGAAGCACCAGACCCCTTTCAATGGTGCCTCTTAGTAATCAGGGCTCGCTATCTCCAGGCGCTCTAGCCCTTCCAGGGCAAGCTACCCAGTTCCAAGGGCTGAGTGGGTGCTTAGCCCTAGTGCTGATCCCCTGCACAGGAATGACTTTTGCCCTCGTCTGTGCATTTGTATACCAGGCATGGCACCCATAACTCCACCACAAGGTTTGTAACACATCTTGTGTTGTAATGGTACTGAGCCAGTTCCTTATGTGTTATTTACTCAGTCCTAGCTCATTCAGGCAAAACTCACCCTCACTTTAATGGGAGCATTGGTTGAGTTAGGACTCTGGGAGATCAGGCTTTGCCCCATTATTAGGGGATTCTTTAGGGCTAGATCCCATTGCACATGTCTCAAAGTGAGCTCCTCTCTTCTGCCATCGGATGTGGCAGCTAATAAGTGAGCTTGGGGGGAAAGGGGCGGGGTATTGAACTAGGGTTGGACACAGGGAACAGTAAGGAAGAGTTCTATGAAATTTCAGAACCCAGCACTCTCCTGGGGCCGGCTCCAGAGCCTACTGACCTCAATCAAAAAACTCCCATTGACTTTGGATCTGACCCATGAAGAGCTAGTGCATCTCATTGCACTATTTGTCCTCCTCTCTCCTTTGTTTGTTGTTCCTTTCCCCCACCCTAGCAAGGTATTTTCTAGGCACCAGAGTGGGACCTTGCTTCATTCCGAGCCCAAGCCAAGCTTTGATGCTGCTGCACTGATGAATACCAAGTGGGAGTGGCACTTATAACAATCAGACGGAGTGCTAAGGAAATGCCCTGCCTGCATCTGTGTTTGCTCTACAGTAGAAAGGCAGTTAATAAAAATAATAAATAAGGAGAGAGAATAGAATCCCAGCAAGCAACTGCACTGGGAAGAGAGAGGCTCTGGTTCTCATTTATACCCTTTAGGCTCCCAGAGCAATGTTAAGGGGACTTAGTGTAAATGAGATTCAGACACTACTTTCTTTCTGGTGATCCTATGGGATGACTCCCATTTTGTCCCCTATCTAGCTCCCTTTCTCAACCCATTGTCAGAGCTTGGCTTGCAGGGACATCTTTTTCATTTCAGAGGCTCGGGATGGCATTCCCTCCTTGATATCAATAAGCAAGCGGCCAGCATCATGGGACCCCCATCTCCACTGGGGTCTTTAGCATGACCATAATGCAACCAACATCAATGAAAGGCACTATATGCAAGTGCAAGTGTAAATTATTATTGTTCATGTGGATTGATGGTTTGGGGGCTTTTGTTTGAAAAAAAGATTTTTGAGGAAAAAGGGTTTTTTTGTTTTTTTTTTAGTTATTGTTTCCTAAAAAGTGGAACATAGCTTTATGGCAAAAAAAAAAAAGTTTTGACTACACAAACAAACAAAATCACACACACCCCTTTTTTCATCATCATTTTTTTCCAACAGAAAATTGTTCCAAGAATTTCAGTTAAATGAATATTTTCCATTTTTCTCTGTTTTTCCATGGAGCAGAGGGGCAAGGAAGGAGGAGGGGAGAATCATTTCCCAACCGCCTAATAATAAACATTATTACCCACTTGAAACAGAAGAGGACTCTGATATAAAAGAGAATTAAATGTGAGCTTGGTTTTCATTTTAAAGTTCTTAGCAGCCAGCCTCTTCTCCCTTTCCACATCAGTGTTTGTTTTGCTGGCTGGAGTGTGTTTCATTAATTCTTTTTATAGCTGAAAAACTTATTACTAGTATCTTTGTTAGGCTTGTGATACAGACTTGAGGTTTTTCTCCTTTTTAGTAAGTTTTATCAGGAGCCTTCAGAGAACGCTGACAGTGCAGCAGGGCCCATTAGAATCATAGAATATCAGTGTTGGAAGGGACCTCAGGAGGTTGTCTAGTCCAACCCCCTGCTCAAAGCAGGATCAATCCCCAATTTTTGTCCCAGATCCCTAAATGGCCCCCTCAAGGATTGAACTCACAACCCTGGGTTTAGCAGACCAATGCTCAAACCACTGAGCTATCCCTCCCCCCATTCTGCTGCCTCAGTTTACCTTCTTCCCCCAATCAAGCAAGCCACCACAGCTGCGGCTTTCAGATTAATTTTTCCCTTCCTGGAGCTGGATTATTAACAAAGCAACAATTTTCCAAACAAGTTTCTCTCACCTCCAACTCCTGCTGGGTCACAACTTGAGCAGTGCAAGAACTGGAATCTCACAGGAAATTTCTTGATTTCCAAATGTGCTGAGTTCCAAATTGAAAGAAAAAACAATGAACAATTTACGCACAAAAATGAATGATTCAATCAATCAATCAATACATTTCATTTCCATGTCAACTTTTTATAATACGAAATAAAAGGAATTTTACAATAAAACAAAAAATCTTTCACAAAAACTGGTCCATTCCCAGCAGTGTCAAAATGGATAATTTTTGTTTTGAGAAGATTAAATTTCATCCAGATTAACATGTTGCCGCTGGACATTTCAGATTCAGCAAAATAGTTTGTAAGAGGGAATCATAAAATAATCACTTTGGGCTGCATTGCCAGTATCAATGCTGCTCCTGTCTCCTCCAACTTCGCCTGTATCCAGACAGACAATCTGACCATGGATGCCGCTAACCAGATCCTGGTGTGGACTTGCAGAGACGGTGGCCTGCATTTCCCACTCTCAGAAAGCCAGGCTGTGGGCTCCATACAGTGTGAGAGGCGCCTGCTGGTGGAATCGCTCAGGAAACAGGTGGGAGAGCAACAGGAGGAAGTGGCTAGGCTGAGGAACATTCGTGCCCACGAGGAATTCCTCGAGAGTATTTATATGGAGATATCCAAGGCTGAGGAAGCTATCCAGCTACAGAGGACCGCTGTCACACCACTGGGGGAGGAGGATATGGCTCTGTCACAGGGAGGACACTGGCTGCTGGTTACTTCTGGCAGCAGGCAGTGTTCCACCCCTACTCCCAACCCACCACCATGGTGATGGAAAACCAGTATGCTGCCCTGGCAATGAGCAATGAGGAATCACCCCCAAAGGTGGAGGAGAAGCCATGTATCCCCAAGGCTGAGAAGATAATAGCTACCACTCCCAGAAGGAAATGTAGGGTAGTGGTGGTTGGTGACTCTCTTCTGAGTGGGATGGAGGCACCCATCTGTCACCCCTGACATGGCATCCCAGGAGGTATGCTGCCTGCCCGAGGCCTGTATCTGGGCCATTATGGAGGGCTGGTCAAGGATCATCTGGCCCTCTGACTACTACCCCATGCTGCTCATCCATGTGGGCACTAATGATACTGCGAGGTATGACCCTCAGCAGATCAGAAGTGACTACAGGGATCTGGGAATAAGGGTGAAGGAGTTGGGAGCACAGGTGGTGTTCTCTTTGATCCTTCTGGTCAAGGGTAGGGACTTCGGCAGAGACAGATGCATCCTGGAAGGGAATGCCTGGCTGCGAAGATGGTGTTACCAGGAGGGCTTCGGCTTCCTTGACCATGGGATACTATTTTGGGAAGAAGGATGCTAAGCAGCGATGGGGTCCACCTATCGAGGAAGGGGATGAGCGTATTTGGCTAACCTAATGAGGAGGGCTTTAAACTAGGTTCGAAGGGGGCAGGTGACCAAAGCCCACACATAAGTCAAAAACATGGAGACCTGGGAGAAGGGTCAGAATTTGGTGGGAGCAAGGGCTGTTATAGCAGGCATAAAGGAAAGACAAGACAAAATTGCAGGGGAGGGAGGAATCAAATCAGTATCTTAGATGTCAGTGTACTAATGCAAGAAGCATGGGGAATAAGCAGGAAGAACTCAAAATGCTAGTAAACACAACTTAAACACAACTATGACACAGTTGGCATCACAGAGACTTGGTGGGATAATATGCATGACTGGAATACTGATATAGAAGGATACAGCTTGCTCAGGAAGGAGAGGCAGGGGAAAAAGGGAGGAGGAGTTGCTTTATATATTTAAAAATGTATATACTTGGACTGAGGTTGAGATGGAAATAGGAGACAGACTTGTTAAAAGTCTCTGGGTAAGGATAAAAGGGGTAAAAGAACAAGGGTGATGTCATGGTAGGGGGTCTACTACAGACCAGCAAACCAGGAAGAAGAGATAGATGAGGCTTTTTTTAAACCTAACAAAAATCAATCAAAGCGCAGGACTTGGCAGTGATGGGAGACTTCAACTACCCAGACATCTGCTGGGAAAATAACACAGCAGGGCACAGATTATCCAGCAAGTTCTTGGAATGCATTGGAAACAATTTTTTTATTTCAGAAGATGGAGAAAACTACTAGGGGAGAGGCTGTTCTAGATTTGATTCTGACGAACAGGGAGGAACTGGTTGAGAATTTGAAAGTGGAAGGCAGCTTGGGTGAAAGTGATCATGAAATGACAGTTTATGATTCTAAGGAATGGTAGGAGGGAGAACAGCACAATAAACACAATGGATTTCAAGAAGGCAGACTTTAACGAACTCTGGGAGCTGGTAGGTAATATCCCATGGGAAGCAAGTCTAAGGGGAAAAACAATTGAAGGCAGTTGGCAGTTTTTCAAACAGACATTATTAAGGGCGCAGGAGCAAACATTCCCACCGCGTAGGAAAGATGGGAAGTCTGACAAGAGCCAACCCTGACTTAACCAGGAGATCTTCAATGATCTAAAACTAAAAAAAAAAAAAAAAAAAAGTCCTACAAAACGTGGAAACTAGGTCAAATTACAAAGGATGAATATAAACAAATAACACAAGTATGTAGGGACAAAATTAGAAAGGCCAAGGCACAAAACTAGCTAGAGACATAAAGGGTAACGAGAAAACATTCTACAAATGTATTAGAAGCAAGAGGAAGACCAAGGACAGGATAGGTACTCAATGGGGGTGGGAAATAATAACAGAAAATGTGGAAATGGCAAAGGTGGTTAATGACTTCTTTGTTTTGGTTTTCACCAGGAAGGTTGGTGGTGACTGGACGTCTAACATAGTGAATGCCAGTGAAAATGAGGTAGGATCAAAGGCTAAAATAGGAAAAGAACAAGTTAAAAATTACTTAGACAAGTTAGACATCTTCAAGTTACCAGGGTCTGATGAAATGCATCCTTGAATTCTCAAGGAGCTGACTAAGGAGATATCTGAGCCATTAGCAATTATCTTTGAAAAGTCATGGAAGACAGGAGAGATTCCAGAAGACTGGAAAAGGGCAAATATAGTGCCCATCTATAAAAAGGGAAATAAGGACAACCCAGGGAATTACACACCAGTCAGCTTAACTTCTGTACCCGGAAAAATAATGGAGCAAATAATTAAGCAATCAATTTGCAAACATGTAGAAGATAAGAAAGTGATAAGTAATAGTCAGCATGGATTTCTCAATAACAAATTGTCCCAAACCAACCTGATAGCTTTCTTTGATAGGGTAACAAGTCTTGTGGATAGGGGGGAAGTGGTACATGTGGTATATATCTATTTTAGTAAAGCTTTTGATACTGTCTCGCATGATCTTCTCATAAACAAACTAGGGAAATGCAACCTAGATGGACCTACTATAAGATGAGTGCATAACTGGTTGGAAAACCGTTCCCAGAGAGTTGTTATCAGTGGTCCACAGTCCTGCTGGAAGGGCATAATGAGTGGGCTCCTGCAGGGGTCAGTTCTGGGTCAGGTTCTGTTCAATATCTTCATCAATGATTTAGATAATGGCATAGAGAGTACACTTATAAACTTTGCAGACAATACCAAGCTGGGATTTGATGATGACTTGCAGGAAGGCAACCAGATTGTAATTCAGAAGAGGGGCGTGGCAGCCACTAACAGAGGTATTGAAGTTCAAGTGTTGAGGTTTGATAGTACAGGAAAATGGTGATTTCAGCAATGAACTTATAAGCAGAAGAGGAAAGACATGTACTATATGGAGAAAAGTGAGCAGCATGATCTGAGATAGAAGAATGCCTATCAAATTGAAAAGTAAGATCAACAAGAGGGTAATTATGTTTGCACTTTGGTACGTCTCTGAATGTTGGGCCCTGAAGAAGAAACAGGAGCAGATCTGGAATAGAGTGGAAATGAAAATTTTGAGATGCATGCTTGGAGTCACAAGGATGGACCATGTTTGGAATGAAGGAATGAATGAATGAATGAAGGGAAGTATGAAGGTGATACCAATTATAGACAAGCTGAGGGAACCTAGGCTTAGATAGTTTGGGCATGTGAAAAGGTCAGAAGAATATAAAGGCAACAGGACATTCAACTTAGAAGTGGAGCATAAGAGAAGGGTTGGAAAGACCCCAAACTAGATGGATGGATGTTATAAAAAATGATTAGCTGTGGAGTTTCTGAGGATCTACTTCAAGACACACTGGAATGGAAAAGAAGGACGTGTAGAACCAAACCCATATAGGTGGGACTAAGGTTAGAAGAAGATCAATGGAGAGTCCACCACAATCCTTGGTAAGCTCTTCCAATGGCCACCTCCACTCGCTATTAAAAGTTTGCACTATATTTCCAGTTTGAACTTTTCTAATTTCACTTTTCCAGCCACTGGGGGTCTGATGGGTCTCTCTATACACCTCTCCCACTCTCTACCACATCCACACAAAGTTAGATACTGCTGACCAAATTCTGTTCTCAGTCACACCGGTGCAACTCTATGATCCCAGTACATGCAATATGTAGTGGGTTTAGAATATAGTGGATAAATCTGTTTGTAAGTGCCTGGGGCAAGACTCTCCCTAATTCACAAGATTCAGGTGCATTTTATATTTATGGAGTGCCAACTGCAAAGCATCAGATGCACCATAAAATAAAAAAAAACAAAATGCTGACTATTAAAAATCCATTTATAAGCAGGTACAGTAGACTAACTACCTAAGACAGTGTGGGTGTCTACACTGCAGTCATGGGGTGTGACTGCAACTCGGGTAGACATACCCCAACTAGCTTTAATCTAGCTAGCTCAGGTAGCAAAGCAATAAAGTGGTGGCAGCACAGGCTTCAAACGCAGGCTAGCCACAGGAGTAACTACCCAGGGTTCCAGGTGGGCTCATACAGCTGGGGCTGCAGTGGCTTTCCTGCAGTTGAATTTCATGACTGGAGTGTAGACATACGCAGAGTCATATGCCACAGGTTGCATCCATGGGTTCATAGGTTGGGAGACGCTCCTCT
This sequence comes from Dermochelys coriacea, assembly GCF_009764565.3. Lineage (NCBI taxonomy): Eukaryota > Metazoa > Chordata > Testudines > Dermochelyidae > Dermochelys > Dermochelys coriacea. The sequence goes on from NC_050069.1 coordinate 265,351,854, forward strand.
TCAGTTAGCTTTTAAATTCGTTTGCATGTTGCTCTGGAACCTTACATTTCAGCCTGTGCTGGGACAAGCAAGGATTTTTATTCCAGGATCTCACCATGCAGGACAGGAATGGTCTGTTGGGCAGGTGGAATTCCAAGCTTCCTGGACTGCACACACATATTTCTTCCTTCCTCCTTTGCTATTCCAGCTCATTCTCTTGGCTGCATTGTTTGTTCCTCCCCATAAATTTTTTTCCCTGACATTAGGCAAGACATCCCCTTCTGATATATATTTGCCTCCTTTCCTGCATTGAGTTCTTGCACTAGACTGGACCAGTGCATGGTTCTCAGGAGCAACTGGGCCAAATGATTTTTACAACTTCCTATCTTCTTATTTAACTCAAGTGGTAGAGGCCTGTCCTTTTGGTTCTGAAGTCCCCCTTGCTTGCTCCCTGCTGACAACTGGTATGTCTCTGTGGGTGCTGCAATGGTCCATTACATTTCTACTTTCCAATTTTATTTGCTAGCCCTACTGTTATGCTTGCCTATCTATCATTATATAATTGTTTATTGACATCACAGTAACATCTAGAAACCCCAATTAGGTCTATTGCATTAGTCACCATTCAATCCTAGTTAAAGAACTAATGGGGCCTGATCCATTGTTGTCCTGCACCTTGCAGGGTCATTTACTGCTGCAGCACTTCAGTGTAGATGCTACCTATGCGAATGGACGGGGTTCTCCAGTTGGTGTATGTAATCCACTTCCCCAAGAGGCGGACTTCTTCTGTCGATCTAGCGCTGTCTATACTTGGGGTTAGGTCAGACTAATTTTGCCACTCAGGGGTATGGTTTTTTTCATTAGATACACTGACCTAATTTTCTAGTGTAGACCAGGCCTTAGGGCTTGTTTACACTGCAGAGCCTTTGCCAGTGTAGCTATGCTGGCAGAGCCACCCGGTGGAGAGCCACATAAGATGACAGAGGAGTTCTGTCTACACCATCTCCCCAAAGGACATTAGCCAACCTGACAAAAGCATTGTGTTAGCATAGCAACGTCTACATTAGATGTTTTTCTGGAATAGCTATGTTGGCTAGGAAGACAAGTTTCATACTCCTCGATGACATTTCTATGCCATCACAACTTTACAATGTAGACTAAGCCTTTAGTGAAACCAATACTGAATGCACACAGAAACACTGCAAGTAGTATAAATAATATTGGAATACTCTAAATAACTTTGAAACTAAAGCTATTATAAAATACTGTAAATCTACTGGTGTTCCTTCCCTGTTGCCTCTATTCACATCTAAGGTTTCAACATAACACCTTGGCCTCTATGCTTTAGCAGACACATATGAACATACTCCCCTCTGATCTTCGTTGAGAGATGATTTCTCAGTCTTTACAGTGTGGCCATAATATGTCGTGTGTATCACCTGGACTCTTCAGAACCTGAGAGGAAAGACCGTCTCTCGGTTCTTTTCCAAACACTCCAGAATCTGGTAACACAGCAGCCACAGGGGGAGAGGGGACAGGGGAGCAGGGGGCGGAGGAGAGGGAGAGATCTCCACACCTAGCTGCATTTCAGACCTAGGTTTAACAGCTGATTGGACCTGTTGCTGCTGAAACAGAAATCTGTAGCCTGTATCCAAAGTGGCACAGGAATTGGGATCTACATATAGAATATCCATTCCCTGGATCTCTACAAGGCTGTCACTCTACAGGGCACCGTCCTTTTCCCATAAGCCCAGCTAAGTCAGGCAAGAATATACATGCTTTTACCTCCCTGAACTTGGCCACAATTTCTGAGCTAGAATAAGTTCAAAGCAGTTAGCTGGTAGCTATAGGCTCTGTAGCCTCTAGAGGTAACAATGCTCCCCTCCCAGCTCTTCCACTAGGTCCACACCATGGTGGATCAAACATTATCCCTAACAGTTAAACTTCGCTAGTCAGTAAATGTGGAATAACACTCACCTGTTGCACCTAGTGGTCAATGTGTTGAGACCCAGCGCTTACAGCAGATACGTCGCTTGGTCCTGGTTGATCAGGCACTGAGCCAGCACCAAGTTAACGCCTATATTTATAACCTCCTCCTGCGCTTTGATTGGCTCAGCGCTTGGATGGTGACTGTGTGCCACCCGCCAGGAGGATTGCCCTGTTTTCCCACAATGAAAACTTCCTATACAGCTTCAGATACAGTGACTGAGCATGCCTCGTAAGTGCCGCACCCTCGTCCTAGGAGTTTATGGGCCCTTGTAGCTGAGTTCCCTGCACCTCTGCACATGTGCAGAATTAAGTATCCAACTAAGAGCCATGTTCCCTCCCCCTTGCTTCTCTCCTATTCTTTGGGCCAAACAAATGCAAATGCTGAAGTGGTTTACAGGTGTAAAACACTAGCACATCAGAAGCCCCATGATTTACCCACATGCACTTTGCATACACTCTTGCATGGGACTGGACTATGTTACGAAGGACGTCAGATTGGATGATTAAAATGGTCTCATCTGGTCTTAAAATCTACTAATATGTGACTGGCAACATGATGTGCAAGGTGATCATGAATTGGGCCCATTCTCCTTCCTAGATTTCCTTTCCGTGCCACTCTCCCCGCTTTTTCTTCCCCTTTTGCATGGCTCTGGAGTTGATGCCAAGGTTGCCCCAGGGATGCTAAGAGAGGTCTATCCAGAGCATTCCCTCTGGAGAATTTCTCAAGGTAATTCCATCTAATAGAACAAAGCTCCAGAAAAGTACTGTATTTCTTACAAACCAACAGATGTTTTAATGCCTTGCCAATGCTTCATAGATGGCTACGTATTCACACTGTCAGGACTGTAAACTTAATAAATTGCATTTAATACTGAAATAAATACAGAAAGCCACATTCAAAACAGACGAGAAAGTATCCATGGCTTATATAAGAGCAAAGTGGCTGGTATGAGCTCTTCCCCGAAGCCCACATGGGTGTGTGTATACACAAAGTGAATGTTCCCAATTAGCTGAGGGGTTCTGGCTTACCCAATTTAAGTCAGGCTCACCTGCAAAAAAAAGCACCCGCATAAACAGAGACACTGTCATGCCGGGAAAATTGGGTAATGCTATGCAAATAGCTATTCCAAGGAGAATGCTGAGTCTTTAGCCATGCCAAAAAGCATTGACTAATGGTTTCCATCGTGAGGCTGGTCATTTTTAGCTTCATTACCATGAATGGCGTTACTGAAGTATTCTTATGACCAATGTAATTGTAGGCGATTCTGTTGGATGGCACAAAACAGTGACTGTCCGAATATGGCATGGGCTGTCAGAAGGAATTAGTGCTCTGGCACTGTTGAGACTGACTTACTTATACAAACGGAGCCGTTTATTGTTCCATGGGATAACATTTCAGGGCTGATTTTCCAACACTCTGCCAGCCCGGGCATCTTTTACACCACTGAGCTCCCAATATACCATTATCCTACAACTCACACAGTCTCTTATACCAATTTTTACACCCACCTTGCACTGAAGACCAGACTTGGGGGCAGGAGGTGACACTGCCTGGTCATAGACTGCAGCAGTCACGTGGTTGCCCATGATTAACTGGGAGTAACCCTGTGCTGTTCTTAGGCACCTGGAGTGCGGTCATGGATATCTGGCGCCACGGACCTCCATTGTCCAGGTGTATTGTTGTTGTTGTTCCTCTGTTGGACTGCACGGGGCACAGGGCGATGGAGGGTCAGGTGCAAGGTGCCAGGCAATGAGGAATCAGACCCTGAGGGCCTGACTGCATTGCAATTAAAAACTTGCAGCTGGCCTGGTCCAGCTGTCTTGGTCTCATGGGACTCCGGTAAGGGGCTCTTTGATTGCGGTGTAAATGTTCAGGCTCAGGCTGGAGCCTTGGTTCTAAGGACCTTGCAAGGTGGGAAGATCCTAGCACTTGGGCTGAAGCCCAAGACCTAATCTCTACACTCAATTAAACAGCCCCTTAGCCTGAGCCCTGCAAGACCGAGTCACCTGGCACGGGCCAGCCATGGATTTTCAATTGCAGTGTAGACAGACCTTCAGACTGGACTAAGTGATTCTCTCCTCTGTAAATTACAGGTAATTCCTATTGAAATCAATGAGAGATACTTGTATCCAGTCGTGGGCCAGGGGATACTGGGTCTTGGCTTAGCTAGTAGGATCAATGTGCTCATGTTGCTTTCCAGCTATTGATTTTGAAGAAGGGTTTGAAATCCATCTGTTCCCCATTTAGCTGCCCCTTTGTTGGGCCTGATCCAAAAGGCTCTGAAGTCAATGGGAGTCTTTCCATTGACCTCAGCAAGCTTTGGAGCAGGCCCTTTAAGTTCAAAGGCCTGCTTTGCCACTGTGTGAAATGGGTGTAAAATGCTGCCACTCAGACCTGGTAGCGTATTATGCCTATGATACGCTGGTGTAAATACCTTTCTCAAGGTGCACGGTGGTAGAAATGAGGTCCCCATGTCTGTATGCCAAAACCAAAGTGCTGAAAACCAGCATTTACTGTATGGTGAAAAAAAAAAACAACAACTTCCCCTTTGTCCTGAAACTTCGTAACTCAGTGCTTTCTTGGTGGACATTCCCCCTCCCTCTGCCTTCAGAATTTGCTCCCCTTGGCTATTGGCTAGACCCTGCGTGTTGTTACCTCCAGGGTGAGATTTAAGGTGTATTTATTTGCTTTGGCTTTTGTCTGGGGTTTGGTTTGGTTTTCCTGGGTTTATGGAATATACATTCTTTAACATTGGGACTGAATGCCCCGTGGCTGCAACGACAGATGCTTTGTATGGGGCTTGGTCCTATGAGGTGCCCATGGCACCTTGCAATATCACACCTATCTCAGTCAAATAAAGGGAATTTAATGGTCCTCCTTTGGACTGATCCACAGCTGGTGTGAAGCTGCGTAGTTTCGGTACAGTCACGGCAATGTACGCACGCTGAGGAGCTAGCCTCTGTGTTCTCTGTCTGCCCTCACTTCTCTCCTGGGACTGGCTCTCCCTAAATTTCAGCCCTTTGCTCTGTGCTCGTCCCACACTGGTGAGTGTATGGCACAGGCCCCTCCTCTGTGCCTGATCCTTAGAGAATGCGAGTCTGTAACATCCTGATGTGGCTCCTCCGTAGCTCAAGCCATAGTAACTCAGGTGTTAAGTTCTGGAGGCTCTTAGCTCAAGTTTGAGTATTAGCCAGTATGGTGGCTGTCACACAGATGTAAATGCTTCACAGCCCTGCTGTAACACAGATAAGGTTTAGCAATCCCTTTCTGCACTGAGACACGGGGAGGTTAAATGGAAGGATGGGCTTGTGCTTAAGGCTCTTCCCTGGAAAATTCCAGTTCAATTGTTGGCTGTTCCACAGACTCCTTGTATGGCCTGGGGCAAATCACTTGACCTCCCTGGACCTCAATTCCTCCTTTCTAAAAGAGGGCTATTCATCTCTCTTTCAATCATCTCCTCTACTTAGATTCTAAACTCTATGGGTATGTCTTCAGTGCAATTAGATTGCCCTGGCTGGCCCATTCCAGCTGATTTGGGCTTGCGGCCCTTGGGTTGCAGTGCTGTTTAATTATGGTATAGATGTTCCAGCTCAGGCTGCAGGCTCTGATACACTGCCACCTCGCAGATATAAACTGGCCATCAACAAGTTTAGGCTTGAAATTAGGCAAAGGTTTTTAACCATCAGAGGACTAAAGTTCTGGAACAGCCTTCCAAGGGGAGCTGTGGAAGCAAACAACCTAACTGGCTTCAAGACTGAGCTTGATAAGTTTATAGAGGGGATGGTATGATGACATGACCGACAATAGCATGTAGCTGATCTCCAACTGCTAGCAGCAAATATCCCCAATGGCTGGAGAGGGGACACCAGATGGGGAGGGCTCGGAGTTACTACAGAAAATTCTTTCCCAGGTGTTTAGCTGGTGGGTCTTGCCCACATGCTCAGATTCTAACTGATCACCATATTTGGGGCTGGGAAGGAATTTCCCCCGGATTAGATTGGCAGAGACACTGCAGGTTTCGCCTTCCTCTGAAGCATGGGGCACAGGTCACTTGCTGGTTTAAATTAGTGGTAAATGGTGGATTCTCTGCAACTTGAAGTCTTTAAATCATGATTTGAGGACTTCAGTCACTCAGTCAAAGGTTGGGGGTCTATTACAGGAGTGGGTGGGTGCGGTTCTGTGGCCTGCAATGTGCAGGAGGTCAGATTAGATGATCACGATGGTCCCTACCTTCTGTAAAGTCTATGAGTCCAACTGCAGTGTAAACATACCCGATGGGGCTGGCGCTGTCTTTTACGATGAGTCTGTGTGGAGTCTAGCACAATAGAGCTCTGATCTCAGTTGCAACCTTTAGGCATTACTGTAATACAAGTAATACCTAGCTCTCACATAGCGCTTTTCATCTCAAAGCAGCTGACAAGGTTGGTCAGTGTCATAATCCCCATTTAACAGATGGAGACACAGAGGCACAGACTTTCCCAAGGTCATACAGCAGGCCCATGGCACAGCCTAGAACAGAGCCATATATCTTGATTGACAGTCCATTGCTCTACCCACCAGAGAACATGGTCTCCCGAATGATAAAAGTGACTGGACCAAGGAGATTGCCAGACCCAGAGCTGGTAACAGAAATCAGAAGAGGAAGCCACATGTCTATGTGTTATAAGGCAAAGAGGTACACAGATGTAAATTGCATGTTTCCATTTGTAGAGAACGCTGCTTGCCATCTCCCAACGAAAGAAGTGTAACAACGCACACAGAGTCGGGATTTTTTGTCTGAATGCAGCCGTGGGCCGTTTGCTGTTTTTCCTATTAACCTTCCAGCCAGCAGCCATGTAGCAGCGAGATGAGGAAATGGGCTACATGAAAGAATTCTGTGTTAGATCCCCTATCAGATTTGGCCATTCTCGAGGTATGTTAAAAATGAGGCCTTGGGTGGAAGGGGGCTTGAGGGAGTCCCTTTAAATTCAGAATGCACAGGCCAAAATCTGTCTCTCCAAAGAATATCTGCATAGAGGGGACAGAGTGACCCTGGAAACCACAGCCTTCTCCTGCTTATAGGGGGAGAGGGAAGAAGCTAGAGGAGGGGGTGTGCTTTCAGGGTTTGGATGTGGAAAATTTCAACCTCATGTCGCAACATGTTTGCTAAACAACTCAAGTGATGAAAAATGGTATTTTTCCACACACACCCCCCGCCCCTCTATCAGCCTTCACATCTGACAGGGAGACCACAGATTAACGATTAAATGGGAAAAAAGGGTGGCCCACTGACCCCTCCCACCCCTCACATACGGCGCTGAAAGGAACCTCACGAAGCAGCTAAGCTTGGGCTCCCTGCTATTGCTTCAGACAATGATCTGTGCACAAAAGGATCACATCACAAATGACCAAAACTCTTCCCATCTCACCGCATCCTGGATCTGATCCTGGTCAAGCTGATGGAAAGATTCCCATTGACTTGGTGGGCTTCAGACCATGCCTGCAGTCTGGCACCGGTGAGAAGGGGACTGGTCACCGCTAGAGGAAAGGAAAGGTATTTTCCTTGGGCCAGATCTTGCAGCCCTCACGCAGGCAAAAGTCCCACTGGTGTGGGATGGGACCCAGAAGTCCTGGTCGTTTTGCAGCTATCCAGGAATTAACTCATTACTTAGCTCTCATATGGGTGGACAGGGCAGAGTGAATAGGTAGAGCTGGATATTTAAGGCCCAACCCAAGGGAATACAGGACACTTTATAAAGATAGGTGTTAGCTAGCCCAAAAGGGGAAGTGTGATAAGTTTATTATTTATAACTTGTGTGACAGTAGCACCGAGAGGCCTGTTGAGATGAGAGCCTCATTATGCTAGGGGCTGTATTCATACATAATAAGACCAAACGTTTCTCCAAACTGTTTATAGTCTCAATGGACGTGGATTATGGTTCCCCTAAAACAGATGGGGAACTGAGACACAGAGTGATTAAGGGTATGTCTACATTGGAACTGGAGATATAGTTTCCAACTCAGGTAGATGTACACCTGGCAGCTCTGATTGACCCAGTGCGCTAGAAATAGAAGAGTAGCAGTAGAAGGACTAAGAGGTGGGATGGGCTAGCCACCCCCTCCCCCCAAGTACAATCCTGTCCAAAAACCTAGGTATGTACTTGGGGTAGCTAATCTATCCCACCACTCTAGACATATACTAAGGCCATGTCTACACTATGGGGACCATAGTGGCCTAGCTATAGCATCATAAGTAAGCTGGCACATTTTACCATGACAGAAGGTTCCCCACCCCGTTTTCACATCCCTGACCGACAGTTGCTAGGTCAATAAAGCTTTCTTTTGTTGTGAGAGCTGCGTCTACACCAGGGGTTAGGTTGGCATAGCTGTGGTGCTCAGGTGGTATGGAATTTTCACACCCCTCAGTGCCATAACTATGTTGACCTCAATTTTAAGCATAGACCAGGCCTAGGTGACCCACCTACAGTGACGCACACAGGGTCTGGGACCTCGCTTGAAAGTGAATGAAGAGTTCCTCAGTCCTGGGCAAATGTCTTAGTCACAAGACCGTCTTTCACCTCTGTAGAAGAGGAGGTTATATGGACAATGATTTGGGAGTTGGTACTTTCTTACAGCGAGCAGATATCTCCTCCCTCATCTCTACTCTTGTTAGCCCAACAGTGCCACTGCATTTATTGAAAATCAGGTTGGATTTTATTCGATTTTACACCTCAACAATGAAGTGGTTGAGTTCCAACTGCACAAGCCCAGCCATTCAGGCCCCAGCAGATAGAGTTTGCAGTGCCAGCAGTCAGAAAAACTGAGCAAATGTGATAGGGAGCCATTGAAAGAACAGATATGGGATCCCAAAATGGCACTCCGATAGAGGCCTGTCTGACTGCAAAGAAACTAGCAGGCCCTTAGCACACGATAGAACTATCCGAAGGTAGCTTATAATAAAATCCAGAAAACCAGCTGGGTAGAATTACCTGAGCTGTAAAGTTAAATTGAAAAAGACAGCTCCCAAAGTATTTCCCCCAGCTTTTCTGAGAAAGGCTTAATTGTCTAGGTAAGTCACAAAATGTGTTATGTTGGCTAAGAGATTATAAAAAGGGAGGCATAACAAAAGTCTACAAACATTTGCAGGGTATAAAAGAAGCAAGGAAGGAGAGGAAGTATTTCCCGTGGTACAGGGAACTATAAGCAATGGGTAGAAATGAGAAGAGAGTAAGTTTAGGTCATATGTAGGGGGAAATGTTTACATAAAGATCCGTTAACTTATGGAAGAATCACTCAATGAAAGAGGCATTATCATTTAGGATGTGTAAACTAGTAGAGGTGGGCATTTTTAAAAAATGTAACGAAAAAAATTAAAAATGGAGGTTGATTCCATTTCATAGGCCTCAAAATGGACCTTTTTGTTTTAATGAATTTTTGTACTTAATTTTTTTTATCAAAACTTTTATTAAAATCAAGATCAAAATTTTTCACTCACCCAAAACTAGTGCTTCAGTAAATGAAAAAGTTAAATAATTGTTTCAGTAATATTGTTGATAACGTTTTTGATAAAAGTTTTGACTTAATGTTGCAAGCAAAGAAAAAGTCAAAAGATTTTTACAACAACATTTTTCATTTTTGAAAAATGCCATAGTTTCACTAAAAAAATTTGAGGGAGAATTTTTGTCCATGTATTTATAATAGACATGACAAAGCTACAGAAATGTTAGTATAAAGTTCAGTTCTATCCTAGCCTCTAGGCAATTCACTGCATGAGGTCTTTTCCGTTTCTTAATTCCATTATTTTACATATCAAGCCTGTTGTCCAGATATTATTCACAGCTTTTTAATGTTTAAAACTAGTTTTATATTTTGAGAAATATAATATATGTCAATTTTTTTTTAATTACCAAAAATGTTTTGTTTTTAGTTTGAGGCTTTGTTTGGGGCTGTTTTGGGGAGGAGGGGTTGCCCCCACATTCTCTCTTTTTTCTTTCTTTTTTTAAAAAAAAACTTTAATCCATTGGAAGAGGAGATAAAATGGGAAAAATAAAACGTGAGAGAAAATGAGGTGGGGGGGGAGAGAACCCAGAAGAGGTTTCCTTGAATTTTCAAAATGAAACAAAAATTTAATTTAGACATTTTTCATTGAAAAATAAATCAATGCAAAGTATTAGTAGTAGTAGTATCATCACCATTGTGAAAAAAAATATTGTGGTCAAAAAAAATCTGTCAAAAAAAGGTTAATTTTTTTTTACCAGTTCTAGTGCTTACATGATGGACACTGAGAGGAAATATGCCTTTTCAGATGTAAACCAACTTTTAAGAACATAAGGATGGCCACAGTGAGTCAGACCAATGGTCCATCTCGTCCCATGTCCTATCTTCCAACAATGGTTGGTGCCAGATGCTACAGAGGGAATTAACAGAACCGGGCAATTATCGAGTGATCCATCCCCTGTCATCCAGTTTGAGCTTCTGGCCGTCAGAGGTTAGGGACACCCAGAACATGGTTACATCCCTGATCATCTTGACTAATAGCTGTTGATGAACCTATCCTCCAGGAGTGCTCTTTGGTAGGCACATAATGAAGCAATTATCCTAGTTGCAGCTTAGCATGCTATGATTCCTCAGGTAAGTATGCTGCATGGAAATGTTAAATGCAATCTATTTATCTTGAGGTTTTAAACTTCCTCCTATTACCTTAATATCTGTGTGCGTTCTATGAAAAATTGATAGCAGGTCTTAAATCATGGAGTTTTTTGTTGATTCCAGGTATAAAAAGACATTGTAATTTGTTCATAATAAATGTCTTGCTAACCAGTAGAGTTAACTGAAATGTGTTCACATTTTCATGAAATTTTGACATTTGAAAATTTCGCATTGCAATGGCGGGGGGGGGAGAAAAAATGATAAAACTTTTGTGATTCCCCTATGTTTTCAAGCATCTGTATTAACCAGCAAATCAAGAAAGACAGACAGACCGAAAGAAAGAAAGTCATACCCCAACCCGACTATATAAATCTCACCGACATCTCTAATGAAGAGGATCATTTCCAAATGGTCAAAGTGTACAAATTCACTGAGCTCCTGTATGGGGTGCCCATTCTCACGAACAAACCTGTGTCCAAAAACACAGGGAGCTGACAAGTTTAGGTCTCCATTATTGGCAAGAGGAATGGAATCATTTGATTGCACTACCATTAATCAGTTTAATGGCAATCTAGTCGTGCAGTCAACTATGAGGTCATTCTGGATGATCAGATGAACCATGGAATGACCTAAGATCTTCCCAAACTGCTGAGGAGACTTTGGCAAAAGTGGTATGGATGTTCATTAAAATTTTCAGGGTACATGAGGGTTAGAGGTGGAGGAAGATGTGTTTTGTCTGCTAGTTTCGCTCTTGTGACTTATGCAGATTTGGTGAATAACCTGCCATGCAACTGACAATGACTCCCCTATGAGAAGAAATGTGACAAATTTTCTCTGGAAGAGAGGCAGGAAGGAGTGGCTTGGAAAAAAGAGAGCAAAGGGCATAAATTTCATTCCTCTAGCATCTCAACAGATGTAATGCTTCTTGCTGTCAGTATGAACTCAGACCTTTGAGTTTAATTTTAGATCTTCATTTGATTTGGGTCAGTTCATGTATAAATGCAGTGACAGGGCCCTGGCAAATTAACTGATCTACATGTACTGCAGGATTAATTATGGTCTAAGGTTTTTACTGGTAGAAACTCAGTTTGGCCTTAATTTCCTCATTTGCTGGATGTTAGCGCTATTATTTCACTTAAAACAGCTGCTTAAAAAGAACCCCCTGAATTATTTTTTAAAACATGCTAATAGTAGTAAGAAAAGAGGAGATTCATCTGTGTTGGTTTGCCATGTTTGGGTCTAATGCTGCAGTTTAAGCAGACAAAACACCCATTGAAATCAGCTGGGAGTTTTGCCTGCACAAGGACTGCAGGGGTGGGTCCTTCCTTGAGTGTTCTGTGTGAAACCATAGGAGCTTTATATACTCCTCCACTTCAATCTCATGAAAATGAAGTTTTTCCAGTGGAAATCAGGAAAAAAACAAAAACAAAAAACCCCATCTCTCAAGACAGCACAGGCCAGATCCTTATCTGGTGTAAATTAGCATATTGAAGGCAACAGGACTATGTGGATCTACATCAACTGACGATGTGGTCAATATTAACTTGCAGAGGACCTAGTGCAAATAGTTTGTAGGCCATTCAACTCTGTAGGTGCTGGCATTGGCCATCATCACAAAGCCCCAGTGTCACTGTCTTAGGAGGGAATTCACAACTCACATGATTTGAACTGTGGCCATTTCTCCTGATTCCAACTTCAGTTTCACTGGCTTTGAACAAAAAGCAGGTTTCGCTGGTAATTATGGCTGACATTGCCATGGGAGCTGAGCACTTAACTCCCTTCAAAAATTCAGGTTGCATAATAATAGCAGAGAGCACAGCACAGAAGAAGAATTGGTAACAAACGTGAGCCTTGATAGCAGATCAAGGAAAGGCCTCTCTAGTTAATGTGCCCCCGTGACTGCACAATTACTCTCCATTTCACTTTCCAACTTAACCTGCAGGGTTGTTTACTTATTTGTTTCATGTTCTCTGTGTGTGTATATCAATCTCCCCTCTGTTTTTTCCACCAAATGCATCCGATGAAGTGAGCTGTAGCTCACGAAAGCTTATGCTCAAATAAATTTGTTAGTCTCTAAGGTGCCACAAGTACTCCTTTTCTATTTGGTTAAGGTGTCCGTTCATGTTAATTGCCAGTGTTGATCCTATGTGGCCATGGGTGCATAAAAGCCTGCTGTGACTGAAATGACCCTTTGGGGTTTCCCAGAACTGATTGCAAAAGGGGAGCTCCCGACCACCCTCCAATGCAGTGGTCCCCAAACTTTTAACCTGGAGCATCCCCTTACCCCTGTCTGTGCTCCCCTCACCCCCAAGCCACAGTTGGGAACTAGGGTCAGGAGCAGGGCCATGGTCGGGGCCATGGTTGGGATTGGAGCTGCAGTCGGGGTGGGGGCTGAGGCTGGGCCAAAAGCCAGGGGCCGAGGTCATGGCTGCAGCTGGGGTAGGGTTGCCAACTTTCTAAAACCGAACGTAAGCGGACTGTTGCCCCCTTACTAACATTCAGTGGGAGTGTTTTAGTTGCTAGCTCCCAGTACTAAAAAAGGGGGAAGGTTCGATGGGGAAATCAGGACCCTAAGACTGACAGCCCCCAGGAACAATGGGGAGAGGCCAATGCTCCAGATCAGCCTGAATGACATGGCGGGCGGGCTAATCAGGGAGTCAGGAGGCCAGGGAGGTCCTGTCCTCTGTGTGAGCTGGATTTGCCTGGGTCAGACAAACAGAGTGGGGCCGAGCTAAGGAGAAAGTAGGGGCCCAAGCTGAGCTGTGCCAGATCCAGTGAGAGCAGACCCTGTCCTGGGAGCAGAGCTGCAGCCCCAAAGCCAGAGGCACAGCCCAGAGAGAGCAGACTTGCCCTGGGAGCAGAGCTGCAGCAACCAGAGCCAGAGGGGCCAAAGAAGCAGCCCAGGGAGCTGGAGGCTGAGCAGCAGCAGTGCAGAGACAGAGTGGTGCAGCTGGGGCTGGAGCAGTCCGGAGCTGGGTGCGGTGAGCAGCTGGGGAGAGCGAGGGGGACCCTGGGCAGCGGGCCCAACACAGGGAGACGCCTCAGCCAAGAGGCTCTGCAGGCCAGGCTTGGATCGTAACCCCGACAGGCGGGGGCGAGACTGGGAAGAAGGGTCTGACCACTTAGAGCCTGAGAGCGTGTGGCCACCATCAGAGCGAGTGTCCAGCCCACAGCATCCCTGCAGCCCAGCCAGGGCCGGAGAAGGTGGCCTGGGACTTACAAGGAGCAGACTGTGAACTGCCCTGATGTTCCAGAGACACTGTTTGTGATGTTCCCTGCCACCGAGCGGGGTGATGTGTTTCCTTTAACCTTTTCCATTTTTCCTTATTTTTTTAAACTTAATTGTTGATTAAATAACTTTGCATTTGCTTTAACTTGTATGTAATGATCAGTGGGTCAGAGAAGTGCCCAGTGCAGAGAGAGTACCCCGGAGTGGGGACACCCTAGCCCCTGTCCTAGGTGACCACAGCAGGGTTGGGGGTCGAGCGCCCCCAGGAATCCTGGGCCCAGCCTTGTCGGGGTTACGAGGACTCTGCCAGACAGGAGAGTGGAAGGGGAGTCCTCAAGGGCAGGGAGGCCACTGGGTAGAGGAAGTGGGAGCGAGGACTCAGATCCTTTCGCTAGCCCACTTCAACGGCGTGGTGCAGAAGCCAGGAAAGTTCCCCACAATAGCGGGACTATTCCCCCGCGTACACAAATACCCTTGCCACGTCCCTTTCCTGAGGCCCCACCCCCCGCTCACTCCATCCCTCCCTCCCTCCCTCTGTCGCACACTCTCCCCGACTCTCACTCACTCATTTTCACCGGGCTGGCTCAGGGGGGCGGGGTATGTGTGTGAAGGCTCCAGTGGGGGGTGTGGGCTCTGGGGTGGGGCCAGGAATGAGGGGTTTGGGGTGCAGGAGCAGGCTCTGGGCTGGGGTGGAGCTGAGGGGTTCGATTTACAGGAGGGGGCTCCAGGCTGAGGCAGCAGGTTAGGGTGTGGAAGGGGGATGGGGTGTAGGCTGTGGATGTGGGTTCTGGGGTGGGGCCAGAAATGAGGGGCACAGGGTGTGGGAGGGGGCTCAAGGCAGGAGTTTGGGTGTGGAAGGGGGTTCCAAGCAGGGGCAGGGGGTTGGGGGTAGAGGGGGTACGGGCTCCAAGAGGGAGTTTGAGTGCAGGAGGGGGCTCAGGGTTGGGACTGGGGGTGCGGGAGGAGGTGAGGGGTGCAGGCTCCAGCCAGGCGGCGCTTACCTCGGGGCTCCTGGAAGTGGCGATATGTCCCTGTGGCTCCTAGGTGGAGGCACGGCCAGGTGGCTCTGTGCACTGTCTCTACCCACAGGTGCCTCAGTTCCCAGCCAATAAGAGCAGTGGAGCCAGCGCATGGGTGGGGGCATCACACGGAGCCCTCCTGGCTGTCCCTCCACATAGGAGCCGAGGGACATGTTGCTGCTTCCGGGAGCTGTGCGGAGCCAGGTAGGGGGCCTGCCTGAGCCCCGCTGGGCCACCAACCGGACTTTTAACAGCCAGGTCAGCGGTGCTGACCAGAGCCACCAGGGTCCCTTTTTGACCAGACGTTCTGGTCGAAAACTGGACACCTGGCAACCCTAAGCTGGGGGCAGGTCTGTGGCCAGGAGTGGGTCTGGGACTGGGAACAGAGCCACAGCCAAGGGCAGGGACTGGGGGCGGTGCTGTGTCCAGGAGTGGAGCTGCGGCTGGGCCCTAGGCTAGGGGCAGGGCCAGAGCCACAGCCTGGTGCGGAGCCGCAGCCGCACCAGGAGCCAGAGCTGCGGCTGATGCTGGGAGCAGAGCTGGGGGCAGAGCTGGGCGGTGCTCCCTTCCTACCCTGCACCATGGGGACTGGTCCTGACCTCACTTCCCCCCCCCCAAAATGTTCCTCCATGCCCCTAAGGGGGTGTGCCCCACAGTTTGGGGACCACTGTTCCAATGGGAACTTTGGCCTAGAGGCCTGAAAAGGAAGCAAATGCCTGATCTGAGCCTAAAACCCTTTGGGCTGCCTTTCCTTGTGTCACTTCCTTCATCTCTTCACACAGGGACTTTTACATGCTCATGGCTGGTTTGTGTCTCGGGGTTTGTCACAGGCCTCTGACAAACACCACAGGAATCACCAAATCTTCAAACAAACTTTCTCTCCTGAAGTCCCTTTCACTAGAAAGATTTCAGAGTAGCAGCCGTGTTAGTCTGTATTCGCAAAAAGAAAAGGAGTACTTGTGGCACCTTAGAGACTAACAAATTTATTAGAGCATAAGCTTTCGTGAAGTGAGCTGTAGCTCACGAAAGCTTATGCTCTAATAAATTTGTTAGTCTCTAAGGTGCCACGGGTACTCCTTTTCTTTTTACTAGAAAGATTGTCAGTAGCTCTACCCCCCCTTCCCCCCCCACACACTCTCTGCTATGAGGCAAGGGATCCTTTTATATACCAGTCCCATCTTCCCAGCATGCCTTTCAGTAACTCCCAGGTGTCCCTATAGACTACAAAGCCCAGTGTGCCTCAGTGCAGGAACAGAGTAAAGGCTAAGTACACTTTATCACAGTGCCTTTGGATTTAGGGGGCTAATTTTCCAATCTCTATGGCTTCAGTGGGTTTTCAAAGACCCATGCAGCTGGGGCACAATGCATTATACATCTACACCCCTTCTGTGTCTCCTTGTGCATATCTTGGGATATTTGGACCCAAATAATCTTGGAATCATCATGGAAAAATACAGCGAAACATTGTATGCTGAGATTTTTATGTAGAGAAACTCTTGTAATGAGGGACAGACCTTGCTATCAGTTGGTGGTTTCTAACCAATTTTTTCCTCATCAAAATACCTAGATATAATAGTCCACATAAAGGTCTAACCCCCTGTGACTATTTCCTTGATTAAGTAAAGACATTTTTTTGCTCAGCACTTGGCAAAAGAGAAAATAATCTGAAACTATCGATCACAGAAAGCTTAACATGTTAGAAAAATGTTTGGGCAAAGAGTGAAGGTAATAATAATACAATGCATCTGGACCGATAGTCTCATTGCCAGTTTATGCAGCCAGCTGGCATCTGAAATGCCAGAGATATGAAACTCTGTGTAAATAATTGGTTACTAATACGTAGAACAACTGAAGTGCACCAATAGCGGAAATACAATGCTGTGATCAAACTTTTCAGAGACCAGGGCCGTGGCTGTTATTTATTATTTCTATTACCATAGCGCTTAGGAGCCTGAGTCATAGACCACATCCCCATTGTCCTTGGGGCTGTAAAAAACACAAACCAAAAAGACCATTCCAGTTCCTGCAAAATGCCCACACACAAACCTTTCCATACACAAACCCTGCATCCACATGAACCAATGGACACTTGTGCTTAAAGGTGTGCATCTGCACGAGCAGTTGCCATTTTGGAAAGATGGAGATTGTGGAAATGAGCGATTTGTGGGTGTAATTTAGACATCTAAAGCCAAACTCTCATCACATTGATGTGAATGGGAGCTTTGCTTTGCTATTGACTTCAATGTGACCTGGATTTGGGCCCCAATTCAGCAAGACAATTAAGCACATGTGTAAAACATGTTGTAAATTGGTTGGCAGTTTCACCGGCCAGCAAAGGGAAATAAAGCTTCAGTCCTCAGCCCTTATAAGGCTTATTCATTATCCACCAAACAATCACAAAACCCAAAATCAAATCAACTAATAAACCCTGGGCAATAACCAGCAATCCAGATCCTTCCCCTTAGGCCTAGCTTCCTCTTCCTTTTATACACTGCCCTGAGCTGCCATGTGACAGGCTGGGATTTTAACGCTTTACAGATTGCTGTACTTTACCTTCTCACACACATGGGTCCAGTTAAGCACATGCTTAAGTGCTTTTCTGAATTGGGGCCTTAACCTTTGGGCTTGGTCCTGAGAGTTGCTAAACACTTGCAACTCCCATTGACCTTAGAGGGAATTCTGGGTGCTCAGCAAAATCAGAGTCAGATTCTTTTGTTCTGAAACTGTGTCCCCAGTCTATTCTAACCCTTCGCGGAAAAGTATAGTCCAGTGGCTAGGGACTTGCCAAGGAGTGAAAAGAACTTGGATCTATTCTCACATCTAATAATCTGAGTCACCTTGAACAAAAACCTCTCTGTTCCTTAGTTTCCCCTTATGTTAAGCACTTTGAGACACACAGATTCATGGATGCATGGGCTCTCTGTTAAAGCTGGTTGAACATTTTTCACACACACACACACACACACACACACACACACACACACACACGTTTTCCAACTACTTTTACATTTGAATTTTTTTTTAATGTGAAAAATTCATAGATTTTTCTACAGACTTATTTGTGGAAAATTTTCATCAATTTGAAGTTTCCATGATTTTTTAAATTATTTTTTTTCTAAAAAAGTCATGAAAATGTTTCATGATTTTTGGGCCAACTCTATGAAGAATTATTATTAATCCATACTGTAGGGTGGGGGGTGTGTGTATGTGTGTATTGGGCTAACAGCAAAAGATAACTAACTAGAGGTCATCTCTTCAATCTAAGTGTTTGATAAGCTTGGTAATTATTATACATGTTCATCTGTTCTTTTTCCCAATATAAATATCTTTGTCTCTTGATGTATATTAATATACACCATCCAATGTATATTCACAACAATTCATTTTTGATAGTTAAATATAACTTGGCAAAAATGCATTTTATATGCTTTTTTTCTCTAAAATAGCAGTGGTTTTTAAAACCATCTTAGTCACAATACACAGTCATCATTTGTTGCAAACAGAAATTGACATGTGGGATGACAGCTGTCTTGCCACGTTTAAGATCAGGGTAATTTTACTTCATACCACATTTTGTTTCATTTAAAACATGGTGCACATATACCTTTTACAGCTGTATCAACTCTCCAAAATAAGCTAAGAAGGAAACAGAAAAGCTTTTCAGTCAAGAAATAATTTCAGATTCTGTCTGACTAGATAATAATATCATGGCTGTCATCACCTTGGATCTGAGTGCTATTAATGCAAGCATGGACCGGACTGTGTTTGCAGATAATGTGGACTGTTTCTTTAACAGTGAGTAGGAAGTCGGGCAGGAAGGGGAGCATTTTAGGAAGAAGTTCTATGGAAGAGCCAGGTGAAATATTTTTGGCTAATAGTTTATTCGCCGAAAAAAGCCATTTGGGTTGACAAAAACCGATTGCAAATTTGGGTCGAATTCAATGAATAGTTTCAACTGAATAAAAAGGGAGGGGCGGATTCAGAAAAAGTAAAAAAAAAATTTGAAAAATTTGAAAGGAAATATTTAGACTTTTTGTTTTGAAATGACATTTTCTTTTGAAATTTAGCTAGAGGTAACTAAAAAAATTGGGGGTGGGGAAACCCACCTGAAAACAAAACGTTTTGGGTTGATCTGTCAGTTTTGTTCGGCATGAAATGAAGCTGGTTTTGCTTTTTGTTTCAACAAGAAACATTGAAATGTTGCCATTTTGGGTCAACCTGATAGGATTTTTGGGGGGTGGGGTTCGGCCACCTAACCAAAAAAATTGGTTATTCATTCACCATTACAGTGAACAGAGGGGAGCAATAGTTTAGGGATAACTTTGTTTTCCTTTCTTTAATTAAGTCCGTTGTTTGGAGTTAGAAGAAAATTATCCTCCCTCTGATTCACCAATTTCACACAACTGTGATAATAAATAATCACATGGAGCATCTAGTCATTTAATGTTAGCACAGGAGAATGGGAAAAGCAAAACAAACAGAATGTGACTAATTTGTGAATAATTTCAAGGGGATAGGATTGTCTTTCATCCAAAGAACACAAAGTACTTTACAAACTTTTGGCCAGATCCTCAGCTAGTGTAAAGCAGTATAGGTCCCACTGAAGTTATTGGAGATACATCAGTTTATACCAGCTGAGGATCTTAGGACCAGATCCTCAAAGGTATTTAGGTGCCTAACTCCCGTTGAAGTTATTGGAGGATAGGAGCCTAAATGGTTTTGAGGATCTGGGCCTTATCTGATTGTATGCATCCGATGAAGTGAGCTGTAGCTCACGAAAGCTTATGCTCTAATAAATTTGTTAGTCTCTAAGGTGCCACAAGTACTGCTTTTCTTTTTGCGAATACAGACTAACACGGCTGCTACTCTGATATCTGATCCAGTGAGATCCTAAGTGACCTTTCAGTTCCAAGGAAAGCTGGTTGGACATTGGTGGGGCTTTCTGTATTGTTTTGGTTTGTGGGGGGAGAATCTTTTGGGGGGGGCAAACAATTAAAAATTTTCAGCTGGAAAATGCAACTATCAATTTGGAAATGTCACTGCATTACCTTCTGGGAATTGTAGTTCAGTTGCAGCAAATCCCCGTTCTCCTCCATGTGCTAGGCTACATAGCAGGGCTATATCTCCCATAATGCATCACTGCTTCCCCCGCTCTGGCACACCTTGGAAATCTCTGATCCTGGTGCATCATGGAATATGTTGTCTGACTAAGGAACCTGGCCAAATCCTATGGGGCATTGCAGTGGCATTGCCACACCACAGTTTGTCAATTTTCAGGGGTTCTATTTGACAAAAATGTCAAAATTTTCCATGGAAAGCAGATTTAAAAAAAATATATTGATTGATTGTTTGATTAATGTGGAAAAGAATTGTTCTGTCAAAAGCCCAATTTTGCATCAAAAAACAATTGAAAAAAACAGTCTTATTTCCCAGCTCGACAACACCCTCTTGAGGTAGGAACATACAATACAGATGAGAGAACAAAGGGTACAGATACTCTCAGGTGCTTGCTCAAGGTGGAAATAGAACCCAGGAGTCCTGACATGCAGCCGCCTGCTCTAATCGTTGGACAACACTACCTCCTGGACATCTGTTAGGGCCTTTTTGGCCTGCTTTCCAAAGATGCCCTTGTGCTAATAGACGAATCCAGTTTGGCATGCGGCAAATCATGTCTATTTTTAATATCTGTACCAACATGCAGTGCACTTGGATGCCAACGTGGGAAATCACCATGTTTATTTCATTCCCCTTGCCTTGAGGGGAAGGACACAAAAGGTCACACCCCATTTTATTTCCAAAGTAATATCTGGAAAGAAAAATCTCACCCCCAGAGCAGCCTTCTCCAGTTTTAACACTGTGCAAAAGCTTTAGTGTGGGGAATGTTAATGGCTAACAAATGCTGGTGAGAGAAACGCAGTGCTTGCCAGGAAGCTTTTAAGCTGTCTCTTTCCCCCCACCCTAATTAAAGAAAACACTAATAAGTAGACTCACCACATTTCTGCTCATGCGCAATGGCCATCATGCTATCCACCTCTGCTCCTCCTTGGGGCTCACAATCCGCTCCAGCTGTGAGGCTGATGAAAGGGTTACGGGAGATGCTTGGGCATCGTGCGAGGGACAAGTCCCCCAACTTGGCAAACAAAGACTTTTCTCATTTTATTGAGCAATAAAAAATGAAAACCAGCTGCTTCATAAAAAAAGTCTTTTATTTACAAGGTCTGTCAAGGGTTGTTTATTGATCTGAGTTTTTAAAATTTAATTTAATTTAATTTTTTTGTAATTGGGAAGAACAATTTTTACTGTAATTTGCAAAGCTTTTGCTTCTGCCTGTAGTGAGTTCTTGGTTTCCACATAAAACCACAAACAAAGAGCAACACCAAAAACATTCCTTCCCCCACATTTTAAAATACAGTGAAATGACCAAGAAGGGGTTATTAGAAGCACATTTCAAAGGTTGTCTTTTAAAAATAGAGATGATTTGCTCAATTCTATTCTCACTTTATATCAGTGCAGTCCTGATAGACTCCAGGCTATTTGTATCTTACGGTAATACCGAGAAGCCTCAACTGAGACCATGGTCCCATTGTGTTAGGTGCTGTACATACATATAGGAGACAGCCTCTGTCCCCAAATGCTTACAATTTTAGGCTCTAATCCAAGGCCCATTGAAAACTCATTCAGACTGAAAATAGGAGTACATTTTTAAGAGTGAGGGTAAGAAATCATTGGAACAATTTACCAAGTTCGTGATGGATTCTCCCTCACTGGTAATTTTTAAATCAAGATTGGATTTTTTTTTTAAAAAGATCTGTTCCAGGAATTGTTCTGGGGAAGTTCTCTGGCCCGTGTTCCACAGGAGGTTTGATTAGATTGTGTCACAATGATCCCTTCTGGACATGGAATCTATGAAATCAGGATCACTCTCCTTACAGCGCGTATGATAAAACCCATTGTTTCATGTTGTCTGTGTGTGTATATAAATCTCCCCACTGTATTTTCCACCGAATGCATCTGATGAAGTGAGCTGTAGCTCACGAAAGCTTATGCTCAAATAAATTTGTTAGTCTCTAAGGTGCCGCAAGTACTCCTTTTCTTTTTTCTCTCTCCATTAAACTTCAATGGATTTTGGATCAGGCCTTAAATACAGTAGGGACCTTTAAGTACTACTATAGTACTGCAGCGGGGTGGCTACCCTGATCCTAAAATAGAAGGGGTTAAAAGCAGCCCTGGAGAGGGCGGTGGCGGGGGATGGCTGATTGGGGAAGCAGCCGCAGCTGGGCTACGCCCCAATCAGGCCCCAGCTGGCCTGTATGAAAAGGCTGGGAGCCAGGGGCCCCAGAAGTCTCTCGCCAGGCTGGGAGAGAGCAGGGCCTGGCTGCCTGCCCGACAGGGTACTGAGGGTGGTGCGGTGCTGGGGAAAGAGCAGGCTGAGTGGGGGCACTCCAGGGCTGGCAACTCCCCAGGCTGTAGGGCCTGATCCAAGGCCCATAGAAGTGTTGGAAGGCAGCCGGTCCGAACCCCCTTGCCTATGATGAGTGGCCTTTACATGGCAGTCTGCCCCAGGGTGCGGGGGCTTGGTGATGACTGGCAGTAGCCCAGACTGAGGCAAGGTGGGGATAGTGGGTTGGGGGTTCCCCAGGAAGGGGAGACCCAGAGGTAGAGTGGGTGGGGTGCTGCCAGGGGGCAGAACCCAGAGAAAGGGGCACCGGGGGTCTGTGAGGGACACGGGGGGCCAGAGCTGTGCGGATCACCGGCCTGCAGAGGGCGCTCTGTGCTGGAAATAGCTAATTCCCCAATGACCAGCAGGAGGTGCTGCAGGGGTGAGTCTGCTTCTTTACAAACGCAAATAATAAAAGAGTACATGTATGTGTTTGCTCAGCAGCCATGTGCAGTTCTGAGTGGTTCAGATTAATTGTTTTGGTTGTGTCATGCGAACAATAGTTCTAAACTAATTTCTTGGCAATAATTTCTTTGCAAAAAAACTGAGTTGTGGACAGCCACTTTTGAAATGTCAATCTGAGTGAGTGGTACCAAAGTGGAGCTCTACAGAGGGAGTGTCCCATGCATTTTGGGGCAAAGCAGAATTTCAGATTAAATTTCATCATATGGAGTAAGTTGTCCCTAATGTATGAATCAAGGTCCCAAGGATCACACAGCCAACACCTGCCATTTTCTCATAAGCAACATCTTCCTGATGTCCAGTATAGTGTAAGTGAAGTTCTGGAACAGCCTTCCAAGGGGAGCAGTGGGGGCAAAAAAACCAAGAAAACCCCCTAACTGGCTTCAAGACTGAGTGAGAAGTTTATGGAGGGGATGGTGTGATGAGACTGCCTACAATGTCATGTAGCTGTTCTGTAACTGCAGGTAGCCAATATTTCCAATGGCTGGTGATGGGACACTAGATGGGGAGGCCTCTGAGTTATTACAGAGAATTCTTTCCCAGGTATCTGCCTGGTGGGTCTTGCCCAAATTCTCAGGGTCTATCTGATCACCATATTTGGGGTCAGGAAGGAATTTACCCTCAAGTCAGCTTGGCAGAGACCCTGCGGGGGGGGAGCTTTGCCTTCCTCTGCAGTATGGGGGCAAAGGTCACTTGCGGGTTTAAACTAGTGTAAATGGTGGATTCTCTGTAACTTGAAGTCTTTAATTTATGATTCAAGGACTTCAGTAACTCAGCCAGAGGTTAGGGGTCTATTACAGGAGTGGGTGGGTGAGGTTCTGTGGCCTGCAATGCACAGGAGGTCAGATGATGATCCCTTCTGACATTAAACTCTGAGTTTATATAACACACAAGCTTTAATTTTGTTTCCCTGCTAGGTTTATGATTGTATGCAGTGTTGTCATAGCCATTTTGGTCTCAGGATATTAGAGAGACAAGGTGGGTGAGGTAACATCTTTTACTGGACCAACTTCTGGTGGTGAGAGACAAGCTTTTGAGATTATGCAGACCTGAAGAAGCACTCTGCGTAAGCTTAAAAATTAGTCTTTCACCAACAGAAGTTGGTCCAATAACAGATATTACCTCACCTACGTTCTCTCAGGTTCATGGTTGCAATTCAGAACACTTTCCCACTATTGAGAATAAACTCTTGTATTCCTTTTTTCCCCCCTCAGTTTTTAAATGGCTCTATCTACATAACAGCTGCTAATTAGAGGAGAAAACTGAAGCAAACATTTCCTTTTTTAAAAAATTTAAAAAAATCTCTCCATCAGCTCTAATTTGGTCCAAAAAATGGAGGAGAATTTCATGAAAATATCAAAAAACTTACCAATTATATTTTACTTCTGAATTTTCAGTTTCAAAATTTGAAATATTTCAACCAAATCTATTAATAATGCACATTTTGTCCATTTTAATAGGAACTGTTTTTTCTTAATTATGTAATGGGCACCCAAATGGTGACTGGTGCCTTAGAAGTGTGTGTGTAGGTGTGTGTGTGTATATATATATATACAGTTCATAAATGCATCCGATGAAGTGAGCTGTAACTCACGAAAGCTTATGCTCTAATAAATTTGTTAGTCTCTAAGGTGCCACAAGTACTCCTTTTCTTTTTAAGAAAGTTGTGGACAAATTGGAGAGATTCCAGAGGAGAGCAACAAAATATAAGGTTTAGAAAACATGATCTATGAGGAAAGGTTAAACCTGTTCACATTTAGTCCTGAGAAAAGAAAACTGAGGTAGGACCAGATAACAGTCTTCAAATATGTTAAGGGCCATTATAAAGAGGATGATGATAATTTGTTCTCCATGTCACTGAAGGTAGGACAAGAAATAATGGGCTTAATGTTCAGAAAGAGGTTTACGTTAGATATTAGGAAAAACTTTCTAACTATAAAGGATAGTTAAGTACTCAAGTAGGTTACCAAGTGAGGTTGTGGAATCCCTGTCATGGGAGGATTTTTAAGAACAGGTTGGACAACCACCCATCAGGGAGGGTCTAGCTTTCCTTGGTCCTGCCCCAGCATAGGGGGCTGGACTAGATGACATCTTGAGGTCCCTTCCTGACTTATATTTGTGTCACCCTATGATTCCTCTGAGGCTCTAAAGTACTTTAAATGGTACAACTTGAATTCTTAAATTTGGTTAGTTTCTAAAAAAAAAAATCTGTTTCTGGTATAAATAGTTAACTAAATTGTTTTGAAAAATGTAAAGAAACGTTAGCCTTTATTTTACTTCTCTCTATTGTTATTGGTGTA
The DNA here is from genome assembly GCF_009764565.3 of Dermochelys coriacea. Taxonomy (NCBI): domain Eukaryota; kingdom Metazoa; phylum Chordata; order Testudines; family Dermochelyidae; genus Dermochelys; species Dermochelys coriacea. Next base: position 265,376,899 of record NC_050069.1, read on the forward strand.
TTCAATAGTGGTGAACCTGACTAAATGACTACAAGAGAAGGTGACCACCTTGTGAAACTGACTATAACTGTCAAAGTGCTGTCATTGCACAACCAAAGCAGAAAGAAACTTTAGACACCATGTGGTTTTCAAATTGGCAGTGCCACTTTAATTAAAACTGTGAGGTAATATTAAGCCCATATTACTGGTAAAGAAATTGCAGCACATGAGGGTAAAGTTGCACAGTGAGTTGTAACAGAGCTGGCACTTCCTGTGCCCTTCTTTTCCACATGAATAGCAACCAGAAGTTACTGAGATACTGAGAACAGAAATTTGTTCCAAAAGAGATTACAAGTCATAATTGAAAGACTACTTTAGGTATGGAGTAGTGGTAGGTTGGGTTTGATAGGTGCTGTGATACCATGGTGAGGAGTGTGGTATAAGGACATAATAAAATAGACCTAACCACCCCGAATCCTATGAGTACTACAGGTATAGGCACACTGGGGCCACATCCAGCTCTCAGTTGCTTTGTATAAGTAATATCTGGTCAGAATTTTCCACAGAACAAAAATTCCAGTTTCTAACATTTTGGGATAACATTGTTCTAAATTGGGAAATAAAAAACATTTTAAAATATGCAGTAGAACCAAAATTCATTGGGGGGGGCCATGAAATCATTTGACATTCTTGAAACAAAATGTTTGTTTAGATAAAGTAAAAACATTTTGTTTTGATAGTATTGATATCAAAATATTGTATAGCATATTCATAGATTCCAGTGCCGGAGGGACCATTGCAATCTTCTAGTATGATGTCATGCATAGCACAGGCCAGAGAACGGCCACAAAATAATTCCTAGGCCAGATTTTTAGATAAACATCCAAACTCAATTTAAACATTTTCAGGGATGGAGAATCCACCATGATCCTTGGTAAATTGTTTCAGTGGTTAATTTCCCTCACTGATAATTTACACCTTATTTCCCGTCTGAATTTGCCTAGCTTTAACTTCCAGCCATTGGATCATGTTACACCTTCTCTGCTAGATTGAAGAACCCATTATTAAATATTTGCTCCCCATGTAGGTACTCAAACTGTGATCAAATCAACCCTTAACCTTCTCTTTGTTAAGCTAAATAGATTGAGCTCCTGGAATCTATCACTAGAGGGCATGATTTGTAATCCTTTAATCATTCTTGTGGCTCTTTTCTGAACCCTCTCCAATTTATCAACCTCCTTCTTGAGCTATGAACACCAGAAATGGACACAGTATTGCAGCAGCGCCAAATTCAGAGGTAAAATAACCTCCCCCCTCCTACTCCAGATTTCCCTGTTTATGCATCCAAGGATCACATCTGCCCTGTTGGCCACAGCATAGCACTGGGAACTCATGTTCCACTGATTATCCACCATGACCCCCAAATCTTTTTCAGAGTCACTGCTTCCCAGGATAGAGTCCTGTAATCATGGCCTACATTCTTTGTTCCTAGATGTATACATTTACATTTAGCCCTATTAAAACATATTATATATAATGCATAGAGACTATTCCATATAGTGAGATATCAAAATTGTAATGTCTAAAAGTCTAAACAAAAATGAGTTGAAAGGAAGTCAAAACAAAACATTTTGACTTTAGCAAAACATCAAAACCAGCATCAAAATGATTCATTTCAACTTTTTTCCCTTCAGAAATGTTGTTGAAATCAACATAATTCCTGGAAAACGTTTTGATTTCAAGGAAACTGTTTTCTGACAGAAAACCATTCCTTTGAAAATATTCCAATCAGCTCTAGCATAAACCTGGAGCAACTTCATTAATTTAGTGAAATTACTTCAGATATATACATGTATAACTTGAGGCAAGATTTGGCTGCTAAGGTTTCTTTTTCTCTACAATAGGATAGGTAGGAGGTTCTCTCTGAGGGCATGTTAACATGAGCACTTGTACAGCCAAGCTGGGGTATAAATCTACAGTACTCCAATGTGCCATGCAACAAATGGCTGTAAGCACACAGCTTAATGTTCACTAAAAGTTCTTTAGTGTGTGTTCTCTAGTTTGAAACAGCAGTAGGTCAATGAGCCCTAGGGAACTTTTAACATGCAGTAGCAGAGTCCATACAGACAGTTAGCGCTCAGCATGCTGGAGCACTGCCGCACAGTAAATGCTAGTGTGGACATTCCCCGAGTCCTTTTTCGTAAAAGGCTTTGCAATAGCTGCTTTTTACTGCTTGCCTGGGCAGGATCTGGGCATGACTGCACATCCATGCTGCTATGACTTGCTGAAAGTTTACATTTTGGAAGCAATTTGATAGAGGTCTTACAATTTACGTAACCCTGTATGGCCAAATTCTGCTCACCACAACTCCCCTGGGACCAACAGGACTGAATGAAGCAAGCAGGGGCTAGCCCATAGAAAACAGATTCCACAGGCAAAGCAAGCACTTGGAAACCCCCATAGTAAAGTTCTGTTCATACAGGGACCACAGGACCTAACAGGAAAAGATATCTCAGGAAATTAGTGGGGACAGATTCAGGGTCTGACTTCCACAGTGATTTCCAGCTATTATATATCAAAGATTTAGGGCTTAAATTTAGCGCTCTAGGGGCCGATTTGCAGTTCCAGCCAAGATATACTACGTGCAGGAACTGGAGAGGGAAGGTGTGTTTGTACTGGTGGAAAAGCAGCTTCCCATCACTATTATTCTACCCTGAATTCAGGGACCAGCTGGTTCCAACTTACATTTGGCTGCAATATTCCCCTTGGGGCCATTTTGGAAGACCAGAATAGACAGAGTGCAATGATGCTCCCAGTCATGCTCCCTCCCCTCTTGGCCATGCCCTGACAAGTCCCATATGTGACATCTGCCGACGTAATGTTTAGGAGATGGGTAGTATCCCTTTAAATAGTTTAGAAGCCCTCAAATGGGCTCTATTGCAGAACCATGGAACATAAGCAGCAGCAGTGTATATATACAGCTAGGCCTTGTATGTTTGTAAATAAAGTTATTTGGAACCCAACTCTGACCGTGAAGTTCCCTCATTCTTGATGTTGAGTAAAGACAAAAGACAAGACAGCAAGGGTGTGTGACACAGAGCCACTGTGGCGCCACACTGGTGTTCCCCTCACAGCAACAGACATGGAACCTGGGACTGTGGCCATGGAAGGTGCCTTTTGCAGGGTCTGGCATACCCAACATGGTGCGATCAAACAATGAGACACAGTACACTACAACGGAAGCCAAATGATTCAGCGCCAAAGTGGAATTTTAGCACAAGCCAATTTCTCCTGTGTCCTCGCCAAGCAATGGGAAGACAGACTCAGCAGTAAAGACGGCCAAGAGACTGATGGCAAAGACAAGGAGCGTTCTCTACCTGGCAATATGGGAATATCACGATGCATCTGTCATAGGTACGAGAACTAGGGGTACTGCTGCACCTCATGGACTGAAGTGGTTTCCATTATACACAAGGTTTACAGTTTTGTTCAATGACTCAGCACCCCCACTATACAAATTGTTCCAGTACCCCTGCCCACTGTGACATTTTGAGGCTCACCCAGGCCGGTAAGGGGTTCAGTCAACATCTGCCTTGTAATCTTGTATGTCTTGTGGCTGATCAGACCACTGATCCCAACAGCCCGCAAGACATCCACAAGCCTCATGCTGGCTTTGCCCAGCTTGGCTATTCCTTGCAGGCTGACCTTCCTACCCTTCCAGCACTGAATTTACCCCGAAATTGCCCTACCACAGGGATCAGTCTCTCACTGGACCTTCACATGAAACATCATTCTGGGATGTAGTAGCAAGAGTGCTGTAAGCAAGACTCGAGAAGTAATTCTCCCGCTCTACTCAGCACAGATAAGGCCTCTACTGGAGTATTGTGTCCAGTTCTGGGTACCACATTTTGGGAAAGAGGTGGACAAACTGGAGACAGTCCAGAGGAGAGCAACAAAACTGATTAAACATCTAGAAAATGACGTATGAGGAAAGAATGAAAAAAAAAAAAGGGTTCCTTTAGTCTGGAGAAGGGAAGACTGAGGTTATAACAGTTTTCAAGTATGTAAAAGGTTGTTATAAAGAAGAGGGTGATAAATTATTCTCTTTATCCACTGAGGACAGAACAAGTAGTAATGGGTTTATATTGAAGCGAGAGAGATTTAGGTTAAACATTAGGAAAAACTTCGTAACTGTCAGGGTAGTTAAGCACTGGAACAAGTTACTGAGGGAGGCTGTGGAATCTCTCAAAAAGAAAAGAAGTACTTGTGGCACCTTCGAGACTAACACATTTATTAGAGCGTAAGCTTTCGTGAGCTACGGCTCACTTCATCGGATGCATTCAGTGGAAAATACTGAATTTTCAGTATTTTCCACTGAATGCATCCGATGAAGTGAGCCGTAGCTCATGAAAGCTTACGCTCTAATAAATGTGTTAGTCTCGAAGGTGCCACAAGTACTCCTTTTCTTTTTGCGACTACAGACTAACACGGCTGCTACTCTGAAACCTGTGGAATCTGTCACTGGAGGTTTTTAAGAGCTGGTTAGACAAACACCTGTCAGGGATGGTCTAGACAATACTTAGTCCTGCCTCAGTGCAGGGGACTGGACTAAATGATCTATTGAGGCTCCTTCCAGTCCTACATTTCTATGATTCCCAGAAAAAGTATTAGATTTGTTGCCTCTGCTATAACTTTTCAACCTATGAGCTTACTAGAAGCACACACTTTACTGAACTTACTCAGCACTGATGATTTATAATGAAAGCAAAATGAATTTATTAACAAGGTGGCATGGATTAGTGATACTATTTAAAAGAAATAAAGGCAAGAAATGTTTACAAGCAAAAGTGAAAATATGTACTTAAAAGTGTAAAACTTAATCTTCAAGTGCAATATGAAGAATTAATCCATTTTGCTCTGTCCAACCATACAGGCGCTTGTTACCCAGCATGTGATACATGAAATACACCTACGGTAGGGTATTTTATGGTGGCCAGATCTATTACCTTTTACAGCACCATAAAGAGATTGTCAGTTACCAGACAGCCAAGCCCTTGGAGTTCAGAGCCAATAGTACTGCACATCACTTCTAGGCTTGGACTAGCAGAGGCCTTACATATCTTTCAAGACATATGTAGCATTTCCCCCTTAAACTTTTGGTTAAATAAACCTGATAGATTTTAAAATGGCCTGTTTGTCTACTGTGATTTCTCTGCCTACAAGGGCATTTTAGAAGGGGTGGCAGAAGGAACAGAGAGAGTAATTTGAGAAGAGGAGCTGCTTGTTTTACTTATACTGAATTATAGCTCAATTCCTTTGAAGTTCTGCTGACTTTGAACTCAAGTGCAATATGAAGAATTAATCCATTTTTGCTCTGTCCAACCATACAGGCGCACTTCCACCTCTCATTTTACTCTCAGATTGGCTGGGTTGATGGTTTACAATAAAAAAAAACCCACCAACAAACACCATGCTTTGCTTTTGGGGAAACAGACCTTATGACAGCTGTTCCAGGGAAGATAGTCAGGGGACACTTTGCAATTTAAACTGAAGCTCTGTAGCAAGGATGCTGGATAGAATAAAGTGCCTGGAATTTTATAGACCTTGTGATGTAGCCTTCAGTGGCCAGGTGGCTAGACCATTGGTCAGAGGGGGTAGGGGGACCTGGCCCTCCTGCTCCACCAAGTCCCAGCCCAGGGCACTGTGTAGTTCAACCCCTAAACTGAGGGGCTGGATCTCCTTCCCAGCAAGGGGCTGGAGGGGTTAAGACCAGTTTCCCTGGGCTACTTCTTACTAAAATCTCTTTAGTTCAGGGCATGGCCCCACTCGTCCAGTTGTCCCCCCCGCTGGGGCTTATCTGCAGACTCCCCTTGGTGGGGGAAGACTTACTTGCCTCAAGTAGCTGTACTGGCTGCCAGGTTGCTAATCCATCCTTTCAGACACAAAAAGAACTCCTTCCTCCTTGCCAGTCAGCCCCCAACTGAGCCAGGCTCCCTTCTTTTCTCCCCCCTCCAGGCCTGGCATTGGCTGCAGGTATAGTGGGGCGAGGCTAGCTGAACCCACTGATTTTCTTTAACCCCTGCTGTGCCAGGCAGCAGTTTCTCTGCTCATTCACAGACCTCTTGTTTTTAAAAAAAAAAAGAAAGAAAAAAGACTCAGCAACCCTCTACTGCTTAATATTACAGCTCAAGTCAGCTAGTTAGGTGAGATTCCTAACAGCTATGCAAGGTCTTTTGTATAGCTGAGCCCTCTTCTGAGCAAGAGAAAGAGAATGGTGGCTAGTTTCTGCCTTTCCTCCAGGACCACTTCTGAAAGAAGGTTTTAAAACCACCTCAGTAGAGTCAAAGAGGAACATATTGTAAGGACTGGGTGGACAAGTTTAGAAACAAGCCAGAAACTATCCCTGACAGAGTGTTGAGGTACTAGCTGGTTACCAGCGAGCAAGGGGTTAACTCCCAGGTTATTTGTAGCACAGGGGAGACGAATGAAATAGTAAGTGCAATAGTGAGGCGCATGTAAGTATCTAGATTGGTATTATGGGAAGCGGTGCCAATCTCTGAGGGTCATTGATTTGCGTTCAGTGCAGATGCTGTAGGCAAGGTCCGGTGGTCATTGCTAGCTCATGGCTGTTTGGTGCTCTGTGATAAATGGCAGGTATTTCATGGGAAAGGAGCTGGGGGAGTCCCTCTTTTCTAATGGAAAAGCATTGGCATCATAGAATCAAGGGAGTTCATCTAGTTATCCCTCTGCTCAAAGCAGGACCAATCCCCAATTTTTGCCTCCAATCCCTAAATGGCCCCCTCAAGGATTGAACTCACTACCCTGGGTTTGAGCAGTGGCCTGCTAAACCACTGAGCTATCCCTCCCTCATGCAACACCTTAAGAGATGCTGCAGCTGGCACACTCAGCAAAGAGGCCAAAACCTAAATGGTCCATGGTGGAGACAGAACTTCTCTCTCAATCCTAAAAGTAGCAGTGCTCTCCAGGTAGAGACATAATGGCAGAGGGATGTGGTAAGGGGGCTTTACTCTAATGCTGATAGGCTGGAAACAGAAGCCTCCTAGCTCCAGCACAGCCTACCTGGGCACTCAGCGCCACCACCAAATTCACTCCACTCATTTTTGTAAAGAAAACACCAGCTTGACAGTAACAGATCTTGCTTCTTGTGGCCTCACTTCTTCAAAGCGGAATCTGGAGATCTCCTTGCACAATACCAGGTTCTCGGGCTACTAGGTTCAAAGAAGGTGCGGAGCATGGATACTGTGATGATAACAACTGAAACAACAGTATCCTATTTCTCCCTTCCATGTGCTGAAATGATGATAGATGGATACAGAGGCCAAATTCTCCTGCTGCAAGTCAGGAGTAAATCTCATTGAGATCAATGAGATTGTACTTGGGGAGGCAGTGTCGCCTAGTGGATTGGGACTCAGGCAACCTGGGTTCTAGTCCTGGCTCTATTGCTGGATTACTGAGTGACCCTGAGCAAATGACTTTCGCCTCTCTGTGCCTCAGTTTCCCCATTTTACAAGTCAGGATAACAATCATGATTACTTTTTCAAAGTGCTTTGAGATCTACTGATGAAAAGTACAATGAAAGGGCTAGATATTAGTATTGTAGCCTGCCAGGGAGAATTTGATCCAGAGAAAATGTGTGGGCCTTGAAAAGGCAATTCAAGGAGGGAATCCACAACAAAATCTCCAGTTCTGGAAGTCAAACCCCAATAAGCTTCCTCAGCATTCTTACTGGGCTCTCCGGTTCCAAATACACTGTCCAGTATATTTCCACGCCACTTAAAGAGAAATGATCTTACAGCAATGATACTCCACCTTCCTTTGTAAAGCACTTTGAGATGTAAGGGTTAGCTATTAACTGGTTGGTAAAAAAATTATAAAGCACGTCTCATGAAAAATAAATTTACAAAATAATGGTATTTTTGACATTTTTAATGAAAATATTTGAACTTCCCAATTTTCTGAATTAAAAATTAGAAGCAAAAATTATTCCTCTCTTTAAAACCAAAAATTGGTCATCTTTTTAGGTTTTCGCTCACTTCCTTTCTCTTTCTTTCCCCTACCCCCTTTTTTTTTAAGAGGCAAAAGAGACAGGAAGTCGAGGGAGAAGAGATGGAAAAATGAGGAAATTCCCTTTAAACTCTAAACAGCAGAAAACTATTTCATTTTTAAAAAGAGAACATTTGAAAAATAAGAAAATGTTCCATTAAAATGTCTTTACAAAAAGACCATTTTGGCAGTAAAAATGTTTTCAGATAAAAAATGCTGATCAGCGTTACTGTTATTTATTATTATTAATATCTAATTACCCTGGCTCAGATAATTCTTCAGCTGCCTTTCCTTCCCATCTGTGTACATACACTCACACACACACACGTGCTCATGAGCGCTTCTAGTTTTTGTCTTGCGATTTACCCCAGACACAGACATCAATAGCCAACCACCAACATAGCTACACCAGTACAAACACTTGGGGCCAGATTTTTAAAGGCATTTAGGTGCCTACTGGTATTTTCAAAAGAACCTAGACTCCTATTGCCTGTTGCAATCAATGAGTTTTAAGTGCCTAAGTGCTTATGAAAACACCACTAAATACCTGGCCCCTTGTGCAGAGAGTATTGATGTGTGCCACTGCAGCTTACCCTAGTTAGGCAAAGCAGGGTTAAGCATCAGTGATAACAGTAGGTTTCCCTGCCTAAACTAAGGGGAGCATCACTGTAGCAGGGGGCTGGGTACCAATGACTGAAATGTAGACAAATCTCTAGTCTTTAGTTGCTGTTGAAAGAGTCCCAAAGCCCTGTGTTATGCTCTGCTCCTTCCAGGGCCTTTGCAGCACACAACGTTCTTCTTAAAAGGCCAGTAGTCTCTCCCTGGGGGCATTATTACAAGCAGTATTGCAAAGGAAAAACCCAGTGAATTTAGAGCTGGCTAGAACCGTCAAATCATCGTTAGGGTAGAATTCCAGAGAATGGATCAGGGCTGGAACCAAACTGGGCAATTTCAGAGCTAGAGAAGCATTTGCAATTTAAATGTATACAGGTTGCTCATCTAAGCGTAAGCGGGGGAATGGCCCTGCTACTGTGGGGAATTTTCCTCGCTTCTCTACTACCCTGGTGGAACCGGACAGTGAATGGGTCCAAGTCCCCACCCCAACTCGCCTTACCCAGATGCCTGACCTGAAGGATTTCTCTTTCTCTCTCCTGTGCGGAAGAGTCCTGGTAACTCCGATAAGGCTGGGCCAGGATCCCTGGGGGGCTTAAGCCCCAGTCTCATTGTGGATCACCAGGACAAGGGCTAGGGAGTTGCCACTCTGGGGTACTCTCTCCTCACCGGCCACTTCCCTGACCCAGTGATTGCTACACTGAGTTTAAACCAAATAGAGTTGATTAAACAGCAACTGGAAACAAATAAGGGGAAAAACGAAAAGGTCAAAGAAACAAGGCACCCTGCACTGTGGGCACGGGGATGCTGCAAGCAGTGGTCTCTGGAACTCAGGTAAATTCCCAGCCTCTTCCTTACACTTCCCAGGACCCGGCTGTGCTGCACTGATACCGTGGATAAGAGGCTGGCTCTGGGGGGTGGCTATGCACCCTCAGGCTCCAGATGGCAGGACCTTTCTACCCAGCATTGGCCTTCCTGTTGGGTTCACATCCACCCTTCTGAGTTTGGCTTGCAAGCCTCTCTTGTCCAGTGACGTCTCCCTCCCTGGAGTGATCCCCACCTCGGTCCCCTTCGCTGTTCGAGTTTACTTGTGGCATGGTGGACCTTTCGCTATTCCAGGTCTGGTCCTGCGGCTCGGTTCTGGCTCACCCTCAGCACAGCAGGTCTCTGCTGCTCTGGCTCCCCAGCTAAGCTCTGGGCTGTGCCTTTCTTTCTCCCTCTTGTGCTTTACTTTGCCTTGCCAGCCCCAGCTCACACCGAGGACAGGCTCTGGGCTCTTAACTCCCTCGCTGTCCATCCGCTGACTAGGAGTGCTGGCCTCTCCCTGTTGCCCCAGAGACCTGTCACGGACTCCCCTTCAGCCCTTCCCCTTTCTCCTGGTATTGGGGGAGGGCCAACCAAAAAACCAATAAGGCTCAATAAGGGGCCAACAGGCCCCCTTACAAAGGCCTGATCTATACATCACTGAAGTGGGAGTCTGTCCGCTGACTTCCCTGCACTTTGGATCAGGCCCCTGGCTTCTCGGAGTGTATACATTAGTAAAGAGAAAAGCTCAGATCCCAGGCTGAGACTGGGACCCCTCCACTCCCAGGACAGTCACATCCCTGGATCAGTCCCTGACATAAAGTTGCTCTAATTTATGCCAGCCACTAACAGCTCCCAGCCGCAGTCACGTCCTCTTTTCTCCAGCCTGTGCCTGGCACTTGGTAGCAGAGGTGCCTGTGCAAGTTCAGGGCAACTGCCTTTGTATTTCCCCTCAATGGTCCAGCAAGGGCAACCACTCTCAGACTTCCGACTCCCCAGAGGTTGCCTCTCCTACTTGGAGACACACACCACTCTCTGTCCTGACCGGGATATTTCCAGGTTGCCAAGTTCCCTGCCTGCATTGTGTTACCCCCTGCAGAGACAGACCACCCAAGCAGAGCCAGCTTGATTTCTCTTTAAAGATACTTAACAGGTGTTATTGCTACAGTTATAAGCACACAGCACTTCTTAGGCAACTCCTGCTTTAGTCTTAAGATAAAAAGCATACAGAGAAAACATGTTAAAAACAATAAAAGACCGTACATGCATGCGAATAAACTCACCAGCGCTAATCCCTAGCATGAATTCTGGCAAGAGCCGTCCGTCCAACTCCCACCCAAGGGGGATTCCATGTGGTTACAAGTTCATCACCGCTTCAGCTCAGAACAACCACCCAGTTTTATGAGGACAACTCCTTCCAACCCTATCCTAAGTATTGGGGCCGTCTTTCAACCAGGGGCCCTGTCTGTTTGCTGGACCAGGAAGAAAGCCCTGAGTAGCCAGTTTAAAACCAGGCTATTGATCCAAAAAACCTGACCTTTGTCTGTTGGTCCCTGGAGAATCCAGTTTGAACCAGTTTGAATAAAGTAAATAAGGAAGTGTTATTTACTCCTTCTCATAATATAAGAACAAGGGGGCCGCCAAATGAAATTAATAGGTAGCAGGTTTAAAACAAACACAAGAAAATATTTTTTCACGCAACGTCAACCTCTGGAATTCCTTGCCCGTGGGTGTTGTGAAGGCCAATACTATAACTGGGTTCAAAAGGGAGCTAGATAGATTTATGGAAGATAGGTCCATCAATGGCTATTAGCCAGGATGGGCAGGAATGGTGTCCCTAGCCTCTGTTTGCCAGAAGCTGGGATTGGGTGACAGGGCATGGATCACTTGATGATCACCTGTCTGTTCATTCCCTTTGGGGCATCTGCCATTGGCCACTGTCAGAGGACAGGATACTGGAGTAGATGGACCTTTGATCTGAACCAGTATGGCCATTCTTATGTTCTTATGTTCTTAACCACTATATTCACCCTGTTCCAGGGGGATGGCTTCAAGAGATTCATAACAGATCCCCTCCCTACTAGAGCAGGTACATGCAATACATACTACCTCCAAAAATATAGACAATGTCCCAATATCTCATACACAATTATATTTTTTAATACAATGGACCCCAAAGGTATTAACCTTAACCCGATAAGGTTTAGCTTAATCCAAGGATGTTTATCTGAATTCCATATGATTTGTTCACGATATTATCAGTCTGTCACAGTGCTGTTATGGCAGGCCTTTACCCCTTCTTGCCCCAAGGACACTCCTATGCAGGCAGAATCTTCCACTGGCTGTATCTGCAAGGTTCATGGGAGCTTTGCACCAGCAGAGCAGAAAAACACAGCCCCAGAGCACCAGAGAATTAGGCTCAGACAGGTTAGCGCTCTGATCCATCCAAAACCTAGATAGATCCAAAATCCAGAGAGAAGAAATGTGGAGAATAAAAAAGAAGAATGGTCAAATATTACTAAATTGTATCTCAAACAGAATTCTTGCCTCTTGCTCATCACTAATGGACAGCCCTGGAAAAGCAGCAGTGATGTACCTTTGCTTCACATTGTCTCTGAACGCCCGCCCTAGCCTGTAGGTACCATCCCACAGGACTATGAGAGTAGTTCAGATTCTGTTCCTCTTCAGCATTCTGTGCCTTCTTCAGGGAGACATGTTCCAGTTGTGGTGGTAGCCATTGTAATGCCCACTAGTCAAGTGGACTGAGACCACGAGATCATTTCATAGGCCACCACGCATCTTGGATGGTGACGATTTGAGAATGCAATCTGGAGGTGGAAGCATCATAATTTAGCCATCCTCTGAGCCACGTATCAGATAAATGCTCCCTTTTGATTGGGCATCCCATTTCTCCTTGGGATGGCTGGTGTTTCTATATGCTCGTTACTTGGTGGCTTAGTGAAGGTATGAGACTTGGACTCAGGAAACCTCAGCTCAGTTCTTGGCTCTGCCACAGATTTCCTATGTGACCTTAGCCGTATCACGTAGCCTGTCTATGTCTTAGTGCCTCATCTTCTGTGTGTGTTGTATCCCTTTCTTCCACTCTTCGTCTGTCTTGTCTATGTGTTTGTCTAGCTCTTATATAGCTCTTTTCACTAGTAGGCTTCAAGGCTCTACAAAAGAGACCACTACCGTTATCCCCATTTTACAGATGGGGACACTGAGGCACAAGGAGGGGGAAGCAACTTGCCCAAGAACACCCAGCAGTAGAGCCAAGAATAAAACTCAGATCTCATGTCCCAGACCAGTGCTCTATCCACGAGGACACACTGCCTCCTCAATCGTGAAATCTTCAAGGCGGGGACTGTCTCACACTACATTACTGCAGAGTGGCTATCACAACAGACATCTGATCTTGGTTGGGGCCTGTAGGAACTGCTGCAATAATAACACATACGCACAGGATCTTACACCCCCTCCCCTCCCCATATTTGGGAGGCTCCATGGCTAGCCAGCTATCTGTGAACACTTCTCCAGCTCAGGGTTATGTAAGCGAGTCAGGTAGATCCATTCTTGCCCATCTGCCTTTGCTACTGATTGATTCATGTGATGGGAAACTAGTGCTCACCTTCAGCTCAGGGATTGCTTCAGTGTCTCTGAATGTGTTTATGATGGGAGGTTGCATGCTAGAAAGATTTATGAGGCCTGGCAGGGCGCATGCAAGTTTGTGACATGATTAATACAGTTAGCAGTTCTGAATCAACAACAACCTCCAAATATTGTCTCAGAACTTGCCAAGCTAAATGTGCCGCTCCCGCTCATCCAGAGAACAGTAGCCGCTTTTGTACTTCTGTATTTCAGTGTCTAGTGAGGCAGCGCACATCTGCGAGGACAGTGGTGCAAGCTGGGGAGCACAGTGAAATAATTGCAGGCTGTCTCACTGGCCAGTGAAGAACTGGGGTGGGGGTGCCGTTGGGAGATTTCTAGGAAGACCTTTGATTTAAAGCCCAGCTGCTGTATCCCCATAACTTATATTTCTTTGGGGACTGGCCAGACCTTGGGTGATCCTGCTTTCAAGGCTTAAGTCCACAGGGAAGCCAGGGGACAGGTAGGAGTTTGGGAATAAGCAGAAGAGTGAAGGTGACTGAAAGGGCAGAAGGAAAATATTTCACTGTAAATCAGAAAGAAAATCTTTATTCATGGGGCAGATTGGACATGGCCTGGCAGTTCATCTTAGAAGAGCACCCATTTGCCAGAAGAGGAACAAAGACCAAGGATGATTAAGTGACTTGCTCAAGGTTAAAGTCTGTGGCAGAGGATGGACTAGGACCCAGATGATCTATGTCCCTAGACGCTGCCATGACCACAAGACTGTTCCTCATCTTGTGACAGCCTCCTACTTCACTCGCTACTCACAGCACAACTGTGCAGTGAATGTGGGGCTATGCACACCAGCTTCTTTCATAACACATCATACAATTACTGCAGTAAATAACAATGGAAGCTCAGCATTGCTCAGCCTATTCACTACACACAACCACTGTGTGCGATAAGGTTCCAATTCAGCAGAGCATTTAAGCACATACTTAAGTCCTATTGAGGTCATTCTCCACAGATAATGACCCTTTAGAATGGATTTACTAAAGTAATATCAAAGTTGTCTCTTCTTTCACACTAGTGTTCCATTTCTCAACCAGTGCCACCCCTCTGCTGAGCAATAGCAGAAGTCAGGGGCCTTGCAGGTTGGCTTCCCAGTAGAGAATAAATTAATGATGTGGAGTCTGGGTATATTCCTGATTTATTTATTCATGTACCAGTCCTGGAACAGTGGTGGTCCCAAACAGCATGTAGGCAATCCCCTTTTCTGAAAGTCTCATAAGACACACCACTACCCAGTCCCAGGAAGCTACTCTGCTCCAAGAATTTACTGTACTTACAGACATTAAGCCACAGCTTCTCCCAAAGGACCACTGTATAACAAAACTAACAGTAACATAACATTTCTTCCAAGAATAAAAACTTGCTCACACACTAAGAAAAATAACTTGGAAAACTATGTGTAACAGTGTCACTTGTTGACACATGACATAACATTAGCTAAAGCTGTCTCTACATTCACTATCTGCAATACGGTTGACCAAACTTGTCTGAAGCTTGAAGAATATTTTGCTCAGGGCCATGAGAATGGAAGTTAGTTTTGAGTAAAGGTTTGGGTCCAAGCCAATTGTGTTATCTCCAGTAAAAGCTTTTCAGGACAATCCTGCAAAGAGCAGCACTTGCTCGGGAGTAGATCTGTGCACTACTCAGTAATGAGTTAGTCATGGGATTCATTTATTTTTTATTTATTAATTTATTTGCATGACATTCTTTTGCATTGCATTTTTTTTTTGCATAGAACCATAAGGATAGTTAAGCACTGAACATGTTACCAAGAGAAGTTGAGAAATCTCCCTCACTGGGGAGGCTTTTAAGAACAGTTAAACAACCATCTCTCAGCGATGATCTAGGTTTACTTAATCCTGCCTCAGCACAGGGGGGATGGACTAGATAACTTTTTGAGGTCCTTTCCAGTCCTGCATTTCTAAGATTTCTATGCCTCTGCGAATCATCCACTCCAAAGCGATGAATCACACAAGGAACAACTAATTCATATCAGGGCTAGGAGAAGACCTAAGAGATCACTTGTCCACCTCTCTACTAATGCACATAGTATTTTCTACAGTGCTTTTGTAGAGTCAGAGCTTTCAAATCCAGAAGGGACCATTGTGACCATCGAGTGTGACCTTCTGCATAATACAGGCCATCATATTTCACCCAGTGGTTCCATGCTGAATTTAGTCCAACAACTTGTGGTTAAACTCCAGCATAACATTTAGAAAGACATGCAATCTCAGTTTAAAGTGAAGAAGAACCAATCACATCCCTGGGTGAATGCTTCCAAGAGCTGATTACCCTCCTTGCTTGATTTCCACCTTGAAGTACGCTGACCTCAGCATCCATCTGTGGGATCTTGTTATGTCTTTGTTTGATAGATTAAAGAGCCCTCTTGTATCAGCTCTCATCCCCTTGTGAAGGTAAGGAAATCTTGGTCCTTGTTTCCAGGATATCTTAGCTAACATTCAGCTTAGGTTTTCCTTTGCTTAATTTCAGCTAAGGCATCCTCCTCAAATCATGACACCACTGACAATAGCAGCCAAAGGCAGCAGATACTAGAGCTGGGCACATCATTTGGGTCAGAGGGTCTGCATATTTACAACATCAGTCAATATGAAAACATACAGCCCCTTTAAATGCTTACAGACAGTATTGCTGCCTGTGAAGTTTTATGACCTAATACATCATGTTCCTCATGAAAATTAAAACAACACCCCCTTCCTTCTTCCAACAGGTCTCCTCGTGGAGGTGTGGATCAGGGCAGCATGTTTAGGGAAAGCAGAGTTGCTTGTTTGCAAGGGGCTCATGAATGCAGCTTGTTCAAAAGCAGCATGTGCCTGGCTCCTTGTCTCATTTCCAGGCCCTGAATCAGGGAGCCAGCCAGCTTCATTAAAAGAAGAACCATTTCCTTTCCCCCTTTCAAAACCGTTTGGTCTAATAATAATAATAATTACTAATTCCATTCTATGGAAATGTAATAATTTATGACTTGGCATAGTGCACAGAGAACATGTCAGCAGATTTCAGCTAAATGGTCCCATATACAGAAATGATGGTTGAAAAGTGTGCTTCCTTTGAAAAGAAGATTTTCTTGGAATATCTTTAAAAGGGAGATTGAGCTGGACTGGTTTAGAAAAGCTGGGGCACTTCTGAGTGTGTGCGAACCCTGCCTACTCATAGGGCACTTAAGTATTTCACTAGCCACACATTGCATTCCCATGTGAGAACTAACTTTTCAACCCATCCTTTAAAGACTAGTACAAAGAGTAGCAAGAGAGAAAAGATGGCCTAGTGGCTAGGGTGCTTGCCTATAATTAAGGAGCAGAGCTGGTGAATAACTGATTTTTCGGTTCAGTGGCTCTTCCAGAAACAAAATCGGCTTGCATTGACCCAAATCTGAGATTCCTCAGAATTTTTCATGCATCGAAAAAGACAGACAATTTCAAGTCTGTTCTACAGTGGGGCTTGAACTTTCATATCCCATAGAAAAGGTGATTGCCCTAACCACTGAGCTAAAGGGATAGTACAGAAAAGAAGCCATTCTAGTGTCATTCCCTCCAGCTGTTGTGTGACTGGCTGAAACTTTTCAAGTCAAATTTGCAAATAGTTTTGGGTTGACCAAAACTGCTTTTTTCATTCTTTAAATTATTTGAGAAATGTCACCCTGCTCTACTCAGGAGACCAAGGATCAATTCCCTGCTCTGCCACAAACTCTGTGTGTAATCCTAGTCAAGTAACTTACAACACTACATTAATATGCAGTAGGGAACCAGCAAGGTCTACCCTAGCCAGTTAGCACACAGCACAGTGGTGTGCTTTAGAAGTCACACCTCTCCAGCACACACTCCTGCCCCAGGCAGACAAGCCCTTACTCTCTCCCTGTGTTGGTTCCCCCTCTGTAAAATGGGGAAAACAGCACATTCCTACTTCACAAGGGTGTCACGAGGACAAATACACTAAATGATTGTGTGATACTCTGCTAGTAGGAGCAGGAACTTAGTAAGAGTGTGGAGATGATTGCACAGCTGGTGGGCTGAGACTATTGCCTTTCATGCTGACCAGTGTTATCTCATTGTTTCCCTGTGTCTCTCGGTTGTCTTTTGTCCTATATTCAGATTGTCATCTCTTTGGTGCAGGAACTCTCTTTTTTGTTCTGTGTTTTACAGCCCCTAGCACAAGAGAGGACCTGTTCCATGACTTGGGCTCCTAGGTACCACTACAATATAAATAAATAACAAAATGAGAGTCTTTCAATTTGTCATGAGCCACTTTCTGGACATTACTTGAATCTTGTCTGCAATACGGATATGCTCAATATTATGTCTCCTACGTAATTTTTAAAAAACAAAAACCCTCTCCTCTCATCCAACAACTTTCAAAATGTGCTGAAAAGTAGAAGCGAGGTTGAAAATCTCTTGAAGACAAATACCCAAACAATGAGTAGAAGAAATGGCATTTTTCCTTGTTGGTTCTGGGGGAGAAATGGCCCTATGTCCATGAGACATACTGGGTACTGTTTGCCCACAGTTACACACCGAGTCAGCATCAGAGCCAGAAGCAAAACCCTGGAGTCCTGATTCCCCATCCTCCCTGGCTCTACCCACTAGACAAAACTTCCTCCCTCCATTAGTTTGGATCCTCACAAATATTTCTCTTTTTAAATCAACATTTTGAAGGGAAAATGAAATCAGATGTCTATAAAATACATGTTAGTCACATCTGCTAAGCTCATCAGGAAGCAGAGAGATTCATATGTTGCCTGGTTCTCAGCTGCAGACAATCAGCTGATATTGGTTGTTCGGCATGGCTCTAGACCTCAGTACGGTTGATTTCGTCAGAAACCTTCAGTCAGTCATGAGCCAGGACTGTCTTCCCGTGTGCAACGAAATGTGTTGCTGCATGAAAAGTTTGTAAAGTGACACTGGGTACTTATTACTCTTGGCTGCCACCTTGCCAGCTGCACTGGGAGCAGAAAAGCCACATGAACTAAACATAAAGTCAAGAAACACTATAGACTTTTGTTTCAATGTGGAAGTTATTTGCGGCTCTATTGGACACAGCATTCCATATCCCAAGCCACGCTAGACAGAAGTGGCCTGTTCTTAACTGGCGAGTGGCCCAAGATACTCAGTTCAAACCATGCTGGGTAGCCAGCAGTCCCTTTCATAGCTGCGTGGTCCAGGACAAGACTTAGGAAGACCCTGCATGCTAATGGTCCAGACTGTGTGGGAGCTAGAAATCCTGAGAGAACCACAAGGTCTGTCAGAGCCAGCAGCCTCACTTGTTATATTCATTACTGCACAGTCCTGTCTTTTCTCTTCTGCAAACATGAGCATATATGGTTGGATCTGAGTGTTTGGGTCAGGCCATCATAAAGAGAGGGAACATTTGTGAAGTTTAGATCTGATTTTGGATTTCAAACTTCCCCAAAGCTGGGGGATGTTCCACTCTGTCTACCTACCAACCCCCATACACACATCCATCTTTCTATCCATCCACCTACATACACAAACTCCTCTATCTACATAGCTGTCCTATCTATCTATCCCCAGGCACACTTTTATCATTCATATCAGAGCTCCTCACAAAATTTATGACCAAAACAACAAGAAAAACTTTCTCGCTCTATTTCTTCTCTTTTTGCATGATCAGCTTGAAAGGTAGTATTTTTTAAACCCCAACCTCACGTATGGGTGTTCCGTGAGAATAATTAGCATGGGTGAACTACGTCAAAGAACTGAGTTTTATCTTCAGTTCTGAAAGTGGTGAGGTGTTTGGTCACGCTCATCTCTTGTGGCAGTGAGTTCCACAGCCTAGCTCCAGCTCCTATGAAAATGCCATCACCCACATTCCCCCTAGTGGTTGACAGTTTCATGGTGCTAGTGGAGTGTAGCTGTGTGACATTATATGATTCAAATATGGCCATGTAGATCATTGTTGCTACCACTGTTATATAATCGCAACAAATGTTGTACAAAGTGTGTCAACTAAGGAGTCGATGGAAAAGTTATGGTGTGCTGAATATGATTATCCTATTTGTATGCATGTATCATGTTTGTATCTGGAGTTATAAACATTGACTATGTACTTTTATTTCAAATGTGTTTGCTCCTGTGGTAACACTCACAGGGTAATTTGTATCCAGTCTGGCCAGCACCTTGTGAATGGAGCATACAAGTTGATGGCCCATAAAGAACACTTAGAATCATAGAAGATTAGGGTTGGAAGACACCACAGGAGGTCATCTAGTCCCAGCTACGGCTTTGTGAAGCTGGGCCTTAAAAACCTATAAGGATGAAGATTCCACCACCTTCCTAGGTAACCCTTTCTAGTACTTCACAAAATGCCTAGTGAAATAGGTTTTCCTAATATCCAATTGAGACCTTCCACACTGCAACTTGAGACCATTGCTCCTTGTTCTGTCATCTGCCACCACTGAGAAAAACCAAGCTCCATCCTCTTTGGAACATCCCCTTCAGGTAGTTGAAGACTGATATCAAATCCCCCCTCCTCGCTCTTCTCTTCTGCAGACTAAATAACCCCAGTTAACCTCAACCTCTCCTTGTAATTCATGTGCCCCAGCCCCCTAATCATTTTTATTACCCTCCGCTGGACTCTCTCCAATTTGTCCTCATCCTTTCTGTAGTGCGGGGCCCAAAACTGGACACAATACTCCAGATGTGAACTCACCAGTGCCAAATAGAGGAGAATAATCACTTCCCTCGATCTACTGGCAATGCTCCTACTAATGAAGCCCAATACGCCATTAGCCTTCTTGGCAACAGGGACACACTGCTGACTCATATCATGACTACTCCATTATCTTGAGTACTTTTGTATCAGCTTCAAATTTTGCCACCTCACTGTTTATTCCTTTTTCCAGATTATTTATGAATATGTTAAACAGTTCTCATCCTGTGCATAACTTTTTGTGAATCCAATGCTCCTACCAATGTAGCCCAATATGCCATTAGCTTTCTTGGCAACAAGGGCACACTGCTGACTCATATCCAGCTTCTTGTCCACTGTAATCCCCAGGTCCTTTTCTGCATAATTGCTGCCTAGCCAGTCGATCCCCAGCCAGTAGCAGTGCATGGGATTCTTCCTTTTCTTCATCCTAAGTGCAAGACTCTGCACTTGTCCTTGTTGAACCAGATTTCTTTTGGCTCAATCCTCTAATTTGTCTAGGTCGCTCTGGACTCAATCCCCACCCTCCAACATATCTACCTCTCCCTCCACATTAGTGTCATCCATGAACTTGCTGAGGGTGCAATCCATCCCATCATCCAGATCATTAATGAAGATGTTGAACAAAACCAGCCCCAGGACCAACCCCTGGGGCACTCCAGTTTATACCAGCTGCCAACTAGACATTGAGCCGTTGATCACTACCCATTGAGCCCAACAATCTCGCAAGCTTTCTATCCACCTTATAGTCCATTCATCCAGCCCATATTTCTTTAACTTGCTGGCAAGAATACTATGGGAGACCATATCAAAAGCTTTGCTAAAGTCAAGATATATCACGTCCACCGCTTTCCCCATATCCACAGAGCCAGTTATCTCATCATAGAAGGCAATCGGTCAGGCATGATTTGCCCTTGGTGAATCCATGTTGACTGTTTCTGATCACCCTCCTCTCCTACAAGTGCTTCAAAATGGATTCCTTGAGGACCTGCTCCATGATTTTTCCAAGGACAGAGGTGAGGCTGACCAGTCTGTAGTTCCCCACATTCTCCTTCTTCCCTTTTTAAAAGATGGGCACTATATTAGACTTTTTCCAATCGTTTAGGACCTCCCCGATCGCCACAAGTTTCCAAAGATAATGGCCAATGGCTCTGCAATCACATTAGCCAACTCCTTCAGCACCCTTGGATGCATTAGATCTGGACCCATGGACTTGTGCATGTCCAGCTTTTCTAACTAGTCCTTAACCTGTTCTTTCACGACTGAAGGCTGCTCACCTCCTCCCCATACTGTGCTGCCTAGTGCAGCAGAACTTGTCTGTGAAGACCGAGGCAAAAAAAACAGCTTTATCCACATCATCTGTCACAAGGTTTCCTCCCCAATTCAGTAAGGGTCCCACACTTTCCCTGACCACCTTCTTGTTGCTAACATACCTCTAGAAACCCTTCTTGTTACCCTTCACATCCCTTGCTAACTGCAACTCCAGTTGTGCTTTGGCCTTCCTGATTACAGCCCTGCATGCTGGAGCAATAATTTTATACTCCTCCCTACTCATCTGTCCAAGTTTCCGCTTCTTGTAAGCTTCCTTTTTGTGTTTAAGCTCACTGAAGATTTCTCTGTTAAGCCAAGCTGGTCACCTGCCATATTTGCTATTCTTTCTGCACATCTGCACTTAACTCATAATGGACCATAGAAGAAGTTTTTTCCTACCTGACGGACCTTCCTGTGGACATTCTAGCTAGAAAATGGGTAATGAGCTCTGCTATGACTCAGCGAAGCATGCAAGGGCATGTGAGTAAATCATGTGACCCTGAACTCCATTTTGTTACCTGTGTTTTTCCACAAACTGGGCCGAGGACTTTGTTTGGAAACACGGGTTTCCCTCCACATGGCAGAAGCTATAAAAGGCCCTGGAAGCATCTCCATTTTGCCTCTTTCCTGCTCAGATCTCTGGACTATGGCCTTATACTAATGGGAGCATTCTAACCAAGGGACTAAGGATCTTCCAATGATTTGGGAGCAACCAGAGACTTAACAAGCCAGCAGTTTATTTCATGACTGCTTTAAGCTTCATCCACAAGCCTTGCAATTATTGTATGTATTTGGTTGCTTTAACGAGTTTTAACTCTCACCTCTTTCTTTCTTTTTATAAATAAACCTTTAGATATTAGATACTAAAGAATTGGCAACAGTGTGATTATTGGGTAAGATCTGAGTAATATTTTGACCTGAGTATGTGGCTGGTTCTTTTGGATCAGAAGAACCCTTTGTTTAATGAAATTGGTTTTAAATAACCACTCATCATTGAGTCTAGTGTCTGGGTGTTGAATCCAGAGCTGGAATACCTAAGGAGGCTGCATTTCTGACTTCTTGTTAGCCAGTGAGGTAAGACAGAAGTTTACTTATGTTGCTGGTTGGGTATATCTTATGGGAGAATAACCATCAGTCTTGGGGTGTATCTGCCCTATATCTCAGCAGTTTGTCCTGAATTTGGTATTCTGAGTTGTGACCCACTGAGGCACGGTGACAAGCATGGGAGGTCATGGTTGCAAAAGGCAATCAGTTAGGTAGCAGGGTCCCATGAAGGGCATTGCACAGCAAGTCTGAGAGCCTGAGGTGGACTTTGTAATCAGTGGGAAACCTGGGCAGAGAGCTGTGCACTGGGGTGATGTGTTTGTAGAGTTTTGTACAAGTTAAATCTCTCTCTTTGACGTCTTTCCCACATGAAACGAGCAGTAATCATTGATCATGGTTGGATCAAGATTTGGGTTATTTTTTCCCATCGGATTCAACATGTAAAATATAAATAGGTTGGTGGGGTGGCATTGTCAGGAAAACATGCAATACTGTTTTCAGTCTTCTCTGGATGCAGAAAAGACTTCTGATTCCTGTGCAACTAATCACCAGCACTAGAAATTTTCTCTTCCGAGCCTGCCTTCAAACTCACCTCTGCTGCAATGCCTTCAAAACACTCGACATTGACTAACCAGCCAGTGTATTGTAACAGTTGCTTAACCCTGGAGGGAAACGTTTTCTGTAATAATATGTTTTCCAATGAAAAACAGTTTTTTGACTAAACAGGCATTTTTGTGAAAAACAATCTTTTTTTCAAGTTTGCTGGAAAATTCCAGAATGTTTTAAATGAAAATAAACAATTTTCACAGAGGAAAAAAGAAAACCCATTTTGTGACCAGCTCTTCTTACTGTGCTGGTCTGAATCATCTAAATCAGTGGTTCTCAAAGCCGGTCCGCCGCTTGTTCAGGGAAAGCCCCTGGCGCACTGGACCAGTTTGTTTACCTGCCGTGTCCGCAGGTTTGGCCGATCGCAGCTCCCACTGGCTGTGGTTCACTGCTCCAGGTCAATGGGGCTGTGGGAAGTGGCACGGGCCAAGGGACATGCTGGCCACCCTTCCCGCAGCTGCCATTGGCCTGGAGCGGCAAACTGCAGCCAGTGGGAGCTGTGATCGGCCAAACCTGCTGACAAGGCAGGTAAACAAAGCAGTCCAGCCCACCAGGGGCTTTCCCTGAACAAGTGGTGGACCGGCTTTGAGAACCACTGATCTAAATGATTCCTTGGGCTCCATGTTTGTTATTTCTCACTTTATACATAGATTTGTGGCACAGACTCTCTTTTTTGTTATATGTTTATACAGCACTGGTAGAAGTGTTGACTCACTGTTGGTGCGCCCCCTTGTGGTGTTGTGTAACAGCTCTTTCCTCTCTAGTGCCCCCTGCCAACAGTTGCTGTCGTTCTGCAAAGGTCAGCCTCTTCTTACGAGTCAGCACCCCTGGCCAGGTCACATTTTAGTCATAAGAACGGCCATACTGGGTCATTACACATATTGAATCTATTTCCCTATGTTAAGTATCCTCACACCTTCTTGTAAACTGTCTAAATGGGCCATCTTGATTATCACTACCAAAGTTTTTATCTACTGCTGATAATAGTTCCTCTTAATTAATTAGCCTCTTACAGTTTGTAGGGCAACTTCCACCTTCTCTTTATGTATATATATATCTTCTTACTATATTCTCCATTCTATGCATCTGACGAAGTAGGCTGTAGCCCACGAAAGCTTATGCTCTAATATATTTGTTAGTCTCTAAGGTGCCACAAGTACTCCTGTTCTTTTTGCGGATACGGACTAACGCGGCTGCTACTCTAAACCTGTCATACTGGGTCAGACATTCTCTACATACAGTGGAGTGACATTTTACATGGGGGTTAGGTTCTAAAGTCAGGTTTCCCGACCATTGACAAAGAAATGAAACACATTGTTCAGGTGGCCAGGCAAGTGGGTGGTGATGGCTTTGTCGACATCCTTGAGGAAGAAATTGAAGAATTAATTGAGAGCCATAGAGAAACATTGACTAACGAAGAGTTAAAGGAACTGATAAAATCATCTACCGAAGATGAAGATGATGACAACGAACAGAAAGAGCCAGCAAGTTGGAATCTTCATAAATTTGCTGAAGTGTTCCAAGCAGCGAAACACTTGAATGATTTAATTTCTGAATATGATGCCTCTATGGAACGAAACCTCAAAATCACACATACTACAGTACTTCTATAATAGTAGTAATAATAATTCACTAAAATATACATAGGGTTCACAAAAAGTTATGCACAGGATGAGAAATGTTTAATATATTCAAAAATAATCTGGAAAAAGGGGTAAACAGTGAGGTGGCAAAATTTGAAGATGATACAAAAGTACTTAAGATAGTTGCGTAGTCATGACATGAGTCAGCAGTGTGTCCCTGTTGCCAAGAAGGCTAATGGCGTATTGGGCTTCATTAGTAGGAGCATTGCCAGTAGATCGAGGGAAGTGATTATTCCCCTCTATTTGGCACTGGTGAGGCCACATCTGGAGTATTGTGCCCAGTTTTGGGCCCCGCACTACGGAAAGGATGTGGACAAATCGGAGAGAGTCCAGCAGACGGCAACGGAAATGACTAGGGGGCTGGGCACATGACTTACGAGGAGAGGCTGAGGGAACTGGGCTTGTTTAATCTGCAGAAGAGGAGGGGGGGGGTTGGTAGCAGCCTTCAACTACCTGAAGGGGGTTCCAAAGAGGATGGAGCTTGGCTTTTCTCAGTGGTGGCAGATGACAGAACAAGGAGCAATGGTCTCAAGTGGCAGTGGGGGAGGTCTAGGTTGGATATTAGGAAACACTATTTCACTAGGAGGGTGGTGAAGCACTGGAATGGGTTACCTAGGGAGGTGATGGAATCTCCATCCTTATAGGTTTTTAAGGCCTAGCTTGACAAAGCCCTGGCTGGGATTATTTAGTTGGTGTTGGTCCTGCTTTGAGCAGGGGACTAGATGACCTTCTCAGGTCTCTTCCAACCTCATCTTCTATGATTCTATAATTCCAAGCTAGTTAAGTTTAAAGCAGACTGTGAAGAGCTACAAAGGGACCTCACAAAACTGGCTGAGTGGGCAACAAAATGGCAGATGAAATTCAGTGTTGATAAATGCAAAATAATGAACATTGGAAAACATAATCACAACTATACATATAAAATGATGGAGTCTAAATTTGCTGTTACCACTCAAGAAAGAGATCTTGGAGTCATTGTGGATAGTTCTCTGAAACCATCCACTCAATGTGCAGCAGCAGTCAAAAAAGCAAACAGAATGTTAAAAATCATTAGGAAAGGGATCGATAATAAGACAAAAGTATCATATTGCCTCTATATAAATCCATGGTATGCCCACATCTTGAATACTGTGTGTAGATCCGGTCGTCCCATCTCAAAATAAGATATATTGGAATTGGAAAATTTACAGAAAAGGGCAGCTAAATGATAGGGGTATGGAACAGATTCCATATGAGGAGAGATTAATATGACTGGGACTCTTTGTCTTGGAAAAGAGACGACTAAGGGGGGAATATGACCGAGGTCTATAAAATCTTGGCTGGTGTGAAGACAGTAAATAAAGAAGTGTTATTTACTCCTCATGACATAAAAACTATGGGTCAACAAATGAAATTAACAGGCAGCAGATTTAAAACAAAAGGAAGTATTTCTTCACATAATGCACAATCAACCTGTGGAGCTCTTTGCAAGAGGATGTTGTGAAGGACAGGACTATAAAATGGTTCAAAAAAGAACTAGATAGGTTCACGGATGGAGGCTAGGTCCATCAATGGCTATTAGCCAGGATGGGCTGGGATGCAAAACAATGCTCTGAAGTGTCCTTAGCCTCTGTTTGCCAGAAGCTGGGAATGGGTGACTGGGGATGGATCACTTGGTGAATACCTTTTCTGTTCATTCCCTCTGAAGCACCTGGCATTGGTGTGGGAAAACAGGACACTGGGCTAGATAGACCATTGGTCTGACCCAGTATGGCCATTCTTATGTTCATTTGCGCCGGATGTATTATTCACCACTCTGAATTTTACTATGATCTGACACAGTTGCAAACAGCAAAACTCAGAGATGCCTGCCTGCATAAACAACAACAGACTAATTCTGATATGTTGTCAATAGATGAGCACGACCTCTCCCAGACCAGAGCCTTCATGTGTCCTAAAATAAAGAAAACAAATTGCAGTCAGGTCAGGTTGGCCTGACAGTTCCCATTATGATGGGCTCATAAAAGTGAAAGACGGGTTTCATCTCAGAGGGGTGGGGGGAACATGCAGATGAAAAGCTTTTTCACCCATTTCCAGCATTGCAGGGGGTGTGTAAATAGCCGTTGCTTTGATTTTACCATCATCCTGTTTGTCCTCCTTTGTGTTCTTCCCACTCCTACAGCTCATTGAAGTCTCTGGTGAAACAGCCAAGGCACATGTTAAAGGCCACATACATTTTTACAGATTTGTTTAAAACCATGTTTCCTATTGGGAAATGTAGGGATGAATTAGGAAAGTGGGATAATTCAGCCTTTCTACTCGCTCAGGTAAAATAACAATGCTCCAGATGTTCACCTGATTTGAGAACCCAACTTTGATTTTTAAGGTTCAGGTTTCTTCAGGTAAGGTTCCCCGCAGTGCAGGAGCAGGAGACGCCAAAGCACAAGAGATGAGATTCTGTGCTGAACATCTAAGGGAACATCTACGCTGCAACCGGGGCCGGTAATTGCAGCCTGGGTAGACATACCTGAGCTAACTAGCCGGGGAACTGAAGCAGTAAAATTATGGAAGCAAGGACTTGAGAGTGGGCTACCCATCCAAGTAATTAGCCAGGGTTGCGGGTGGGCTTGTATAGCCTATGCTGAATTTTGTGCCACGACAGCTGCTCTCCAGCTACTTAGAGTAAAGCCATCTCAGGTATGGGTCCAGAAGCTGCAGTCACACACTCGGACTACAGTGTAGATGTACCCTGAGGACAAAGCACAAAACTCAGCCTGAGGAAGTGGGGACAAGGGTGGCTTTCTCCCCTCCCCCGCAATCCTGGTCTGTTCCAGGGACTAGAAAGGCATTGTTTTCTGTGTTTGATTTATTTAATTTATGTGTTTATTTATCATCTTGTCCTTGTTGGAGCAGGGGGGAAAGTTTCTCAGCAAAGAACTCTGTTGATTTGGGCTTTTCATGCAATCATGGAAGGTAGAAATGGTAAAAATCCTATTATAGCGGATGCCATTACAGACTCCTATTCCCCACCCACTTGCTGTACCCTGAGCAACCTTCCTGTACTTAGAATAGGAACTACTGTGGTGGCTCAAATATTGTAAAGTGCCCACTGTTGAGTTTTTAATGAAACTGCTGTTGGTCATCTAGTGCCTGTTTGGATCCCACTGAAGCCAGTTTTGCCATTAATGGGTGTTTTGCTATAGCCTTCAAGAGCAATTGGATCAGACCCATTGCCTATTCCTCACGGCCAGTGCAGAATTCTTCCCTGCCATGTGTATGCTAACCCTTTGTCTAGTCTGGTTTCAAATGATTCAAGCAATGGGGCTTCCACCCCTTCCCTTGGGAAACTTTTCCATAGTGTAACAGATCTCACTGTTCAAAAAGTTTTTTTTTTTACCTAATGTTCAACCTACATTTTTCTTTGCTTAGTTTCATCCCCCATTATTATGCCCCTTTTATATTTACTGGGTTCACGAATGTGGCAGCCAAAACCTCTTCATTTGTCATCCTAGTAATGTGTAAGGGTTTCCTATGAATTCCTAGTAGTTATGTCAGTGAAAAAGGCTTTTTGCTTTGGGAATGGGATGTTCTCTTCCTATATGCCCAGGAGTGGCTGTGAAATTAGCAAAATGGTGCCAGGTTTACAGTTTCTGTGAAAAGAATATTTTTTTCACTTCAGAATGATGACAGACAGATCAATATTATGGATGTGTTGGTACATAAGAACATAAGAACTGCCATCCTGGTTCAGATCAAAGGTGCATCTAGCCCAGTATCCTGTCTTCTGACAGTGGCCAATGGTAGGTGCCCCAGAAGGAATGAACAGAACAGGTGATCATCAAGTGATCCATCCCCTGTCGCCCATTCCCAGCTTCTGGCAAACAGAGGCTAGGGACACCATTCCTGCCCATCCTGGCTAATAGCCATTCATGGACCTATCCTCCATGAACTTATCCAGTTCTTTTTTTAGTTCTTTTGGTAGCAAATGTATAATTAAGATTGGATTTAGTTTTTCACATCAGAACGTCTTTGTTTTATATGAAGAATAGAACTTTCCAAAACTGAGCTTGCCAAGAGGTAGACAAAACTTGGGAGGGAAATCTGCAGAAGAGAAAGTTGGATGACCTGGCCTTAAATGCTCCTATGAGTTACAGTGCATAATCTTGTAAATAAAGAGTGAATTATTTTGTTGTATTTTATTTGCTTCCTTTAGAATTTTCAAGTACATCTGTTAGTTTAGTTTAATTAAAATGAATTGAAAATAAACCATTTAAGAGCCATTTCAAAAAATACTAGTCTGAGTCATGTTTTATTGGGCTTCTGTAACTAACAAATGTACTTTGACTAACCCATCTGTGATGGGGTGTACATATCTCGCACTGGACGAGGGAGGGTTAATGCCTCACTATAGGCGGTGGAAGTCCTGCCCCTCAGACCATGCTGGGCATGCTCCAACAGCTGCCTCAGTATAAAAGGGAGCAGTCCAGCTCATTCTAGGCTGACCACCGGAGGGGAAGGACCTTGGGTGGAGGCTCCAGCTGAAGAGCCATCGCAGCCTTTGCCTGTGGGAACTGGAGACCCTGAGAGCCAGACTGGAGGGCTGCAGCCGATGGAGCCGCAGGGAATCACCTGTGTTGAGGAGCCCGGAAAGCCTGATGCTCAATGGACTACAGCGTCTGGAAGTGTGGTAGGAGGTGAGCCAGGGAGGGTGTGCAAGTGGTACCTCCCACCTGAGTGAGGTCTGCCTATCTCAGTGGGAGTCCCTGCTGATCAAGTGGTGGACCGCCCTGATGCTGTCAGGGCCCTGGGTTGAGGCCTGGTGGAGTCGGGTGGGCCCAGGCTGCCATCCCCCTGGTGGTGCCCCCTTCCTCCTCCCTGGGTACTGGCCACTGGGTCATGCTGCCCTGCGTCTAGGGGTTGCTATATTGACTCTGGCCATTGGGTCGCACAGACCTGTACCCAAAGGCTGTTATATAGACACTGGCCATTGGGCCTCACTGCCCTGTGCCTAGGGGCTGCAACATTGACTCTGGTCATTAGGCCGTACTACTCCATACCATCGGGCTGTTCTATTGACCCTGGTCACTAGGCCGTATTGTCCTGCACCTGAGGGTGGTTATATTGACTCTGGCCACTGGGTGGGATTCCTTGTGACTCATAGGATTTCTTGTGACTCACAGCAAGCTGAAATTTCCTGCTTTTGCTCTTAGCCACATGACACACTACACAATGTATCCATTACTGTGTGGCATGTTTGGTTTTCTTTCCTACTGAAAGTTAATAAACAGTTTCACAAGTACTGTTCTGTATGATGTATCATTGTTCCACACTCGTTTCTCTATGTATCCCTCTGAAAACCGTGCATCTGCTTATTGGCAATTTACAGATAATAGTAACTTTTAGCTGGGAACCAAGAAGTTGTTAGTCAGAGGAATCTTCATTGTTCTTATTGGTAGATAACTTGAACACCTGTATGGAAACAGAAAGTACACTGGATTGGCTCCATATGTCTAGTGCTGAGGCACAAATGTAATGGCTCCTGGCTGCAACTTTGTCTCAGTGCAGTCCCCTTAGAGATTGTAGTGTGCAGAGATGCTGTTGTAATTCTTGTATTGTCCTGCACTGTTGCTGGCTTAGATGGCTAATGGATGAGATGGTAGCTGGGTGTTGGAGAGGCAGTCTCACTGCATCCCCATTGCTAGGGGCCTCCGCATGCCTCCTGCAGGTGAGGGGTTGTGAATTCTGCCACTGGATAAAGGCATCACCTTCATTTATTTATCAAGACAAGAGATGAGGCCTTCAGGACCCTGGTTTTTCTCTGTTGCAACTGGTGACATTTCTAGCTCCTCAAAGCCATTGGAAATGCTATGCTTTAAGTATGAGTACAGTTATTCACCATTCAGGGGAAACAGAACCCTGAATTCAGGTCTGGGCTAGTGTATGGTGAACCTCAAAAAAATTTGATTCACGTATACACGCACTGGTCTGGATGCTTATTGCAAATGCCTGGATCCCTTTGGATTGCCAGATTCAGCTGTCTTGGCCTTTCAGATGAGGCCTTAAAAACCGAAGTCCTGTCTGCATGGGAGTCAGTGTCTCTATTTCAGGAGGCTGAATGACAGAGCCTAGGTACACTATTTCTAATGATGTTTAGACTGATAAGGTGCTTTGGATGCTTGAGTATGGGTATCAATGACTTCAGTCGGAGATGTGCATGCATGACAGTCACCATCTTGGCCAACATAATGGGGACTGAACATTGGACCTTCAGAGCTAAAAGCTTGAGCTGTTACAGCTAAAAAGCCAAGGTCTTGCAATCAGGGGCTGTAACAACTCATATCCTTTGTGGATCAGAACAGAAGGGGAGCCTATAACACACTCTCCCCAGTGGATTACATACTTCCTCTGCCCAAAGGAAACTCATCCCAAGGGTCTGAGACTCTCAGTGGTTCAGATCCCCAATGAGCCCCTGTTTATGTGACAGCAGCCATCTTGGCTGATACGCAGGTGATTGAACCAAAGACCTCCAGAGCTAAAAGAATGAACTGCTGCCGATTG
The DNA here is from genome assembly GCF_009764565.3 of Dermochelys coriacea. Taxonomy (NCBI): domain Eukaryota; kingdom Metazoa; phylum Chordata; order Testudines; family Dermochelyidae; genus Dermochelys; species Dermochelys coriacea. The sequence goes on from NC_050069.1 coordinate 265,407,840, forward strand.
GGTTTGTAACAGACTCACATCCTCTTTGGATTAGCACAGAGGGGGAGCTGCTTTTCTGAGGGGAGAATTAGTTCTTAATTCATTGTTCAGACTGTAAGGGGCTGATCTTTAAAGGGGCTGCCTGGGCAGAAATGAGATTACAATGCAAACCCCCTAGTCATTTTCTGCTGCTCGGTTTTGGGGGAAAGACAGAAAAACATTAGTTCCCAATCACAGCTACACTTTGATTTTTCAGTCAACCTTCAACCTTCCAATGGGAGGTTGCACTGGCTCCTTCTGCCAGGATAACGCTGACACTGTGACAATTCCCCATTTCAGCCTATCTCCCGGTACATGGAAACATTTGTTCATTTGTCTTGTTTCTTTGACCATATTATGCTTGTAGCCTATGATGCTTCAGCCCCTTTAACACCATCCCCAGTCTATCTTTATTCTATACACACTGATTTTTTTTCCAGTATGTAAGTCATAAAGTAGGATGCAGCATCTCAAAAGTCATTAATATAGTAAATAATAATCCAGAAAACAAGTTGTTTAAGTCAGAAGCATTGGCTTTGGAACAACTCTGGGGAAATGATGCATCACAGTGCAAATCAAACCCAAATGTGTTTTGGACTCCTTACTCATTACAGCACAGGAGCCTGGATTTTCTCTATTATCGATTGGGGGAATGCAAGCTTTGAACACTTTCTCCATTCTGCTCAGCTAGGAGATTTTTCAAGGTTGAGCCTGCAAGTGTTGAAACGCTTGGGGAGGGAAAAAAAAGCTTACACAACATCTTCCTTATTTATCATCTCATGTTCCATCTCCATGGTGATATTGTGTCATCATTCCATTTCACACTTGACAGCTGATGTCCATTTAAAACGATCCAACACCATCCAGGCTAAATGAAAGAAGGGAAGTGTGTGTGTGTGTGTGTGTGTGTGTGTGTGTGGTGGGAGGGGAGGTTGAATGTCTTTTAGGCAGAGCAGAAGTGAATGCTGAAGCCACTTATTTCTTTTAGCTTAGCAGAAGTTCTGGAAATAATTGAGGATTTCCTTAAGAAAATGTTTCTTTGTTTTTAATGAAATGAGGGCATTGTGCCATCTACAGGTATTGAACCTGAGGCCTCTGAATCTAAAAATGCAAGCTTGATCTGAAGGAGTAGGGTCAAATCTTTACCACTGTAGCAGATTCAGAAACATCTATATGTGATCAAGCCACTAGAGGGCGACAACTGCTCCAGTATTTTCCACTGTATGCATCTGATGAAGTGGGTTCTAGCCCACAAAAGCTTATGCCCAAATAAATTTGTTAGTCTCTAAGATGCCACAAGGACTCCTTGTTGTTTTTGCTGATACAGATTAACACAGCTACCACTCTAAAACAGAATCATGTGTTAGTATGGGCTACTTTTTTGTGTTCTTGTTAATAATAAAAAATTAATATGGTAGCACCTAGCTGCCCAAGTAGGGAGTCAGAGTCCCCTTGTGCTAGACACTGTACACACCTACAATAAAACAGATGCTCCCTCCCCCCCCCCCCAAAGAGCTTATATTTGCTTTAAGGAATGAAAGAAGAGCAATCAAGTAGCATTGGTGGGTTGTACTAGCATCTGGAAAAATTTTCAAGCAGTGACATCTAGTGGACTTGAAATGGCCTCCCAAAGGAAGCAGCAGATGTCCATTTAGTTGGGTAATTTATGGGCTTGTCTAAACAGTGAGCTGCACTGGTTTATCTTTGATGTTAAACCACTTTAGTGAAAACTGTGAAAAAGGCCATGTGGACACTCTCTTATTTTTGTGTAAGCCAGACATTTCTTTTTTGTTGAAATCAGTTAGGAACTGGTTTATGCTACAGCCCTCCTTTGCCATGTTGCCTACAAAAAGCTTGACAGCAATTAGGCTGCTGATGCGCTGACACCAGTGCCTAGGCAGGCTGACCAATATTGTCTCAATCTTTCCTTGTACTCTCCTGTGTGCCTGTGTCAACCAATTGTCTTGTCTTTTTTACTTAGATTGGAAAATCCTTGGAACAGGGACCATCTTTTTGTTCATTGTTTGTAAAGCACCTAATTCAGTGGGGTTTCTGGCCCATTTCTGGGGCTCCTGGGTGCTATGTTAATATAAATAATTAATGATACATTAAAATATGTCCTCCTTAAACCAAGATATGAGTGTCCACACAGACTTTAGCACCAGTTTAACTAAATCATTTCTGTAAGTCAGTGCAAATAGGTATGTGGATAAGGCTTAAAGGCTTTGAGGAATGTATCCATAGAGGATATGACTTATTACAGCCTCCAAATCTTCATCTGAGGTAAATCGGTGACAGTTAATTTAGCTGAAATTAATGGAGCTACTATAATTTACACTAGAAGATGATATAACCCATACTGTAACAAAGCTGTTGCCATGGAGAATTCCCATTTATCAACAGAATAATTCATAGTTAATAATTGATATGAGCATTTTTACCATTTTTTTTCTACTCAACAACTTACAGTTTTCTTGATTTCATTTTTTTTTCAGTTTGGAATGATTTGTCAAACAGTTTCTGTAAATGGTTCTTGGTCTATTGCCTATTCATAAGCAGTTTCACTGTAAGTACAGCTCATTGGAAAACCGGGGAGAACTGAAAATTTTCACAAAATGTCTTTCCATCAAAATTTTGTTCTCATGGAAACCTTCCAACCAACTCCACTTGTGAGCATAGAATATCTGGGAGCTGATTAGTTTTAATTAGAATCCTTGGTCTCACGGTTTGTTTCTGCTGCTTGAACCAATGAGCAGCACAGGGAAAGAGGCTGGATGCTTATGTTATGCTCACAATCAGAGCAAACCAAAGTACTTGCTAAAAAGGTATGGAGTAAATTCAAATAATGAACACACCTGGAGACTCCCAAATCTCCCTGAGGACTTTCCACAAGAAATTGCAAAATCATTCCCTTTGAATTACTGCTCACACAGCCTCTGCCACCATAATATATGAGGACCTTATGATCTTTAATGTATTCAACCTCATGAAACGTATGCAGAGCAGCAAAATGCATTATACCCATTTTATAGGTGAACTCTATTCCTGAATTGCAGATTGCTAGCCTACCCATTAGACCATCCTTTCTTCTCTTACAAAACAAGTTCTTCAGAATGTTTTTTATTTCTTCAGTATGTGAGTAAATATAATGGATATCTTGTTTGTACATCTCAAGCATTTTCTCGAGGTTTTTGAATGAGGGATGGATGAACCAGACTGGAAATATAAGAATGCTTCAAACCATCACTTGCCTCTTGATCCAAATTCAGATTGGATCTTTCTTGAAATGGTCAAACAAGTTCTGATATCCAGGCAGGGCGAGATCTACCATTGTCAAATCATCAAAAGAAGGACTGTACTGTACTTTCAGCCTATCTGGATGTAAACAGAATCAGGCGTGCTGGGAAACATAAGAAAACCTGCTCTTGTGAGCGATCCAAGATATTCAGCTAGTTGGGATTAGCTTTGGATGAACATCTGAACTTTTAGGTGTTTATCTAAACTCTGGACCTTTTGAGGTTTAGCCGTAACTTCTTTAAACCCTAGGCACCTGCCAAAAACTACTTACCACAGTGATCTTTACTAAGACAATTGCATGGGGATTTTCAGTGGGGCTGATTGGGACAAACAGTGGGGAATGTAAGCACTCAGGCTTGGAGGCTCTGAAATATGGGGTAATTTTCAAAATTGGGGATGGCCAGGTACAGGAGTTCTGCAAATTTCAGCCTTGAGTACTTTGCCTCTCTGCCACCAAGGGGGCTAGTTAGTTCCAACACCAAGGTGGACACACTTTACTATTAGGAACTGGATGAAAACAACTCCTTCACAAAGGCTCCCACAAACCTGTTCAGTGATGCTGACTCTTAGGATATGTCTGCGCAGCAAAAGCTGTGCATTGGATCACTTACCCAAACTAACATGCGTCTACCTAGCGGCAGTAAAAATAGAAGTGAAGACAGCACAGTGCGGTGTTCAGCACAGTGAGCAGAGAATATACGCAGGTTTCATGCTGGGCTTGTAGTACCTGTGCTGGATCCTAGCGTGTACTGTCTTCACTGCTGTTGTTATCCACAGGACCTGGATTCAAGCTAGCTCAGGTAGGCTAGCCCATACACAGTTTGTAGACAAACCATTAGTCGCTACTAACCTTTGCCATATTTAAATCAATGATGACTATGACTTATCGTAGAAATGTAGGACTGGAAGAGATCTCAAGAGGTCATCAAGTCTGCACTGAGGCAACACTGAGTATTTCTGGACCATCCCTGACAAGTGTTTGTACAACCTGTTCTTAAAAACCTCCAGTGATGGGGATTCTGCAACCTCCCTTAGAAGCCAATTCCAGAGCTTAACTCACCGTATAATTAACGTTTTTTTCCCTAATATATAACTGAAATCTCCCTTGCTGCAGATTAAGCTCATTACTTCTTGTCCTACCCTCAACATATTTGAAAACTAAACACACCCAGTTTTTTTTAAAACCTTTCCTCAAAGGTCAGGTTTCATTAAACCTTTTATTTTGTTTTCCTCTGGACTCTTTCCAAAAGTGTGGCACCCAGAACTGGACACAATACTTCAGCTGAGGTCTCATCAGTGCTGAGTAGCAAGGGACAATTACATCCTGTGTCTTAAGATGTGACACTCCTGTTAATACTGCCCAGAATGACATTAGCCTTTTTCACAACTGCATCAAATTATTGACTCAATCTCAATTTGTGATCCACTGTAACCCCCCAGATCCTTTTCAGAAATGCTGTCACCTAGCCAGTTAGTTCTCCATTTTGTAGCTGTGCATTTGATTTGTCCTTCTAAGGGCAGTACTTTGCACTTTGTCTTTACTGAATTTCATCTTGTTGATTTCAGACCAATTCTCCAATTTGTCAAGGTTGTTTTGAATTCTAATCCTGTCCTCCAAAGTGCTCGCAACCCCTCCCAGCCTGGTGTCATCTGCAAATTTTATAAGCATCCTCTCTACTCCATTATCCAAGTCGTTAATGAAAATATGGAATTGTACCAGGCCCAGGACTGATACCTTTGGGACCTCACTAGATATGTCCTTCCACTTTGACAGCAAATCATTGATAGCTACTCTTTGAGAACTGCCTTCCAACCAGCTATGCACCCACCTTATAGTAATTTCATCTAGACAACATTTCTCTCATTTGCTTATGAGAATGTCGTGTGGGGCCATGTCAAAAGCCTTATTAAAAGCAAGTTATTTATATCTACTGCTTCCCCATCCACTATACCAGTAACCCTGTCAAAGAAGGAAATTAGGTTGGTTTGGCATGATTTATTTTGACAAATACATGCTGGCTATTCCTTATAATCCTATTATCCTCTAGGTGCTTACAATTGGATTGTCTAATAATTTGTTCCACTATCTTCCCAAGTGTCAAAGGCAGACCAGTCTATAATTCCCTGGGTCCTCTTTGTTCCCCTTTTTTTTTAAAGATGGCTATTATGTTTGCCTTTCTGCAGTCCTCTGAGGTATCACCTTTCCTCCAGGAGTTCTCAAAGATAGTTGCTAATGATTCCAAGGTTGCTGAAGTACCCTGACATGAATGTCATCAGGCCCTGCTGACATGAATACATCTAATTTATCTAAATACTCGTTACCCTGCTCTTTCCCTATTTTGGCTTGCCTTCCTTCCCCCCTTGTTGTAAATATTAATTGTGCTGAGTATCTCGTCACCATTAATCCTTTTAGTGAAGACTGATGCAACACCTTAGCCATTCAGCATCTCAGCCATGTCAATAGTTATTAGCTCTCCTTCTCGGCTAAGTTCAGAATCTACTCTTTCCTTCGTCTTTCTCTTGCTCCTTATTTACTTAAAGCTTCTTATTATTGCCGTTCATGTCCTTTGTTAGATGTAACTCATTTGTTCCTTGGCTTTTCTGATTTTGTCCCTACATGCTTGTGCTATGCTTTTGTACTCATCCTTAGCAATTTGTCCATGTTTCTATTTTTTGTAGGATTCCTTTTTGATTTTCAGGTCATTAATGACACTCCTTGCCCTGCAGAGTTAACAGTCCAATTGCACAAGAGAGGCAAAGGTCAGGTGGTGAAGTGAATTACTCAAGGTCACAGAGCAGGTTAGCAAAGAACCCAAGCACCAAGGGCCTTTGTCCTCCCGCTTAGAAATTAAAGACTACTTTTCCCAGCAATATTCTTCTGAGCCACCCAGTGACCCTCCCCCCTTTTCTCTTTCTGTTTTTAACCATTCTGTTTTCCCTCTTCCCAATGCCCAGAAAAAGCACTTTGAATAATGGATAATTATGATTTTGTGGGCTATTCTCACACACAGTGGATTTAACTCATGCTCTGGATCGCACCTGAATGCATGTTCCATGGTTTAATTACTAATCACCCACTCTTCAGAAACCTCACTTACTCTGAAATGGAGATGTTAAACAAGATGTTTGCCCCACTCCCTTATTTAAGCACCAGAGCATCAGGACACAAGGCTGAAGTTCCAATGGAAATAATGAAGCGAGATGTTCCATAAAGTGATTTCCAACTAATTGGATACACTCATACTTGCAGCAATTTCAGTGCTGCAGAGCATGGGAGATCCAAACACTTCTCTTTGCAATAGGAAAAGTTTGAGTGAAGATGTGCAAATGTTAAAATTAATGTGGGGTATTTTTTTGCCTGCTACCAGGATGTCCTCTACTGTTTAAACACCAGCAGGCACCAGCTGAAGTAATTGTTTGGGTGCTTAGGTTCAGACCACAGGTCAGTTAATATGTACAGGGAGCATATGTGACATGAGAAACCGGTGGGCTCCACATATGTGATTTTTTTTTTTCACAGTGCATGCTAAAAGCAGTGATGCTGGAGGTGTTGCTGAGTGAAATGAACAGATTTGGAGGATTTCAGATTGGACTGGGAAAGGCTCGATATTTGGCACACAGTAAGGCTGCAGCTCTGATTCAATGCAGTCAGTCATTCCTTCCACTCTCCTTCTTGCACCCCGCTGACAAATTCAAGGAGTTTGGAGTGGGGATGGGAAAACTATCTCAGAAAAAATAAGACCTCCTCCCTGTCCGCCTTTGAACTAAACCTGAACCCAAACTGAACTTTTACTTCAAGTTGGAGAAAGTTTGGATAATTTTCTAAAATAAGCATGATAACCAAAAGGCCATTTTAACCACTATTCATATACCAGCAGCTCTACATTTCTGGGGGCCAAGGTGGGACTAGAAACAGACGAACTTCATTATGCTGGTTTTTATCGCCACTGTGCCTAGAGATCTCTACTAAACTGAAGGGCTTGCTGTGCAAGGGGCTATACATACCAGCTGTAAGACATTCCCTGCCTCAACAATCTGAACAGGTGACAGAAAAGCAGCATTTTCTTTTGGGAAACTGAGGCACCAAGCAGGACTCAAGATCCTACAGGCAGTCTATAGGAGGAGGAATTCAACTCCCACATTCTTAGCCAGAAACCAGCGGGTAACCACAAGACTTCCTGGGACCAAGAGGCAAGTTTTATGTCTGGGTCAAACAAATGCACAAAAGCACTGGAAAACTTGAGACCTTTCTATCCCAGCTTCGTAGTCCTAAGAAGTCCTTAAAAGACCCCACAGTTTGTGCTCCAGCATAAGGGCAGGAGGATTGGACCTGTGCAATAGTTTGTATTTTGGGGGCCTACTCAAAGGAAACTTTCTGAAACGCCCTCACAATCATAGAAGATTAGGGTTGGAAGAGACCTCAGGAGGACATCTAGTCCAATCCCCTGCTCGAAGCAGGACCAATCCCCAGCTAAATCAGATTGGCTTCAGGCTGATCATGTTCTCACAGCATCCCTCCAGATGGCTACCCATTTACTTGGTGATCTTTCTGGCAGGAAGCATGGCACCTGTGCTCAATACTCTGCAGCAGGCAGACAGAGCAGGAGGAAAGAGATCTTTATCAACCATGCTGGAGACCTGTGTTACACAAACTCTAGAGACTCCACATGTACCAGCAGCCCATGCCCTAGCTTCCATTTCTATGCCGTTGGTGCCGTATGAAAGCTAATTCCCCCCTGCAACCTGACCCTCTTTCTCTAGTTTCACATTCCATACTACAGCTTGCATTCTCCACCTGGTGCAAGTCAAAGCACTGGTTTTGCTCCTAAGGACCTTTATGGTTTGGATCCAGGCTAGCTTGGAGGCAGCCTTTCTCTTTGCCATCTATCCCAGATGTTGAGATCAGCCTGAGCTAAAAGCCCCAACGTGAAATCCTGGCCCCTTTGAAGTCAATGTGGGTTTTGCCATTTGAAGGCCAAAGCTATAGCAGGGCTTAAAAAAGAATTAGATAAGATAAGAGGATAGCTCCATCAATGGCTATTGGCTGAGATGGTTAGGGATACAACCCCATGCTCCAGGTGTTCCTAGCCTCTGATTGCCAGATGCTGGAAGTGGATGACGGGATGGATCACTCAATGATTGCCCGATCTATTCATTCCCTCTGAAGCACCTGGCATTGGCCACTGTCGGAAAACAGGATACTGGGCTGGATGGACCGTTGGTCTGACAGAGTATGGCTGTTCCTATGGAGCCATGATTTCACCCCTAAATCCCATAAAAGCCTCACCCAAGCAGCACTAACTCTCTGAGATTTCCACTTAGAAACCTGGCAGAGGGCAGCCCCAAGGAAAGCACCTGGCCTCCTGCTCTCTTCACAAAGGCTGGCTTTGTGGCACTCTACTGAAGGAGCTTCACTAGGGTTCCAGGCAGGGGAGGATGAGGCAGCACCGATGGCAGTCTCCCTCTGCCACACCAGAGGAAGACGTCCCTGGAGGGAAGGATCTTTCCACTCTTGCAAGCAGGAGGGGACAATCGGGACGTACGCTAGGACGATACTAGTGGTCGGGGCCAGAAGCCAGCAACTTTCCCTGGCACTGAACCACAAGGGTTTTTACATCTAGGGTGTAGACTTGTGATGAATAATGGCCTGTTTACAATGCATGATGCATGTCCTTCTCCCACCCCTCAAAAGAGGGGTGGGAGAAGGGCCCTGTGGGAGAAGACACTATCCAGGGAAATAAACCATGAGAAAGGAGAGATCTGGTGAAATGCATTTCCCCCGGCAAAGCTTGGGAACTTTCACCACCAGCAGATTTTGCTTCTGCCCTTCCAGCCATTCTTGCTGCTTCTTTCGGACCAAAAAGCCAGACTCTGCTGGCCTCAAGTTTGTGATCCTGAGTCCCAACCAAAGCTAAGCACCTGGACAAACCAAAACCAACCCCCGGGGCTTATGTGACAGCCCTGTGATTGAAGAGCCACACATGAGAGAGACTCGGGATGGTTTCCCAGGCTCTTTCTTTCTCCTTTTGACTAGCAAGGACTGGGAAAGCTACATTGGCAGCACAGTCTGTCTGGGTGGGGTGAGAAAACGTGTCTGACATTGCCTGTCAGTGACCCCTTCTGGCTGATTTAGGAGTAATCTTGTTCATCCCCAATGGGAGCAGTCCCAGGAGAAATTCACAATGGTATATGGAACTGAGGCTGGAGATAAAGAAGAGTGAATGCATTCTGTAAAGAATGGAGGCTCGGAGATATTTCTAGTAATTGTGCAGATTAAACCCCTCTGCTTTCCCAGAGTTACACAGACATTTGCTCCCACGAAAGCCAATGGAAGCTGGATAGCTGAATCCCATTAAAATCAATGGGAGCTGGGCAGCCCATGCAACTCTTTTTTAATATTTAGGGTTGCAGCTTTATTTTGGTGAAAGGGTAGTTTTGGTTTTGGGGAAAGGATGAGGCTACACGAATCTCTCTTGGCTTAAGCTACTCCTCAAGTACAGGGGCATAACAACTGTTTGATAGTTGGACACATCAGGCCAGATCATCAGCTGGTGTAAGTCAGGATAGCTCCACTGAAGTCAACAAAGCTCCACTGATTTACATCAGCTGAGAATCTGGACCATCACATTTAGCTCTTGCTACATACAATGCAACTGTGTGGAGTGGCTAATTAAGAGGGTGCAACATGACATCTGGCCAGAGCATACCAGCTCTTTACCTTCTTGAAGAGCTCATCGTATTAAAATAAACAGCCGATACCCAGCTGCATTTATTATACGTATATATGCTCTCCAAATATATACATACATGTCTATATTATTTGTACTGCTCTCTGTCCTGGCTAGGCCTCTGGAAAGGAGACAGCAGCTAAGTTATTAAGACTCTCCACTCACGTTAAAATACCTCTTTAGTACAACAAAACAAGCTATTGTTAAACTGGGAAAAGATATTCCATAAATCTCCCAGAGTCAAACACCGTGACAGGAATATGGAAAAATAGCTCTATCTATTAGCTGCTCTTTTAAAAGCATTATTTGACCCTTAGAAAAAACAAACAGAGGAAAGAAAAATGTTACAACCCCAGAAGAAAAAAATCCCTGCCTCTTATCGAAAGCACATTTGAGTAGAGGCCTCTGAGGCATCTATTGTTTAATGGGCTATGCTTGATTTATTGATGATTATGTAGCAAAAAAATTAATGTAATCATTCCAAGACTGTAAGAGGCTCAGGGCTTCAATTTATTAGGCCTTGGTTTCAGGGAGTATCTTTTTTCCTCTCCATTCAAAGAGCCCTGTTTGACCAACAGTGTGAAACCATTTGACAGACAAGTCCCCTGCTGCTGAGCTGTATCTCACTCCTTTTCCATAAGTAACAGGACACACGAGAGCAAGCCTGTAGTTTTAGTTTACACAGCTGTGTGCTGGAGCACAGAGTTCACTTCATTTGTTTAAGGCCTCCTTTAGCAGTGGCAACGAATTCCCCCACCCTGGCTGCTCTTCCACTCCCTTGCAGTACACGGGTGCACACACACATACACATGAGCGCACACACACTTCCTCAAGTCATCTCTTCCGAGCCAAGGGAGGGGAAAGAGGATGCGTGTCTATGTCTGGGAAGAGGGTGATTTAAAAAAAAAAAAAGGCACAGCGAGTTGTTACAGGCAGATCAGACTCTTACGTATATTGCTAGCTGCCAATCTTGCTGCAAAGCACTGAATCAGTATCCCACTCCCTCCTCCTGCTTGTGGGGAGGGGGTGAGGGGATGGTCTTCCTCTTTTAGCTCATCTCCCGTACAAAATGTTCTTCTTCCCATGTGTGTAGAGGCCCAACCAAGAAAAGGGACCCGGCCGTCTAAATACTTCCCCAGAGGCAGCCCCCTTCCCGAAGATCTTACAGTCTAACTAGACAAGACAGAGAAACGGTGGGGAAGGAAGCAGAGGAGCGGAGGGGAAGTGACTTGCCCCAAAATCACACACACTGCAGGTCAGGGCACCCTTTTATACTTCTCTGGCTGCTTTGAAGGCTATGAACAGCCGCCTGAGAGACTAGCCCCTGTATAACAGGGCATGTCCAACCAATGAAGAACATCACCACCCCTTTCTTTTCATCCTTTCATCTCTCTGACACATTAATCATAAGTAAGGCTAAGTTTATGTCACGGAGCTCACAAATTCCGTGATTTCCAGAGATCTCTATGATATTTTCCACTTCAGCCCCGGGGCGGTGGGCCCTGGAGCTCTGAGCCACCGCAGACAGCAGGGGTCCCCCACAGCTGTCAGTCGCCATGGGCAGCAAGGGCCTGTGCAGCTCCCAGCTGCTGGCCCCAGACCTCCAAGGTGACAGGGGCACCCTGGACCTCCCAGCCACCACGGGCAATGGGGGCACCCCATAGTTTGAGCCACCCTGGGTGCCAGGGGGACCCTGAGCTGTCAGCCTCTGTGACACTCTTCCCCCCAAATGCAGGGCTCAGGGTCTCATCCCCCATCAGCCCCATTTTTTTCTGTTTTTAGTAAAAGTCAGGGACAGGTCACAGGCGTCTGTGAATTTTTGTTTATTGCCCATGAACTGTCCCTGAATTTTACTAAAAATACCCGTGACAAAATCTTAACCTTAACCATAAGCTGCTTGTCTTCCCTTTCCAGGCCCTTCACTGCCTCTCCCCGCCCAATCTCTCGTTCAATATCAAGGTGTCGCCTCCCACCTCCAATCCGCCCATGATGCCAGTCTCTGTTGCCCACTCGTTAAATGTCCTAACAAGCACTGCTTTCTCCCTAGGTGGTCCCTCCCGTCTGGGAGGAGCTCCCCACAAATCTCTGCAAAACTAAACAATTGTCCTCTTTTCCAAAACTCTCCTTTGCTGTGACACCTCCAAACAAACTTGAAAAAATTTAGGTTGCTGGGGTGCTGAGACCACTGTCCACCATATTGACCAATCTTGTGCTCCCCACAAGAGTTTCAGAGGCCTACAATTCTGAGCTGCAGAGGCCTACAATTCCCATCAGCCCCAAGAACTATGATTCCTAGCACCTATCTGGGCTGCAACCCTGAGCAGGGCAGTTTCATAGAATCCAAGGTCAGAAGGGACCATTGTGGCCATCTAATCTGACCTCCTGTATAACACAGGCCAGAGAACTTCCCCACAATAATTCCTAGTCAGATCTTTTGGAAAAGCATCCAGTCTTGATTTAAAAATTGCCAGTGATGGAGAATCCCTGATGGCCCCTGGTACATTTTTTCCAATGCTGAATTACTCTCACTGTTTAAAATGTACACTTTATTTTCAATCTCAGTTTGTCTAGCTTCAACTTCCAGCCACTGAATCATGTTATACCTTTGAAGAGCCCATTCTCAAATAATTGTACCGAAGGTAGGTCAAGTCACCCCTTAATCTCCTCTTTGGTAAGCTAGATAGACTCAAGGAACTCAGTCACTATAAGGCATGTTTTCTAATCCTTTAGTCATTCTTGAAGCTCTTCTCTTCTTGAGTTTTCAGGCCTGAAATCCATCTTAAAAAGCCAGTGTGTCCTATTATCCCTACAAATACTAATCCACCTCAATAAAGATGCCGTCACCCACTCGTATTACAATGAAAAAAGGAATGAAATATCGACCCCAAAACAGAACTTTCCTCTGTGTCTGCCAGAGTTCCTTGTATTTTACAGTCCATTTAGATTATTAATTCATGAGGACAGGAAACATGTTTTCTTTTGTCTTTTTGTATGCTGCTAATGCTTAATATGATATATGTAGATTGAAGCTTAAATACCTTTATACCTGTGTACTGTACCTTTAAATCCCTAAGAACTTTTGCAGAGACAGCAGCCATTTTGTTCTATGAGTTACTGCAGCCTGTCACAGAGAAGAAACACACATTGTGCTCTCTCCTGGAGACTTGACTTATGTTCTTTTTTGGCATTGTCTTTTCTAAATCTAAAGTGTAAGTTACTTTAGATGCAAAGAATATGTTTTGTTCTCTGTGTGTGGAAAACAATACTTGATGAAATAATGATAAAACATAATGCTCACTTATTCCACGCTTACATTGTTAAATACATTTTCCCATCTTTACATGCTTTTGCACTTCCTTTTTCCATCAGAAAGTGAAAGGGCGAAGATACCTTAAGGATGACTCTGGGGTTCTTCCACAGCTTTGTTCCTCATTGCCCAGTGCCTTGTGCAGCCAACTGCACATATGCAAAGCAGATGTGATATGCTACCAGATCAGAATAGTAGCACTTTATACTCCCTTTGCACAGGCGTCGATGAGAAACTATGGGGTGGGGCAGTGGGAAATGAGGCTGATGTTAGTTCGACCGTACCTAGAATCAGAAAATACTTTTCAGTGAGAATGGTTGGTATGCCGTTGAGATTTTCAGCACAGAGGTAAGCACCTGAGAAGTTGGGTGGGATTGAAGGAAGTTCAGATAGACAGGTCAGTGTATCCCACACTAATGTAATGTGGCTCTGTGTCCCTCTAGTAGTGAGATCATACACAGAGGCTTTTGAGTACGTAACGCCTTAAAGCTGATGGAGGTGGCCGTTTAGCTGAATACAGTTGTGCTATTATCTCCAGAAAGGGCAGGGTTCAGGGCCAGTAGGTGATTTAGCTGGGTAGTTATATAAGCATCCATATTTCTCAGTGCTTATAGAAATTGAAGCTCTGGACCTTTTGTGGGTCTCTTATTTATGGAGAGGAGCAATGGTCCAGTGAATAGCGCACTAGCATCGAATTTAGAAAACCTAGGTTCAAGGTCTTGCTTAGCCATGGATTTTCTGTGTGACCTTGGCACTTAAGCTCTTTGTTCCTCCATTCCCCAGCTGTAAAATGGGGAGAACAGCACTAGCATACCTCCCAGGGGTGTTGTGAGGACCTTAACTAACATAGGCCATAGATAAGTACCTTAAATAGCTAGTAGAGTGGGTAGAAGTTGCATCTTGGAACAGGCCAAGAGGCAATTTCTCCGCCAATGCATGTCCCTCTAATACTCCACCTTTCTATTTCCTCCTTCTCCTTAAAGGAGACAAATATTTTTCTCTCATATACGCTGGTTTGGTTTGATGGATGTGAAGCCTTCTGTATTCTTGTCAGGCTGGCCTCCACCCCAACCTAGCAGAAGACTCTGGCGATCTGTTAATTACTTGTAGCTAGTAAGCCACTCCAAGGTTCCTTCCAGACCTGCCAGCATGCAGAGCTGGGTTTCAGCCTGGGAATGTCTGCCACAAGTCCAGTGATCTTTCCTACTAAGACTTATGATGCCCCTGTACTTTGCTGGTCCTCTTGAGTCACTACGATACATAGATGTCTCACTAAAATGTCTGCAGCAAAGCAATGTCAGCAGGGGACCCGGGCTTTATTACTATTCCTTTTTGAAATCCAAATATCTTTCTTTCTTTGTTTATTATTTGCATGAGGCGAGAAGAGAAAATTCTTAGGAAATAGTGTGACAGTCTGTATCCCTGTGTTCTTTTTTAGAGGATTATAGGGAAACTTGAACAAAGTTTGCCTGGCGAGGTATCATTTGAAAACTCATGATTTGCTGATCATTATTGTCTTGGTAAAATATGTGTGGTAACATTATATGTAAAGTTATAAGATTCCACTCTGTGATATTACTGAGACATGTTACAACATGTTCTGTAGAGCAGTCACAAACCAGTTCCTCATAGACAAAAGGTAGCCAATGCCTCAATCAGGTGTCAACAAGATCAAATGGACCATCACCTGATTAAGTGGCCACTCTACAGCAGGGGGCAAAAATCTACCTCTTGAACAAAGAAGCAGCTTGAGGTTCCTGTCCACACAGACCTTCTGTCTTCTGAATCTCAGCTGGAGATGATTCTTGCTGGAGGGGAGGGATAGGATACAGAAGGACCTAGACAAATTGGAGGATTGGGCCAAAAGAAATCTAATGAGGTTCAATAAGGATAAGTGCAGGGTCCTGCACTTAGGATGGAAGAATCCAATGCACCGCTACAGACTAGGGACCGAATGGCTCGGCAGCAGTTCTGCGGAAAAGGACCTAGGGGTGACAGTGGACGAGAAGCTGGATATGAGTCAGCAGTGTGCCCTTGTTGCCAAGAAGGCCAATGGCATTTTGGGATGTATAAGTAGGGGCATAGCGAGCAGATCGAGGGACGTGATCGTTCCCCTCTATTCGACACTGGTGAGGCCTCATCTGGAGTACTGTGTCCAGTTTTGGGCCCCACACTACAGGAAGGATGTGGATAAATTGGAAAGAGTACAACGAAGGGCAACGAAAATGATTAGGGGTCTAGAGCACATGACTTATGAGGAGAGGCTGAGGGAGCTGGGATTGTTTAGTCTGCAGAAGAGAAGAATGAGGGGGGATTTGATAGCTGCTTTCAACTACCTGAAAGGGGGTTTCAAAGAGGATGGCTCTAGACTGTTCTCAATGGTAGCAGATGACAGAACGAGGAGTAATGGTCTCAAGTTGCAATGGGGGAGGTTTAGATTGGATATTAGGAAAAACTTTTTCACTAAGAGGGTGGTGAAACACTGGAATGCGTTACCTAGGGAGGTGGTAGAATCTCCTTCCTTAGAGGTTTTTAAGGTCAGGCTTGACAAAGCCCTGGCTGGGATGATTTAACTGGGACTTGGTCCTGCTTTGAGCAGGGGGTTGGACTAGATGACCTTCTGGGGTCCCTTCCAACCCTGATATTCTATGATTCTATGATTCTATGATTGTGGAAGAGAAATGGATATGAGAGGAGAGAGTAAATACCCCCAATCATCTCACCCTTTCTTTCTACTAATGGTATCAACAGTACCTGAAGAACAAAGAAGCAGTGTTGCACTGGGGAGAGATCCTGTCTGAAAGATCCTGTCATTAAGACTGTTGGAACTTGTGGTGAGAGAGACCTTTGCTTTGAATTCACGTAGTTTGTTAAAGTAAGTATTAGTTGCATTTTACCTTTTATTTCTTTGTCACCAATTCTGACTTTTATGCCTTATTACTTGTAGTCACTTAAGATCTATCCTTCTGTAGTTAGTCAGTTTGTTTTATTGTTTTATCTAAACCAACGTGTTTGGATTGATGTGTTTGACGTGTTCATTTGGATGAACAGGATCTGTGTGTATCGTTTTCTATTAATGAAATGATGGACTTTATATGAGTTTGTGTGTCCAGGAGGGTGCTGAGCAGTACAAGATGCACATTTCTGGGAAAATTTGGGACTGGAAGTTTGCTGGTGTTGCCCTGTAGTGTAATTCATGAGTGGCTGGCCATAGCACTCACACAGTATAAACAGGAATAACTTACACGCTGGAGGTTGTATGCAAGGAGACCAGGAGTGGTTGCTGTCACAGCGAAGCAGTGTAAAAGGCACCCCAGGTTAGCGAATTGAGGGGACACAGCAGTCCATCAGTCGAGATTGTACCCTGGGTAATGTCACAAATGCTATTGGAAATCAACAGTACTTAGTGTACCTTGTTGTATAAATTGCCCAGACCCTGGGTAACTGTATGCAGCAAAGAAGCAGCCGTGTTAGTCTATATTTGCAAAAAGAAAAGGAGTACTTGTGGCACCTTAGAGACTAACAAATCTATTTGAGCATAAGTTTTCGTGAGGAAATGCATCTGATGAAGTGAGCTGTAGCTCACGAAAGCTTATGCTCAAATAAATTTGTTAGTCTCTAAGGTGCCACAAGTACTCCTTTTCTGTATGCAGCAAAGAGATTCAAAAGTCCAGGCAAGGTACTACCATTTGCCAACCTTCAGTAGAGGAGAACTCACTTTCCCATCCTCCCTACCATCCCACTGCTGATGACTGAATGTTTCAACCACTGGAGCTGTGCCCAGCTTTTCCCGACCCACTCTAAACGTTGGCAGGAAAACAGGCCAATACCACTCCACTGGGTTAGCAATGCAGCTGTGTTTTGGCCTTGATTCTGTGTGGTAGGGTATGTGCAGCTGTTGTAATGTAGGACTCGTGCAAGTAGAACTGAATAGCTTAGAGCAGTGGATCTCAATCAGGGGTATGTGTTCCCCTGGGGGTATGCAGAGGTCTTCCAGGGGGAAACATGAACTAATCTAGAGATTTGCCTAGTTTTACAACAGGCTACATAAAAAGTACTAGCAAAGTCAGTACAAACTAACATTTCAGACAGGCAAATGGAGAAAGTCAGCAATTTTTCAGTAACTGGACTATGACACTTTTGTATTTTTATATCTGATTTTGTAAGCAAGTTTTTAAATGAGGTGAAACTTGGGGTACACAAGACAAATCCAACTCCTGAAAGGGGTGCACTAGTCTGGAAAGGTTGAGACCTATTGAGTTAGCAGGACACATGCTCTGATTCTGACCTGTAAAAAGGGAGACTGCCCTTCTGACAAGTTACTTCTTTACAAATGGGCAATGTGGTTACAGCAGTTGAGCATTTGAGGAGCAGCCACACACTGCTGAGCAGGGCCAGTTGAACAATTTCAGACAACTTTTTTTGACAGAGAAGCATTATAACTGAGCATCAGGCCCTCAGTCTCCAGGTTGTCTGGTACCTTTCATCAATGCTAAATTCACATGAAATGTATGTAAGGGAACTAAATTTAAGAAGAGAGCGGGGGGGGGGGGTGAGGGAGAAAGCAAGGGGGAAGAGTTGTTGGCTTTCGTTTGGGTCAATTCCTGTATTATTCCTACCAGTGCCCTCATCCTGACCTGTTACCATGCCACACAATTACACCTATTCTTATGCAGGAGTAAGAGTAAGGACACTAGAATAATTCTTCACGCTAACCATACCTGAGGTAACCTATGTAAACCAACACTCTATGAAGTCCCATTAGTGACAGACGTGCATTATGAGCTCATTAAGTGCAAGCACGTCCAGTATTATTATGTGGTATTTGGAATGCTTGCAATGTTAATGTATGGGAGCAGATGCTCACTAGAGGAGTGAGGTCTCGTGAGCACTGCTTATACAATCCCACTGATGTGGTAAACAAAGTGCCTGCCCTGAGAAGCTTACAGTCTATGAGGCAAATGATGCCCTGGCCTGCAGTATGTGCATACACACAGGTGGAAGGAGAGAATAAGCCATCCCATTTCCTCAACACCCCTATGAAGTTTCCATGGATCTTGGATCTGTGTGTGTTTCCCTCTACCCTGAGCAGGTGGGCAGAGCCTTGCCTATTCTCATCCCAACATGCCAGGCCATGCAGTTGAGACAGCCCTGCAAGAGGAGAGGGGGTAGCAATCTCTGACCAATAAAGGCTGGTAGCAGCACACTACCTTCTGTAGCAACTTGGGTGTAAGGAGGGAATCATACCAAGATTCCTCCCCATCATTCCCCCATGGGTTGTGCTTCTGTTTGCTGTCTCTTACATAGGCAGGTCACAATCTAGCCAATGTTAGTGTATTCATAGAATCATAGAAGATTAGGGTTGGAAGAGATCTCAGGAGGTCATCAAGTATAATCCCCTGCTCAAAGCAAGACCAACACCAACTAAACCATCCCAGCCAGGGCTTTGTCAAGCCGGGCCTTAAAAACCTCTAAGGATGGAGATTCCACCACCTTCCTAGGTAACCCATTCTAGTGCTTCACAAAACGCCTAGTGAAATAGGTTTTCCTAATATCCAACCTAGACCTCTCCCATTTCAACTTCAGACCATTGCTCCTTGTTCTGTCATCTGCCACCACTGAGAACAGCCGAACTCCATCCTCTTTGGAACCCCCCTTCAGGTAGTTGAAGGCTGCTATCAAATCCCCCCTCACTCTTGTCTTCTGCAGACTAAACAAGCCCTGTTCCCTCAGCCTCTCCTCGTAAGTCATGTCCCCCATCCCCCTGATAATTTCCATTGCCCTCCGCTGGACTCTCTTCAATTTGTCCACATCCTTTCTGTAGTGGGGGGCCCAAAACTGAATGCAATACTCTGGATATGGCCTCACCAGTGTCGAATAGAGATTTCCCTCGTTCTGCTGGAATCCTCCTACTAATGCAGCCCAGTATGCCATTGGCCTTCTTGGCAACAAGGGCACACTGCTGACTCATATCCAGCTTCTCATTCACTGTAATCCCCAGGTCCTTTTCTGCACAACTGCTGTTTAACCAGTCGGGCCCCAGCCTATAGCGGTGCATAGGATTCTTCCATCCTAAGTGCAGAACTCTGCACTTATCCTTGTTGAACCTCATCAGATTTCATTTGGCCCAATCCTCCAATTTGTCTAGGTCGGTCTGGACCCTATCCCTACCCTCCCGCATATCTATGTCTCCCCCACAGCTTAGTGTCGTCTGCAAACTTGCTGAGGGTGCAATGCATCCCATCATCCAGATCATTAATGAAGATGTTGAACAAAACTGGCCCCAGGACCGACCCCTGGGGCACTCTGCTTGATACCTGCTGCCAACTAGACATCGAGCTGTTGATCGCTACCCATTGAGCCCGACGATCTAGCCAGCTTTCTATCCACCTTATTGCTACCTTGACGTGTTAAATAGCACCTGTCTTTGCAGTCAGACCCATTTAAAATCAATGCCGCTAAACTCAGAGTTAGGTACTGCTGATCGTGAGTTGGGGTGGCAGAACTGGGCCCCAAGTGATGAAAATAGACGATGGTGAAAGGGAAGGACAGCTGAGGGACTTTCATTAGAACACAGACATAGTGCTGCTATCACAACAAGCTCGTTCTCCTTGTGTCTGTAGGAGCTCCTGACCTGTACAGTGTCAAAATGGAGGGAAATCAAAAAAGGAGAGCAACGAGCAATCAGATAAACTGGTTTGACTAAAATCAGAACCAAAATGAACCTGACCTGACTGGGTTTTGAAGATTGAAATAGTTGCTTTACTTCTGTGATTTAGTTTAAACACACACACACATGCACACACCCTCTCTGAGCTTCCTGGTTGTAATGTGAAGAGGAAATCCCAGTGTTCAGCAGGATGTGTAAGGGAGAAGGGTAATTCCAGGCTAGGGAGAACCCAGGCATTGGAAATCTCGGCATAAAGACTGATCTTTTGAGAGCTAGTGGTAGAATAAAGATGTTCAGAACTTTGGATAATCAACCATGTTTTGATAATTGTCCTAACCCACGTGAATGCCTCCCACAATGAAGTCAAGCTGTGGTCCTAAGAAATGACCTTGGTAAAGTTGGTGCCATTAAAAAGAACAGGAGATCCTTTGGTTAATGCATAGGCTTGCAACTTGAGACTTATCTTCAGTTCTGAACTCTACCACAGACTTTTTGTGTGAGCTGAGACAAGTAACTTCATCTCTCTTTGCCTCAATTCTCCATCTGTAAAATAGGGTTAATAAGACTTTGTCTTTGGTACCTGTATTTGATGCTGGCTCATACTACTTGTATGTAAACCACTTACCAGTTGGGGCCCTGATCTTAGTTGGGTGCTCTAAGTGCTACTGTTATATAAATGACAATAATGAAGCCTGCAAGTCTACCAACCACAATAGTGATGTTTACTGAAGTATTCAGAGTCTCTAATTCTGCATACAGAGAATAGCATGGTCAATGTCAATACCACTTTATTTTAAAAAGTGACTAGTGATTTGGTGTAGCTACATTTTCCTGGTCATCCCTTAAAGGGTCATAATTTTCAGAAAATCCTGAGCACCCCAAACTCTGAGAATCAGGCTTCTTTAACATCTCAAGTTGGGCACCCAAAAATTGAAAAAAATGGCCCCAGGGTCATTCTTGAAAATGTAGTTTTTACCGGCATCCACTGTAGTTCAGAGAGCTTTTCCCACCCTGTCCTATACACTGGTTATTAAAATGCTTTGTAACTGTATGCCACCTTGAGTCTTTGCACTAGAACCGTGTTCTGCATTAGGAAATATACAGACCATAGAGCAAGGGCAAAATATTAGCACGCACATACAAAGCTTGTCCTTTGTCTCCAGAAGTTACAATAATTACCTGCTACAATCTGGAAGCGGACACTTGTTTCCAATTTTCTTTATGGACGTGTGGTGAAGAATCCAGAAAATGATGCCAAGAAGAATATTAATTCTGCTGCATGGATAATTAGGTCTTGTGTGGTTAAGTCCCCTGTCCACCAATCTGACAATATATGTGTATTAGATGTTGCAGACATCTAAGAAGCAAATCCCGTTCTACTATGCTTCACAGTCACTTGCAGCGAATCAGCGTGCCCTGCACTACATAACACTGTCACACAGTAGGCTGGAAAGTTGAATTTCAACCCCTTTTCTATATGAGCCATGAAGAGCTACATGATTTGTTATACTGGGTTATATTAGTCACACAGTGGTGTGTAAACAGTAATGCAACCCTGTGATAGCACCTTAGAAAGGACACCTGCAAAAAGACTTGCTTCATACCCACGCCTTGGAGTTGGGGAAAACCTCTTTTAAAGAAGAATGGGTGCACAGGTGAAAGCTCCAGTGGACATGGGAAATACCAGTGGAGAAATGAACGAGAGAGGTGCTGAATGCCCACAACTCCCATTGATGTACCTTGTGTGGGCGGCTGACCCTAGGGAAAAGCAGTTGCATTTGTGAACAGGTATGGAAGATGAGATCTACTTCTAGAGAAGCAGGACTGTCTTGTGTTTAGGACAGAGGACTAGCCCTGAAGAGGTGAGAGTGTATTTCCTGGCTCTGTCACAGACGTCCTGTATGACCGGGCAAGTCTGTCTGTCTGTTCCCCATCTATAAAACTGGGAGGATGATGACAACAAGACTTTCCTTCCACCGCCTTGTCTGTTTAGATTGTAAGCTCCTTTGGGCAAGGACTTTCTACTGCTCTGTTGAGAACATAGTGAAAAGGGGTACAAGCCTGTAAGTGCTATTGTAATATAAACAATAATCCCCAGATGTTCAACTGAAACATGAGGTAAAAAACTGAATTTTGTTTGAAGAGTTTGGTTAACACTTTCTCCTCCATTATTTCTCATTTTCGTACACCTAGTTATTAGGCACTATTGTAATAAACATGATTAAGGACCAACCAAGAATAGGGCCTCACTGCTGCCTGTGCAACCTTCATTTGGCTCTCTTGTGCATATGTATTATGATATATAGACTTTAATTACATGATCACATAATGTTTTTTTCCACAGGGCACTAAGACTTATCCCTAGAGAAAAGCATCCTTACGGTGTTTCCTTTCCCTCAAACCACAAAGCCATGGTGGGGCTGAAAGAGCCCCTCCTCATCCCATAGAGCCACACACAAATATGAATGATGGGACATCAGACCTACTTTTTCTGCTCTCCCAAAGAAAACCAACTCCACACAGACTTTCCCTAGGAAGTATTCATACGGCTATTAATTTCTTGGCTTAATTTAATGTCCTTCTAGTTCAGGTGGAGCTGGTCAGAAAATGGAAAATATTTTCTGTGGGGAAAAAATTTTTTTAAAAATTGTGCACAGAAATATATTTTCTTTTAAGAAAACTCCAAAGTGTTCAGGGTTTTTTTTTTAACTCAGAAAACAATTCTTTACTGAAAACTAAACATTTGCTCTTTCTAAAAAGCCAGCAATATTCAGTCAGTTTTTCATTGCATAGACAGAAGATTTCAAATGTAATATTTTTGTTTTGTGGTAAATTTTCCCATTTCCTTCCCCCCACCTCTTTTTTTTGGGGGGGAGGGGGACATGAAGGGGGAGGAAAGGCTAATTTTTTGCTGGAGAAAAGAAGATTTGACTGGACAACTTAGTCTAGCTGTAGATTTGAGCATGTTCCCCTCACCAATACCAGTCATTAGGCAAAATACCCTTCAACATTTTACACATCTGCATCATGTCCCTGATGAATTCTTCATACACAATGGATGAAGATAGACTCATACAAATATAGATCTGGACGGCCCTTGAGATGTCATGAAGTCCAGCCCCCTGTGCTGAGGCAGGACGGAGTAAAACTAGACCCTCCCTGATGGGTGGTTGCCCAGCCTCTTCTTAAAAACCTCCAGTTACAGGAATTCCACAACCTCCTTTGGTAACCTATTCCAAAACTGAACTATCTTTATAGTTAGAAAGTTTTTTTCCTAATATCTAAGCTAAATTTCTCTTGCTGCAGATTAAGCCTGTTACTTCTTGTCCTACCATCACTGGACATGAAGAGCAAATGATCACTGCCCTCTTTATAACAGCTCTTAACCTAGTTGAAGACTGTTACTGGGTCCCTCCCATCAGGTTTCTCTTTTCTCAGGATGACACATGCCCAGTTTGGGGGTTCTATTTTTAAAAACCTTTTCTAAATCTTTTATCATTTTTGTTCTCCTCCTCTGGACTCTTTCCAATTTGTCCACATCTTTCTTAAAGTGCGGCACCCAGAACCAGACAAAACATTTCAGCGGAGGCCTCACCAGTACCAAGTAGACTGGGATAATTACCTCCTGCATCTTACATACAGTACTCCTGTTAATATCCTTGTTCTCAGTCTTCTACAATGAGGGCCTAAAGGCTACTCCACTCGTCCATGGTACCTCTTCCCTCCTAGGATACACACAGTCCTGCTAATGACCACCAACAGAGATCCCTCACTGCCGAGACTCCCCCTCTTGCCTTCTTGCACTACCTCTAGTGGCTCCCTATCCCTGCCCATGCTAATCCTACCCTCTGCCACTTGGATGACCTCCTGACATGACCCACTTCACCCATCCTGGTTCCCAGCCTGCGGGACCTGCAGGAATGGGCAAAAGGAGTCAAGGCAGAAAGATAGGTTCATGGTAGGGAAGAGATAGGGCCATTTGGGACTAATTTCAGGAAAAAATCCCAACCCAGCCCCACCACCCATAGCTACAAATCCTTCATCTTTCCTGCCATGGAATCACCTAGGGGCTTGTCCAAAACCTTAGAGTGAGCTGGTTTCTAAAGAGTCCATAGTCTCTTTTCGAGGGTATAATGGCCAGGACATGGACAGCTTGGCCAGTAGCATCCACTGGGTCAAGGCTGAGGGCAGACATTGGGACGAATGACTTAGACAAGTCAGGAAATAAGTACCAAGGCAGGGTTAACGACAGGAGTCATTACCATGCTAAGTCAGAAAATGGTCAAGATCAAGGTGCTAGGGTTGCCAACTTTGGTTGGATGAATTCCTGGAGGTTTCATCAAATGCAGAGTTCTGCATTTAGGAAGGAAGAATCCCATGCAATGCTACAGGCTGGGGACCTACTGGCTAAGTAGTTCTGCAGAAAAGGACCTGGGGATTACAGTGGATGAGAAGCTGGATATGCATCAGTGTGTGCCCTTGTTGCCAAGAAGGCCAACGGCATATTGAGCTGTATTAGTAGCAACATTGCCAGCAGATCGAGGGAAATGATTATTCCCCTCTATTCGGCACTGGTGAGGCCACACCTGGAGTGTTGTGTCCGGTTTTGGTCCCCGCAAGGAATGTGGACAAATTGGAGAGAGTCCAGCAGAGGGCAATGAAAATGATTAGGGGGCTGGGCCACATGACTTCCGAGGAGAGGCTGAGGGAACTGGGCTTGTTTAGTCTGCAGAAGAAAAGAGTGAGGGACGATTTGATAACAGCCTTCAACTACCTGAAGGGGGATGTTCCAAAGAGGATGGAGCTTGGCTGTTCTCAGTGGAGGCAGATGACAGAACAAGGAGCAATGGTCTCAAGTTGCAGTGGGGGAGGCTTAGGTTGGATATTTGGAAACACTATTTCATCAGGAGGGTGGGGAAGCACTGGAATGGGTTACCTAGGGAGGTGGTGGAATCTCCATCCTTAGAGGTTTTTAAGGCCCGGCTTGACAAAGCCCTGGCTGGGATGATTTAGTTGGTGTTGGTCCTGCTTTGAGCAGGGAATTGGACTAGATGACCTCCTGAGGTCTCTTCCAACCCTAATATTCTATGATTCTATGACATGACATTATCTTTAACTACAGATTAATCTTTAAATTCCTGGAGACTCCAGGATAATCCGGGAGGTCTGGTAACCCTACGAGGTGGACTGGGGTCAAAGACAGGAGTCAGGAACACAACAGGGCAAATAGCAACGTCTGTAGCAGTAGCAAACCAAAATCTGTCCTGTTGCTCAAACAGCTCCCTGGGGGCTAACTTCCTGGTTTAAATAGTTGGTATGGACCAATCTGGTGACTTCAGGGTTCTGTGACTCTGCCTACTTCAGGCGGTAGTTTCTTCAGTGCCTGATCCTTCAGCAATTGTTGGGTAGCCCTTTACCAAGCTCCCCAGTGGCCAGGTAGACATGTCTGTTTTCCAGGACCACCCCCCCACCAGCCCTGGGTTCTAGAACTATAGATCCTTACAGGGATGTCACAGCAATAGTTTTCCTGTCCTTTGCCTCATAATTACTTAAATCACCAAAATTCTTGAATGCCCAACCTCCCACCCTCAGCCATCTGAGCCTTCCTCCTCGCTTGAAACAAAACAGTGCAGAGAAGAGCAATTTTCTGATTGTATTTCCTTTTGAACCGCCATCCTATCAGCAGCTCCAGCTTTAAGTTCAGTGGAAATACTGTGGAGAGTGCTGGTATTTCAAGGACAAGGGGGAAAAAAAGATGAGGAAAGGTCCAGAGCCAAACTCACAATGTGGTTTAGCTTGGGCTTGCTTTAAATCAAGTTTCGAAGTCTGCCAAGACTGAAATTATAGCTTTAAACAGAATGTCATCTGACCCCACCACCTTCCCATTTCAAATAGAGGAGTCAAGCCTGCAGCTCTAATAAATAGCTCCTTCAATAAAGCTTTGGGAAAGCTGTGTAAATGGCTGCCGGAAAGACAAAATGTCCTCCAGATTGAAGAACAATCCTAAAAAAACAATTCAAACATGACCAATATACAGATGGTGGCCATCTTTGATTTTTTAATCTCCAGAGGTGATTTAACAAAGGTGGTTTCCTGTGACAATTTTTATGATAGGGCTCTCTCTCTTACACACACACACACATGCCCAGACGCCCTACTTATCTGCAAAGATTGCATGGTTTATTAAGTGTGTCCATTGGGAAACAGTGATAACAAAAATGGGAGTAAGGATTGTCTTATGGTAATGATACTGGACTAAATTATTAGACCCACATTCTAGGCTCTCTGCCTTTATTATTTCAATTATGTTGGGATCTAGAGGTCTCAACTAAGATCAGGATCCCACTGTGCTAAGCACTGCATACACACAAAGTAGCAGACAGTCCCTGCCCCAGTGAGCTCATTAACTAAATCAATGAGAGGTGGGGAAAATGGAAGTGTTTCTATCCCCATTTTACAGATGAAGAATTTTGCATAGAGAAATTAAGTGAGTTGCCCAAGGTCACCCAGGAACATTGTGGCAGAGCTAGGAATTAGATTCAAGGTGATTGCTTGGGACTCAGAAAACCTAATTATACCACATCCTTTCTCTCCTATTATACTCTGCATGGACTTCTTGTGGTTAAATCACTTAACACTTTTGAGCCTCAGTTTTTCCATCTAGGATATGGAGATAACAGAGGTTTGAGAAAAGTATTTTAGTTTCTATCAAATATTTTAAAGATGATAACTTTTCCCATTCATTGAGGGGTTTTGCAGATTTCTGGGGGAGGGGGCGTACAAAAACCTGAAAAGTTGCACATTTTCAACAAAAAACAAACATGTCTTCAAAAATTATCTCATGAAAAATTCTTGAGACATTTTTTATTCTGTCAAAAAGCCATTATTCATTGAAAAAAAGGCTAGAAGAACAATTGTTGACCAGTAAAATAAATAATAATAATAATAATAATAATAATGCCTTCTTCACAGGATTGTTGTGAAACTTACTCCACTAATGCTTGTAAAGCACAATGTGATCTCAAAAGGAATAGATTACGGAAGGGAAAAGTACTACATGCAGTTAAATATAAAAGTAAAAATTGTAATAACCAAGTCTTAGCATATTTAATCAGAGGAGCAGATATGTGAACTAGTTAAGCCTTACACACCACTGAAAGATAGCTAAATAACTATTATTCCCATTTTTCAGATGGGGAAACTGAGGCAGAGAACAGTTCATGGATATGTTCATATCAGTGGCAGAGCCAAAATTAGAAATCAGGATCACAAGACTCCTGTTGCCCTGTTCTCAACCTTAGAGAATGCTGCCTCCCCTTACTTTAAAAATAGTTTTCTACCTATAGCAGTTCACGTAAGGAGTGGGAAAGAGCAAAAGAACTGAGACAAAACAGCTAGCTGTCATGCTAAGGGATGATTGACTAAGACTTTTTCTTTCCTATTATATGCAGGCCCTTGGTAAGTATTGTAATTATTAATAAATAAAATAAATAATAATAATAATAATAATGATATATTTAAAACCTACATTTATAAAACACCTTTCCATGCAAAGCATTCTGCAAATTTATATTGATATACAAACTAGGGATCACTTTTACTCATCGCTGAAATGCATCCAATTCTGGGGTAAGACACAGCAGCAGTTTGGCAGTGTACAGCAACACTATCACAACAGTTTGGAACCGGATGTGATCATATTTTATGCGATGGAAATGACAGGTGGAGTTTAGCTATGTGGAATCACTGTCCCAGTTTAGAACTTGGCCAGGATACCAGAATAAAACCCTGCGGTCAAGATTTTGTACCTGATGGGGATTAACCTACAGTATTACATCTGATGAAGTGAGCTGTAGCTCATGAAAGCTTATGCTTAAATAAATTTGTTAGTCTCTAAGGTGCCACAAGTCCTCCTTTTCTAGTATTGCCACTGTAACCGGACAGAGGAAAATAGTTTTAGACTCCTGTCTGGGCTCCATAGTCTACTGGGAGATGCTCTGAATCAATGCTATAATCGCACCCTATCCCTAACTGACTCTGCCTAAAGCCAGCCACACCCTGTGCAGCAGAGCAGAGGTTGTGGATGCCTGGTGATGCTTTCTATCCATTTGGGTGTTGCCAGGAATGTGCTCTAGGTAGAATGTAGGGGGTCTACTGGTTAGTATTTCCCACCCTTCTAGAATACATCTTTATTTCAGGGCAAAATCAAGGACTAGAGTCCTGAGCAGGTATATGTTGGCCTAGCTCTCACTGACTTCAATAAAGCAAAGCCAGTTCACACCAGCTGAGGTTCTGCCCTGAAATCTGGAAACCAGGCCCCAGATATATTGTGCAGTTTTGCCACAGTCTGAAAAATCTTCAGACGGGGACGTCAAGAAAAGCGGTCTCCTTTCCCCTGCCTTGGCAGAAACCACAGTGTAAACTCTAACCATACTACGAAATATGGTTCCCATTATCTCAGAACACTGCTTATTATCACACTGATATTTTCCTCCACATTGAATGATTGTACATCAAATGCTTTTCACACCAGTCAGAGCTGACAGATTTTGCCTCAGGAAATCTTCTTTTTCCACTTTATGCTGGGTTTTCATTTTAAATCCACATAAGAGTTTTACAAACCAGGCCACTCGTTATTTCAGCTGATATGCCCTCCCCTGCATTTGCAGCACAAAGCAGTTATCTGGAATCACAGATAGAAACCTGCCCATACATACCTGGTAGTACAAACCTGATGGGAGGGACTGGGACACAAAGCAGATAACCCCCTCTCCCCCAAATAAAATCCCTAAAGACTAGGAGCTGATTTGGGGTATCAGATGATTATTTGAAAGGGGTGTCTTACAAAAAAATCTGTTCCTTCATAATGTGAGGGAAACCATTTATTGTTATTAATTACAACTGGTCAGACAGTGAGATTTTTCTCCCCCAGAGAATGTAAACTTTTTGTTAAAAAATGGAAAACTGAATGTATTTTGGTTTTCTGACAAAAGAAGGAAACTGGACACTTTCTACAAAACTTTTAACTTAGTCAAAACCCCAATTTTCCATCCACAAATAGTGTTTGATAGAAAAATTTCAACCAGCTTACAGTAGGAGGAAACTCACCACCAGAGCACCCCCTCAAGCCAGGCTGCAGCATTGCACGGGTTCTTCTTTGCCAACTGCCATTATAGTTCATTGCTTGCCGCTACTAGCCAGGTTTCATTTCTCTCTAGAGGCCCATTGTCCAGGCAGGTTCCCACTGACTGCCCTCCCAGGGGATCCTGGTAGCTTCTTCCAGGATCAGCCCAGCTTCTTGCAGCTCTTATCTCATGGCCTCCCAGAGGAACTTCACCTTCAGCTTATAGATCCATCCATGGCTGGAACTCTCTCAGCTCTTCTCATGAAGCTCAGATGTTCATCAGGCTAGCCCCTGATCCCATTAGTCCTGCCCACTCAGGATTATGGCACAGCTGGGGCTGGCCCCATTTCCACTTAATGAGGACAGTCACCCTCTGGCACAGCCCTATTAGTTACTGGCTTAGCATCATGGATCATCCACTTGTTACATTTTCAGACAAGCACCTTTGTGCTTTCTTCCATGCGGCCAATGTGGGAGCTTCCCTGAAAACATCTGCAAAACTAACTAATTATCCTCCTTTAAACCCCTTCAAACCCAAGAAAAACTCTTCTTGGCCAGAAAAAATGTGACAACAGTTAGGCTGCCAGTGTGCTGAGGCCATGGCCTCTCATGACGACTCATAGTTTCTTGTCATTTCCTTGTCCTCCCCCATCTGTCTATCTGTATCTGTCTGTTGTCTCATGATTAGATTGCATGGACTTTGTGGGAGGGGCTGTCTTTTTGTTCTGTGTTTGTAGAGTGCCTAGCACAATAGGGTCCTGGTCCGTGATTGCGGCTTCTTGCGCACTAAATAAGACAAATAATAATGGATATGTACTTGCTGCATCGCAGATGAATGAGAAGCCAAAATCCCACCAACCCCCAAGCAGCTGACAGTTTAACTAAGACTTTGTGAAGCAGGTGTTTGCCACTGGAGCGTCTGATCATGGCTGGTGGAGGTGAAGTGGCTTTCCCCATCTGGTGGACCCTGTCAGCAGCCTCTCTGGTCCAACTCTTCCCAACTTGGCCCTCCTACCAGGTCAAAATTAAGTCCACCCCTTCCTGGGCAACAGAAAGTCCAGTAGAAAACAGGCTAATTCTCTCATAAAAGGGTCTTTGGCCTCACCTCTTATCCCTGTGGTCCTCAAATCCTCCCCTCAGGGCTTTCCACTGTCTAGATCCCCTTCTCGGGGGGAGGGATTCCTAGGGCTTTCTCCTGGAAACCCTCCACCAAACTCCTGAACTATAAGAATATAAGCTCAGACCAGTTTCTGCCTTCCTCGGGCTTGACCTCTCATGCAACCCTAGTGCTCTGTTCCTCAGCTGAGCGCTTCCCAGGGATCCCCCCACAATGTGGTTGTCCAAATCCTGCCCTTTTATCAGTGCTCCCCACCACAGCCCACTCCACTCCCAGCGGCTGCTTTGTCTGTCTCCTGGACTGTTGCCCGACTTCCCCACTCAGGAGAGCAGCCCAGGGCCAGCTCTCTCTCTCTGGGCTTTTGCCGCACAACCTCTCTAGTCCCAGAGGGCTGCAGAGTTTCTCCCTGCAGCCCCCTTCTGCTCTCAACTTTCTTTGTTTACAGTCCTCTCCCAACCCCTCTCCAGCTGGGTTTCATCCTCCGTGAAGCCTGGCCCACTCACCAGATGCAGCCTGGGGTGTTAACTGGCCTCTCAGGCTCACATGAACCCATCCAGAGTCCGTGTAGGGTATACCTCCCACCATCGACTGATAAATGGAACAGACCAGATTCCCTGCAAGTTTTGTCCCCTGAAATGTGTGAGGTGAGTGTATGCAAATGATGAGCAATGTGTCTTCTTTTTTCTTATTAATTGAATGACATTAGCACTTAGGAAACCCAATCAAAGATCAGAGCCCCCCTGTGTACAGACAAATAACAAACAAGACAGACAGTGTCCTGGATATCTTACAGTTTCCAGACAAGAAGCAGCATGCGGACAAAGCAGAGAAATAGGAGAGGGGTGGGTTGGTAACAATAAATGACAAGTTCAATAGAAAAGCAGAAGTAGCACTTCATTGCTTCCTCCTCTCTCTTCCTTCCCATCCACACCCCTCCTTCCACTCTTGCCCTCACTGAGAGAGCACCCAGTGGCTTTCTCCTCTTTGACAGTCTGTACTGGATTAAACACAATATGGCCAACATTCCCTGCAGACAGTACAGTCTTTACAGAGTTAAAGGAGCAAGTATGTATGGACTGTCTTTTTTATTGTGTGTGTACAGTGCCTAGCACAAAGCAGCCCATAAATGCCATTTCAAGTGCTTCCCCTTCAGGCCCAAAAGCAAGCAGATTAAATGTTTGTGAATGGCACTATAAATTCATGGTCATTGTGAGTTTTAGGTGACTGTTCGGGTTCTTATTATTGTTTGTTTATTATTTGTATTATAGCAACACCTAGGAGCCACAGTCAGGACCTCACTTTTCTAGGTGCTGTACACAGAACAAAAATGCTGTATCAGATGTTTCTCCTCAATCCTGCAGAAACCATAGTAATTATCCTCCTGAACTCCTACTTCTCTAGAATGTGGATAAAACACTGAGATCCTCAAATCAATGGTTTTACAGGGAAGCAAAAAATGGCTATTAATAAACTAGCCATCTGCAGACAGATCTAGACACTGGTGATGTTGGGTTTGGCTTGGAGATAGTGATGGCGTACGCTTTGATGGCTCACAGAATGGACTCCCCCAGCAGGCTAAGTAAATGAGTATTAGGGCTAGATCAGCGGTGGGCAACCTGCAGCTCATGGGCCACACTCGGCCCGTCAGGGTAATCCGCTGGCGGGCCATGAGACAGTTTGTTTATGTTGACCATCTGCAGGCACAGCCACACACAGCTCCCAGTGGCTGTGGTTCACCATTCCCCGCCAATGGGAGCTGCAGGAAACGACGCAGCCCACAGGGACGTGCTGGCCACCATGTCCCACAGCTCCCATTGGCCGGGAATGGCGAACCATGGCTACTGGGAGCAGCGGGCAGCCGTGCCTGCGGATGGTCAATGTAAACAGTCTCACGGCCTGCCAGTGGGTTACCCTGATGGGCCACATGTGGCTTGCAGGCCTCAGGTTGCCCATCACTGGGCTAGATGGATAGTGTAAACAACTGCTCACAAAGGGTTAAATTCACCCCAGAGCTGAGGGTAGGCAAAAGGCTTGTGTGTCTTGAGGACTTAAGGAGGGGTGAAGTGGGGCATAGGTTTTCTGCTGCCCCGCTACACAACAGTGAATTTCTTCTTTTGAGCGGAAGAAGAAATAGTTTAGGAAGTTTGGGTTAGCCATTCAGAGAATAGAAACAACACCATGTGACACAGGTGACCCTCACAGCCCTTAGACAATGAATGAAGAATACCTGAAGATTTGCAGGCAATCCACAGGCTTAAATATGTTCTTAAAAGCAAATCATTGAAAACATTTCTAAAGAATCAATAATGTATAGTAAAAAACGGCCTAAGGTTGCTCATGGGCAATTTGTCAACAGAAAAAAGAAAAGAAAAGATTAAGGAATCATTCTCAAGTTGTGGATTTTAAATCCAGAAAGAATCACTGTGATCATATTGTCTGACTTCCTGTGTAACAACGAATAACTTGAAATGCTCCAGCAAGTGCTCTAAATCAGAAAAAAACACGAATGCTTCAGTGAATGATAAAATACAGACTATGGGCACAGTACTTCCTCCATTTCTTTGCCCTCACTTAGATTAGATTTAGGGTGACTCATTTTATGTCATGACCAGTTTGCAGATTGTATAACTGCACTTTTACGGGTTCTTCTTTTCGTGTTGTTGAAAGACTGACTATATAGTCATTCTCTTGCTAATGAAAACGGACCACGAAGCCCAGTCTTAGACAGAGCATAGGGTGGCTGTGTTTTGCATTTATATATTGAGAGCCAGTGAGTGAGTATGTGTGAGACAGAAAAACAGAAATGATAACAGTTGAGGGTTTTTTTTCCTTGGCAAATAGACAGACACAATTTCATGAAGTAAATGGATTTTCCCACATCAAATCTCCGGCTATACTCAATGACACTGACTCTGCTATTGATGATAAAATCTCAGCTAATTCCTGTGTCATTCTGTCATGTTTTCAGAGTCTTTTGTTCTGTGTTTGTGCAGCTCGGTGCATGATGGGGTCCTGGAACCAGGGCTTAATTTGTGCTAGGGCTTGCCAGGGCTGAGCCCCCGCACCTCTTGACTCATTTCTTTCGCTTATGAAAGTAAAAAAAATTGCTTGAGCCTGGCACCTCCTTCATTACAAATTAAGCACTGCCTGGAACCTAGATACTACAATAATACAAATAATAAAGACTAGTACTAATATTTCAGAGTAATAGATTTCAAATCCAGGAGGCACCATTACAAACTTTTACTGTGACTTCTTCCATAAAACAGGGCAGAGAATTTCACCTACATCATGCCCATAACTTCCCATTGAGCAAACACAACTCTTTATAAAGCCTCCACTCCTGATTTAAACACTCCAAGTGACGGGGAACCCAATCTACTCAGTTTGAATTAAATTTGACAGACCTTTCCCCCCAACCCTGCAGCAGACATTATTATTTTTGAAGCTGTTTTGAACTCCTGGGGGTGTTATTGAGAAACCAGAGGCGAGTAAGAAGAATAGGACTGGATGCTAGTGATAATTTGCTGCAGGCCCATGCCACTGCAATTTATGATACTGCGCTGATTTAACTGTCCTCACTAGTGCATTAGGAGAGGCAAAGCCAAGACTTTGTCTATTCTTTGCCCCTTCCCGTTCAATTCCTGCTCACTACTCTTAGGGAGGAAGTAAGCAAACCTACGGCACTCACATACCCCAGCATAGTCAGGCCCAAGGTCCAGGGTGCAAAAGGAGGATATACTCCCCCTTAGTCCTTCAGGTAGGCATTTAGTCCAAGTCACAATCCAACGCAGCATTACTGGGGGCATCAGACATTTGAAACATGAATAATTTGTGTTCTTCAGAACCTCCTATTTCAATGTGTTTTTTTTAACCCCAGTTAAAAGATGTTTTTCTGTTTGCACACTGAATTCCTAGCACCTCTTGCAAACATCTCACTGGTCGCGCCCCTTTGCTGTTCATCCACATATCCATTGCCACATGGGTATAATTAATCTCAATCTCTTTCCGTATTATGTGTTTCACACACATGGACGGGAAGTTCCCCAAGTGACACAGGTTCCATTACACTGTATCATGTGGCAGACATGCCGACAGCTGAAGTGGGAGCGATGTCCACAATGGATTGACAGAAGCCGTTCCATGCATGTTGACCCACTGAATCATCGGGACTTGGACATCCTGGGATAAAATTCCCTCCAGCTGGAGATTCCCTGCAAGCCACTGAAGCAATAAATAACCTGAAATTATTGTGCTGGGAGAAGACGGGGTGGGTTGGGGGATGGGAAGCACTTAGCAGATCCTGAATGATTGACCGGTCTTCTTTATAAACGGGTTTCCATTCAAATGTTCCATATAAGGTCAGACTGATGATGAGGTGGATATCAGGAAACTTGAGAGTGGCTTCAGGAGTCTCGGATTGTGGCTCGTCATGCCAGTATGGGCAAGTTGAAGGATGCTGGCTTGCCACAGAGAGTGGTGTTTATTGCCACAAGTGGCTGTCCTATTTTGCCTGCAAGAGGGTGAGAGCCTTGATCAGCAGGAGGAGGGATTCATGCAGGGGGAGAGAAAGCCCTGAACGAAGCTGATAAACTAGTTATAAGTTGTCTTACAGCAGTAACAAGGGGCCCAACCAAGAGCCAGCTGCTGCACAAACCCATAGCAAGAGATAAAAAGAAAAGGAGTACTTGTGGCACCTTAGAGACTAACAAATTTATTAGAGCATAAGCTTTCGTGAGCTACAGCTCACTAAGCTTATGCTCTAATAAATTTGTTAGTCTCTAAGGTGCCACAAGTACTCCTTTTCTTTTTGCGAATACAGACTAACACGGCTGCTACTCTGAAACCTGTGATAGCAAGAGATAGTCCCCCAGTGTCACTCAGAAGATCCAAGTCAGAGCTGAAATAGAACTAGGACTCCTTAGTGCCAATGCAATGTGCTAGCCACTAGAACAGCGTTTTTCAAACTGGGGTCCACAGACCCCTGGGGGTCTGGGAGGTATTGCAGTGGGTCCACCGGCCCCACTGATCAACTCTTCCCCCTCCCTTCCAGCACCTCCTGCATGCCAAGAAACAGAGGTTCAGCAATGTGCAAGAGGCACTGGGAGAGAGGGGGAGGAGCAGGGATGGGATGCACTTGTGGGAGGGGGCAGAAAGGTGGGGAAGAGGAAGGGCAGGGGTGGAGTGGGGGCAGAAAGAGGTGAGGCAGAGTTGGGACCTTGGGGGAAAGGGTGGAGTAGGGGTGGGGCCTGGGGCTGAGTGGGGAACTTGGGGGTCCCTGAAAATTTTTAAATGAAAATGGGGGTACTCGGGTTGCTAAAGTTTTGAGAACTACTTCATTAGAATACACGGTTCTTCCCATTGCTGCAGATCAATTAGCATCAGCCTTTGCCTGTTTCCTGACATCTGAATCTTTGAGATTTGGAGTTGCTTGATTAAGGCCCCTCTCCTTCCACTATGCCCCAATGCCCCCACTCCATCTACTGACTGTCCTGTTTCAAGGCCTCCTCATACCCTCACGCCCATCCCAGTTCTCCCTTACATCTCCATCTCTCCCTGACTTTCATCTGAGCATGTGGCAGCCTTCTCATTCTTGTATCACTTGGGCCTGCTCTAGGATTTGATGTGGCCCCTGGCTCCACTGGGTGCCAGAGCACACAGAAATTCTGAGTAGAGGGATTCAGACCAGCCAAAGTCCTCTTTAAACTGAGGGGATGGGGGCACACAGGCTGGGCTGGGAAGGGAGATAGTTTAGAAACAAGGGAGCGAGCCAAAGATCTCTGATTTTCTCCCCAGAACACCTGCAGATGCTAGGGGTGTGGGGGATAGATAGGAGTGTCCAGAGGCTGTCCCCAGAGATTTCTGCTGGTGGTTAGGAAGGTTGGGGAATACCATCTCTGAAAATTCTTGCTGATGAGGGGAGGGATGTCTAGCCACCCCCAGGGTCCATTAAAGTCATAGAGTTTCAGGTCAGAAGGGGTCACCAGATCATCTAGTCTGGCCTCAAAGGCCTCCAGCACCACCCAGCACCCACGCGCTAACCCCAGCAACTGGCAAAGTTTTACAGCCAACAGGAGACTAGACTTTTATGTGCCACATGCAGAAAATAGGAGGGACCTGGCATGTGATCCTCACCCACATGTTGCAGAGGAAGGCAAAAAAAACCCACGGTCACTGTCAATCTGACCAGGAAGGAAATTCCTTCCCAACCCCACATAGGGTGACCAGAGCCTGTGAGCAAGAACCAGCCATCGAAGCACTGGAGTGAGAGAGAGAGAGAGAGTGCTTGGTGTCCCTCAGAGCCCTGGCCCGCCTTGCCCAGTGTCCATCTCCAGCCATGGCCATCCCTGGTGCTTTAGAGGAAGAAGATTAAAAAAACAACCCAGAATACACTGGAGACAAAAATATCCCCTTCCTGACCCCAGCAGCTGGCTGGCTGGCTGATAACTAAAAGGTCATGCATCAGGGTGTCTTTCTAACTTTGCTGTGGGGCTAGAGCAACAACAGAATCATGGATCATAGAATCATAGAAGATTAGGGTTGGAAGAGACCTCAGGAGGTCATCTAGTCCAATCCCCTGCTCAAAGCAGAACCAACATCCCAGCCAGGGCTTTGTCAAGCCAGGCCTTAAAAACCTCTAAGGATGGAGATTCCACCACCTCCCTAGGTAACCCATTCAGTGCTTCACCACCCTCCTCGTGAAATAGAAACCTATAGACTGGGGTCTGGGGTGCGGGGGAAAGAGAGGAATCTTGAAAGTTTCTGGTCATTCTAACCAAACTGCCCTGCCCTTCAACCATTTTAGGTTTGTCCCACACAAACTAGGACCCTTCTTCCATATTCAGACAGGTTGATATCTTGAGTCACCTGCCAACAGAGATAAACAGCCTTCCATCAAAAACTGAGCTGAAGTGCTTTAGTCTAGAATAACTGACAAAGTCGAACGAATGACTAACTCCAAGGTTCATCAACAGCTATTAGCCAGATGGGCAGGGATGGTGTCCCTAGCTCTTGTTTGCTAGAAGCTGAGAATGGGCAACAGGGGTTGGAACACTTGATGGTTTCCTGTTCTGTTAATTCCCTCTGAAGCAGCTGGCATTGGCTACTGTCCGAAGACAGGATACTGGGCTAGATGGACCTTTGGTCTGACCCAGTATGGTCATTCTTATGTTCTTATGCCTGGCTGACTGACGCCCTTGTTTAGACACTGGTGTTCTTCTAATAGCTCGTATGTAAACAGAATTCATTGTACAGAGCTATATATAATCTTTGACCTTTCGGGGGCGGCGGGGCAGCGGAGAGCGAGCAAGTGAGCAGATCAAACTGTATGGCCCATTTAGTTCTCATTCTCTGTTAAAATTGCCAGCAGGGCTGCCAGTGGTGGTGGTGGGCCTCTGTCTTCTAGGAACGGCTATGAGACCACCAGTTCATGTCATACAGGTCACCAAACAGCCACTAGATATCAACAACTTTCAATCACTTCCTGATGACCTGCAGTAGCAGTGAACTGTTGGCTTAGAGATAAAAGGCTCCCTCTCCCTTTACCAATCCACTAGGATGTATATGACCAGAGCCTGCATTTCAGTAGCCTACAACTTGCTTCTTCAGCTGGCCATGTCCAGTATATGTGACTAAGTCCTGTCTACCTTGAGACTAGAAATTGTTTTAGTCAGACACAGCCTCAGTCCCAGTTCAATAATTTTCTAGTGGCAGGAGGAGATAGAAATGTGTGGCTAAAAGGTAGGAAAGGGAAATGACTCCCACACTGGCCCGCCAACAGCAATTCCAGCCCCAGGGCCAGGGCTGTCCCTAGGGGGTGCAGGGCCCAGGGCAGAAATGACGAATCCATCCTTTCTGGGACCGACCGCGCTGGCCAATCGCGCCGGCCCAGCCCGCGGGGCCCCCTAAAGCATGGGGCCCAGAGTGGTCGCGTGCACCTAGGAGCCCTGCAGCCCGCCTGAGCAATTTAAAAGGGCCTGGGGACCCCGGGCCTTTTAAATCACTCAGGCCCCTGGGCAATTGCCCCCTTTGCCCCCTCCCCGCCCCCCATTGGCGGGCCTGCCTGCAAATATGTGTCAGAAGGCAGATCCAGCCTGCTATCTCTTGGCTCCATTTGTCAAGCCTCATGGGGTGGCAGATTACTACATGGAGTGGTTCTATCTCTACCTCTCCTCTCAGGATTATTCACTATTCACCATCTCCACCACCATCATTTTTGGATGAAAAGTCTTTTATCCTTTCGGATGGTTCAGGGAAGAATCTTTCTTCCACTCTCTCATAATTTGCCATAGAAGCATGGGTGAGAAGGGACTGCCAGAGTCATCTAGTCTAACCCCCTGCCAAGATACAAGATTTGTTGTGTCTAAACCATCCAAGACAGATGGCTATCCAGCCTCCTTTTGAAAACCTCCAGCAAAGGAGCTGTGTGTCTCTGCCTTAGTTCCTCCCTTATCCCATGGGCTGTACAGTTGTTCCTCTCCTGGTTTTGTATCGTGCATTGTGCTTTCTGTTCCCACTTCTAGTTCATAATCACTGGCTATGTTCACTAGGAGAGAAAAAAGCTGTTTCTAGCACCATTCAAGCATGATCCCCCTGACTAGTACAGTGGGAGATTTGTTTTCTGAGAACCATGCTAGTCAAACTTTGCAGTATGCTACACCCCCATTGGTGGGTCACATGGATGTACAAGACAGTTCTCAGG
Source organism: Dermochelys coriacea (assembly GCF_009764565.3). Lineage (NCBI taxonomy): Eukaryota > Metazoa > Chordata > Testudines > Dermochelyidae > Dermochelys > Dermochelys coriacea. Next base: position 265,446,802 of record NC_050069.1, read on the forward strand.
GATTAAGGAACCTGTCCACTTGAGTCAGGAAAGCGATGCTTGAGACACCAACCTTCTTGCCCTCCTGATTTCAACTGGAGGGAATGGGTGCTTTTCTAATCACAATGCGAGAGGGAAGGCATGGGCAAAAAGAACAGACACAGACAGGGAGAGATTCTGGGTGGACTTAAAGACAAACAGGAGTACAGTTGCCTGTCCAGTAGCAGACTTGAAGAAGGTCTCTGTGTCGCTTGAAAGCTTGTCTCTCTCACCAACAGAAGTTAGTCCAATAAAAGAGATTACCTCACCCACCGTGTTTCTCTAATGCCCAGTAGATTAACAGAATTAATCTTCAGAGCAGTCAGGTTTCACATTTTATGTTATGATTACTATATTCATCATAGACACAAATCTTCATTTCATTACTAGTCAGACAGGGAATGAACAAGTTCACTCAACTTGACCTCAGTCGTAAACCCCCCTACCGAGACAGCTGTAACAGAGCAGAATTCGTTATGAAGCCTTTGCTCTCTCTCACTCACTTGGTTAGTCCCCACCTGTTTAGTCTTCATGGAAATACTGGCTTTTATACTTTCCTGTCTGGCAGAGACACATCCCTTTTCTTTTTCTGGCAGCTGAAAAGTGAACTAACGGTGAAAGTTTAGGGTTCCCAGTAGAGAGAACGGCTCTGCAGGCCAAGTGAAGTAGTCTTTCTGTGGAACACTCTGGTTTCGGATGGAAGGGGTCGGTCAAAGTGGTGGAGACAATAGACATCGCAGTTGGAATGATAATATTCCTTGAGGATATTCTGGGCCCTTCCCTACAGTTTCAATTCCCGCCCCCCCCCCCCACACACAGAAATAAAACAGGAGAGCAATATGCAAAATCCTCTTTGACTTGTGAAACATGCAGATTTGGATTGGTTTTGGTTTTAAATAGTTCTCTGGACCACCTTGCACAATGGGCACTTACCTCTCTGACTGGCATTCAGCACGGACTTATGGTCCTCCAGAAAACACTGCTTGATTGATTTAACTTGGCAGGTTGGAAATACTTTTTATTTATGCCTTAGCACACATTTGGAAGGTTCTGCTCAGAAAGATCTAGGGCTGTCCTAAATAGGATGCCGGAACACTCTTGAACTAGAGAGTATCTTGCATAACAGCATCAAGGTCATTGATAGGACAGTAGCTCAGATTGCAAAGGGCTTGTATCAAGGCAGGGAACTATGAGCCAAACGGTCTCTATGGGTTGCAGCTATGTTGCCTGAGGGTGGGATTCCACTAGTCCCTCCAAGCCAAACATGGTTGGAGCTGGCCAGGACTTGGACAGCAGACCTCCAAGGAGAAGCCTAGATTCTGCAGAAAGCATCACTGCAGTTTCAATGAGAGCCAATCTCCTCTTTGGACCAGTGCCCCACCATCATGATAAGAGGGGTTGGAGGGAAACTGTGCTTCTGAAGGTAGCATCTTTCAGATAAGAAATTAAACCAAATTCCTGACCCAGGGGCTTCTCCACAAGAATAGAGGTATTAAATCTGGTGTGTCCTGGCCAGGTTCCAATGTAGGTTGTTACAGTACCAAAATATTTTCTTGCAGTTGCAACTGTAAATCCTGCAATCTGTTTGCGGAGAAGTCCTCACCACTAACTTCAAGGTAAGTTTTGTCTGCATAAGGACTGCAGGGTCAACTAACCTTCACCACTTGTCCTGAACTGCTGTGTGCACTGCTGCATGCTGTTCAACAGCTGCTATGTCCCACCAAACAGGTGGCTACATTTCAGCGCTGGATAGTCTGTAAAGTGCTCTGGGAGTTTTTGAGACAGAAGGTGGTACATAAATGCAAGGTATTACGGTTACATGAGTTTTTGCTGGATCAGCTTGACAGAGTAGTCCCCAAAGCTTAAGTAGCAAAACTTAGCCTGGGAAAATTGATGGCTTGGGGGTTTAGTCCCTTAACTGGTCTCTGTTGGCTTGTAGGCCAGTTTATTGCAGGAGCAATGTGTTCTCCTTCATTTGAGATTGTTTGCATAGAAACATAACCAAGAAATAGATCGCTGTGCTTTTAAACCAGGTGGCTCTTTCCTATTTATCAACACACTGTTTACCCACCTTCCCCAAGGAATTAAGTTGCAGGCAGCTAGAAAAGCAATTTTATCCTGTTATCCCATACCTTATTTTTAGCCACGGTGCTTATTTTCTTTTCTGCAGCATGTAATATAATTAATAAAATCACAGGGAAATAAAGCAAGAAAGCCTTCATATTGATCTGAGTCCAAATCATACTCCATCATGCAAAGGCTATGGAAAAATATAGTAACCCATCAAGCCATTCACTGCTACTGTATTTCAGTCAGTACCAATCTTCACTCAGGTTGCGTCTATTTAGATGCTGGTGTTATACTAGAAAAAATGGCCCATATTTTCATAAGTGACTAGTAGTGAGTTTCGGTATCTCCTTTTGGGCAGGACCAACTGAAGAGAAGAAGAGGGTAGAAATGCAAGCTGGGGGTGGAGAGAGATGGAGAACTGTGGAAGTGAGGAAGAGAAGAGGCATCGTTATGTGGCAGAAGACCAGAAGCCAGTGCAGGGATCTGAGAAAGAGAGAAATGGTCAGAATGAAAAGGAAAAGATGATCTTGGCAGACACATTTTGGGTGGACAGGAAGGGGCATAGATGTGAATGGGGCAGGCAGTGGCAACCATCCCAGTGGGAAGTAACAGGAGCATGGCCCAGGTTCTGGCAACGGGGACAAATAAAAAGGGATTGACTCTATTGCTATTATACAGTCAGTGTAACAGTCTGCAGAGTAACTGGGCAGCCGTACATAATTTAGATCAATAGAATGCAAACTTTTTCAGTGATGATTGATTGATTGATTTCATTGCAGTGGTGCCTATGAGCCCCAGTCACGGAACAAGACTTCATTGCGCTAGGCGCTATACAAACACAGAACAAAAACATGATTGCTGCCACAAGGGGTTTAGTCACTTTTCTTCCCTAGCTCAACTTCACAAGAGCAAGGTGCAATCCAGATTCTATCCGACCAAGTGCTTAGTAAAGTGGTCACACTTAAAGGCTGAAATCCAGGCTCCACTGAAGTCAATGACAAAACTCACACTGACTCCAGCAGGGCCAGGATTACACTCCAGGTTTCGACTGGTTTGAAAGTATTAAGGAATGATCTTTAAGCTAGAGGAAAACTGATAGGAGCATTTTAACGGCCATCATTTTATCATTATTATTACACCCGGTCAAAACACACAGGGTGGGGAAAAAAAGAAAGATGTTAAAAAATACCAAGATTTTCGTTCCGTGTTTTCCATTGAAATTCAAAATCTGAAAACTCCAAATGTCACAGGGATTTCCAACTTTGAAAAAAACCCTCAGCAGCTCCAGTGTTGGTTGAAGAACAAGGGAGTGGGGAGAAATGGCAAATGAATGAAGAATTTCCTCCCTCCCGCCCCATTTTGGTCAAAATCACGATGCATTTTTTGTCAAAACCTCAAAAAACTCCAGCCAGCTTCTCATGATTACAGCTTAGGTCTCAAGAAAGATAACACCGGTGGTGCCCTCTAGTAAAAGCATTTGCATGACAGAAAGGAAGTAGAGAATGCTGGATTTGAAATGGGTGTAAAATGGATAGAATAAGTAAAGGAATGATCAAAAATAGCATTTCTGGCTCATCCAGCACAGGATGAATACTAGGTAAGAAAAACAAGCCAGAAATAATGAATGACAGTTAGATGTTCCAGGTCTGATTTTTCTTCTCACTTTTACCAGTATATCTCCATTGTCTTCAGTGGAGTTACTCCCCATTTTGGCTGGTGTGTAAATGAGAGCAGAATCAGGCTAGTGCTTCCCCCACTCCCATTGATCTATGACTTTTATTATTGGTTATTATTCATAATAGAGTGGCACCTAGAGGCCCCCGCTGAGATCAAGGTCGCATGGTGCTTGGTCCTGTACATACCCATAGTAACATTTCCGTACCAATTTTGCTTAGTGGCCAATAGCCAACACTTAACTCACCTTCAATTACACCTTATTCCACAAGTAGTCCTACTGAAATCGTGGGACTACGGAAGGGTTAAGGTAGTACTCAACATTAGTACAACCATCAGACTCTAGTCCAGGGATCTCAAACTCAAATCACCATGAGGGCCACATGAGAACTAGTACATTGCCCCGAGGGCCACATCGGTGACAACCCCCCTGCTGCCCTCGCCCCCACTCCATCCCTTCCATGAGGCCCCACTCCTGCCCCACCCCTTCCCCGCCCCCATTCCAACCCTTTCCCCAAAGTCCTCGCCCATGCCCCGCCTCTTCTCCACCTCCTCCCCTGAGTGGGCAGCTCCCCGCTCCTCCACACTCCCTCCTGGAAAGCACTAAGCATGGCCAAACAGCTGCTTGGTGGCGGGACGCACCTGAAGGTAGGCAAAGGAGTGGGGACGTGGTGCGCTGCCGGGGGCGGGGGAGGGCGGCTGGGGAGGGGATCTTGGCGGCTGCAGGAAATAACAGGGGGAGCAGGGGGGGCGTGGGGAACTTGGCAGGCCACAGGAAATAACTCATGTTTGAGACCCCTGATCTACTCTAAAGAAGCCAGGCCACCATTGGAACTGGTATCCAGCTACCTCTTAACAGACTCAGAGTCCAAGGCCAGAAGGTATCATTGTTATAATGGAGTTTGACCTCCTGTATAACACAGACCATAAGACTTCTCTGTGTTAATTTGTGATTTGGCTAGAGATAGCTGGATGCTGATTAACAAGGGTAAACATTCTACCATCGTGTTTTATGCAGTTTCCCATTGGGTTCTTCTTCTTAAAGACTGGAGACACTATCTGGACCACCGACATTAGCAATTGGCTAGCAGTTTTGGAGAGGAGGCAGAATTGAATACAGATTTGCTCCTCCATTGCTACTTATTGGCTCTACAGTGACAAAAGAGTGACAGCTGCTGTCTGCCAATTCTGTCTGACTCTGATGATGCAAGGGGAGCAGTTATTGGCAGTAGTTTCTCTGACAACAACCACATTTCAGCTGCTTAATGAAAGAGGCCTGGATCTTTACTTTAGAATCCTGGAAGACTCCTCCAGGAATGCTGGGCCTCCTTTTGGGGCATCACGATCCTCCTGGGAGGACTGGCAAGAGACCTATGACTCTGTCATCAAACCTCATGGAGTTTAGATGATCTGAAAGGAATATCTGATTATGGGGGTGGGGGTCGGGGGGCGGAATCAGTGGTGCCCAGCAGGAGAAACTCAGCACTTCGCAAGTTCAGGCCCTTTATTTATACTTACAGCATCTTCTACTGGCAGAGATGTTCTTGCATCTGATCAGCCCCTGGAAGATTGAAGGTACAATGGCACTGCCACATCAGGGCAAGAATAGATAGCAGAGGGAGGCAGCGTGGCTGGGGCTAATGAAGAGTGGGGATTAGTAAGGAAAAGGGAAAAAGAAGGCTTGTGTTAGTTGGCACCGAAAGCCTGTGATGTCAGGGTGATGTCAGTCCAGCAGGTGGTAACTTTTTCCAGCTCAGCTCCAAACCATGCGGGCCTTGTTTTTGTTTACTTTTCCTCTCCACTCTAAAAAGGCCAGTGAGGGAGCTCTCAGTTTAGTGCCTTGTGAGCGCTGCCTGTGAATCACGCAGCAAAGAACCTCGCTGCCCTCGCACCGGGACGAGGAACGCCTTGCAGAGAGAGGGAGGCTAAATATACACATGGAGGGGCCCTGGTGCTCAGCAGGGTTCACAGGCACAGAGAGAGATGCCCATGCCTTTTGCTTGGCATCGTTTGTCTCCTGCAGTCCCTCTTCCCCACCAGTCCAGTCCATGATGGTGAAAGCTGCCTTCATCCCCTTCTTTCCCCAATCTCCACCTTCCCTGAGGGTGAAAGTGCACAGCTTCAACTACCAACTTTACACTAGAAATGACCCATCCATTCCTCACTTGGCATCAGCCAGGCAATCCTACATCTGACATCTTCTCCTGCCTCCCTGGCAACATAACCTTAACATGGATTAACTGAACATCCTATCTTCTCTCCAAAACATGGTCCTCTCCCCATCAGCACCACCTCCATCCTTCTTGTCCCATAGGCAGGTGACTTAGAGATGCTCTTTGACTCTGTTCTCCCATGCCCCACACACCCAAAACCTGCTGCTTCTTTCTCCATAAAGCATACCAACTCCCGGCTTTTCTTTCTGTTCACATTGTGAAGGCTCTCATCTCTTCCTTTCACGACTAAAACCCACTCCTCACTGGCTACTCTAATACGTACATTACCCCCCCCCAAACACCATACAAACCGCAGTCCTTAAATCATCTTCAGCATCCTGACCCGCCCCCCCATCCCACTTTTTGAATTCCTCCCCTGACTTCCACTTTCCTATCTCAGCAAGTTCAAACTTCTTAGCCTCACTGTTTTGGGTCCTGGGGGAAAAATATCATCATGTACCGGGGGGCAGAAGTAAGATTGCACAAGGTAACCTTAATTCTGGCATCTCCTAACTTTGGAACACTTGACTTTTTTCCAGACTAAATAATATTCTTCTGACATAATTTTTGTACGCTATTTCCTAGAGTCTCTTTTGTTAAAGAGAAACCCAAATCCAATTCCATAACTTTATCACTTAAGATAAAGGATTAACTACAATAACTGGTAGCAGGGGTAGACTGTTATCCCGTGTGCACCAGCCACTGCAGAAGGATGCATAACACCCTGAAATACATGCATGAGAAGCCCAATTTTGCAGAGAGCATAGCCGAGAGATTAGGTTTGGCTGATCCTTTCCAATCAACAGTGTGGTTAAATGGCTGAGATTTGAGTCTGCCTGTCAAAGGCTGTTTACCTCTTCCATTGTTCCCCAGGTGACAGCAGTTCTGTGGTCCAGTCCTGGGGGATGGCCCTCCAGCAGTACTTCTTAGCAAGTCCACCCTCCATCCAAGGGATATCAAAGAGTCCAAACAAAAAGGAAAATAGTCCCACTGCCCACAAGGGGTTTGCCCCTCCCTTACACAAAGGAGGGGAAGCAGTTTTTCAAATCCCACAGCAAGTCTCAGCTCCCACCCTCGTGCATGGCTACAGGCCAAGAGCTAGTCCAGAGGTTTTAATCATAGAAACAAACCAGCCCATCTTCTTTTCTCAGCAGGCTCAGACTGACGGGGACTCTCAAACTGCACAAATGCAGTGAGTTGCTGTGGATTGTGACCATGGGAGTTCTTTAACCCCTTCTTGACTAAAGCGTGTGCTCTGCCCCACCACACCACCCTATTAGAAAACTAGGTTCTATTCACAGCTCATGTAAGCTCTCAGTGGGCTATGGGAACTTGCTCAAGGCCACAGAATTATTCACAGAAATCAGTAGAAGTTAAACTTGAATTTATGGCCTCCTGGTGCCCAGCCCAGTGCACTTTCCAACTGATGAAAGTGTATTTTCATGGAGCAGGAGGATCAAGGTTTGTGTTCCCCTGGATGTTTAGTGTGTCTGACATGCTGAACAAGATGTGAGGCGGTTCTCAGGGCAGAGGTTTTAGCATCAGCCAGTTGCTGGCTTTACTGAGGAAAACAAAGATGGTGTGTGGTGATTTCTAGCATTTTATAATCTGGCCAAGTCTGAACAGATTTTCATGGGGACAGCAGAAGTCATCTCCCTGCTCCCCGCACTTTTCTGCTGAATTTCAAGCTCCTGCTGCAAATTATGGAAGTGCCACAGCTATTAAAAAAAATGGTTGGGAAAAATATACAATGGAAAGAGTTAGGCAGCTTAAGTATGGGGGGTTCCACATTCCCCCTGTACTATATATGTATTCTTTCTCCTGCAACCCATACAGAGGTATATGCCAGACAGGACTTCCTATAACCAGGGAAAGGAGAAGAGAAAAAGGTTCCTGGAAGTTCCCTAGAGACTTTGTCATGCAGATCTCACTTACCTAGGAAGGACTCCGCTACTAAGGGAATGGGTGCTTTAAAAAAGGCTTTGGGTGCTATAGAAATGACAGGGATAGAAATACCTAGATCTCACTCATCTTTCTCTGAACATTCAGTTTCCCCAGTGCTAGCCCTTTTTATGGAGGTTGCTGCGGGACATAACGTGGAAACAATATCTTAGTTCATCCAGGGTATTGGCATATTCACCTTCCTGTCCTCAGGGAACAGAAGGGGGAAGAGAGGAAGCTGATGAACTAATTATGCTATTAATGAGCCAGTGTGCTTGGATGTGTTCCAGGCTACAGATCAAGCCAACAATGCCCATAATGTCCCAAGCAGGCAGATTAGCACAACAAAGATCCCAGTGTCTACAGCTAATTCCTTCGCTCCAGGTTTGCTACTGCATTTGCTGTGCCAGCACCATCCATCACCATTCAGCTGGATATCAGTGGAATAGGGGACACAGTGGCAGAGTTGGCAACAGCAAGAAAGTACAATCTGCCTGGGCATTTAGCTGGTTCCCTTTCCTCTGTGGCTGATATAACAGCATATGCAGTGGAATGGGTCCCAAAGCACCCAATGCTTCTTGGGATCATTTATAGCCCATTCAGCTTAAAAGTTGGGAGCATTCAGAGAGGCCATAGGGTCTATAGGGAGAAGTGGTGAAGGTCTAGTGGGCTGCACTTGGATCTGAGAGATGGGTTTAATCCTGGGTTTAATGCTGACTGACTCTGTGGCCTTGGTGAGGTCATTTAAATTCTCAGTTTCTCCATCTGTAAAATGGGAATACTGCTCGCCTATCTCTTGAGCTCTGTGAATCACACAGCTGATGAATTTTACTTTTTCCACTTGGGGAACTCAACACAAATGCATTCTGCATAATAGAAGCTGCGCACAGAAGCAATCCAACCCAAAACACCGTTTTGATGGGGTTTTCACCCCCACTCTAGCCCAGAAAGGGTTAACATGGCTCAGAAGGGGTTAAGTATGCTGCTAGGCCACACCTGAGGGAGATTTAGGCTTGATAGGCAAGTGCTGATTGGGGATGGAGCCCAGATGGGCAGCGGGACTGGTATAAGGTGAGGCAGTGAGGGAGAAGGATGCTGCAGTGTAGAAGCCTGTCATCCATCTCTGGCCTTAAAGAGGGAAAGGAGGAGACCCAGGAGGAGAGCTGAAGTCCTGGGATCCTGGCCCTGATAGAAGGGTTTACCCAGAGAGATGGAGGAACAGAAGCCCTGTTAGAGGGATAATAGGAAAAAACCCAGGGAAGTGGCAGCAAGATTTGGGACAGAGTAGACCTTGGTTGCTGACTGTAGGGTCCCTGAGCTGGAACCAAGAGTAGTAGATGGGCCCAGGTTCCCCTGCCAGCCACTAGGGAAGTGACATAGCTTTGAGTTGGAGGACTGTCGGGAACTTTGATACCCCAGAGGTGGAAAACTATAGTGACCTTGCCGAAGGGCCAAGTCATGAAGCGAGAGCACCCTGATACTATTTTCCTACCTCATGGGCCTGTTGTGAAGATAAGTACATGACACGAGTATGTGGCAATCCAGCTAGGATGGCAATAAGGGTGGTTTTTAAGTCAATTAAGGTGAACTTATCCACGATGCTTCAAAGATGCAAGGTACTACATAGGCTATATCTACACTGTGAAGAAAAACCCATGGCTATGTGTCTCAGAGCCCAGACCAATTCACTCAGGCTCGCAGGACTTGAGCTGTTGAGCTAAAATAGCAGTGTAGATGTTCCCAGTTGAGCTGGAGCTTGGGCTCTAAAACCCAACAAGAGGGGAGGTCTCCGAGTCCAGACTACACTGATATTTTTAGCCCTGCAGTCCAAGCCCAGTGAGCCCAAGTCAATTGACCCGGGCTCTGGGACTTGGTGCCACAAGTTTTTCTTTGTAGCACAAAGCCATATAGGCTAGTGTAAAACAATGGCAAAGTATGTGTTGTGACCTTGACTAGTGGCTAGCTCACCAAAATTCAACAGCTCATTACTGCTACCAGACAATGGAATTACTCCTTCAGCTCTAGCAGGCGAGGACTGGACTGTGATGTTAAAGGTCCCCTGTTCTAACTTTGCCAAAAACAGGCTGTGGAGATTTAGACTAGCAGTTTAATTCATGTACCTACCTCAACTTCTTTCCCTTAACTGAACCTAATATATGAAGCCATTTAATAGGGTTGGATGCCGCAGCAGATGTCTGTATAAAGAACATTACACAGGCAGTTAATTGCTCAAGGAGTGGCCCTTATTAGAACATTCAACAAACAGCATCTGATGGATTCTATTTTTCTTTAGCAAATGTTATTTAAACGAGACAATGGGGAGACTTCCCCCACACCCCAAAGGATGAGAGACGAAATTCCTTTCTGCCTCTGCTCTCACGTTTGGGTATGACTCAGATGGCGAAGGTATCCCCTCCCTGTTTCAGCTCCGCAGCCACAAATTGCTAGGAAAGAAAATAAATTGAATTCTGAAGTGGCGGTCCAGGAGGGAAATCATGCACAAGCAGAGGGGGAAGGATCTTAGCCCAGTGGCATGAGCTCTTGTTTCATTTCTTTCTAACATTTATTTGGCTTTTTGTCTTTCTCGTTTCATGTGTTTTCTTTCTTCTGGTTTCTCTCTCCTCCAGCTATCTGGTATTAATTTTTTCTTTTACGTCGATGAATTGCTATCCCCTGGATTCTCATCTCAGAAAACTTTTTTTTCCATTCTTGCGATTTTTTCACTGCTTCAGAGACCTTTTCCATCTCTGGCTCTGTCCCTCCCTCAACCTATCTCTCCGGGTTTTTTTTGTTTTTTTTTTAAGTATTTAAGGCATTTTTTCTTTTCCTCCTCTCTCATGTTTGTTTCTCTCCCTTCCTTTCCTTTCTCCTTCCTTCCTTGGTAAGTGTTCAATATATTTCTGACCCCTTTACAGTTGTTATGCCTTCTGCCCAATCCAGATTTCAGTCTACTTTACCTTACCTAAGCTAACAAGGCCTGGTCAAATTTTCAGACAAACCTGGTTTTGACAGAAGATTGGTTTTTTTGACAAAACAGATATATATATATATATATATATATATACATATCTCCATCTTGATTGATGGCCATTCTGAGATATCACCTCTTCTTTTGAGTTTTCTACCGCCTTAGGTTGAAAGGATCTCACAAGATTTTTGAACTAGGAGACAGACCCCTGCTGGATTGGGATCCAAACCAGCAGAAACAGATTCATGTCCAAGGATATGAATCCAAATGCTCCCTGAAATTTGGCAGCCAATTTCCATACAATGCACCCAGTTACCATTACATTCAATCCATAAATAGTTATCTTAGGGTCAGTAATAAACAATACTTTGTGCTCTAGACCCGGGCAGCTGAGGTGTTTCCCACTTTGATGGTATGGAGTCAGCATGGATCTATGCAAGTCCCTTCCAGGTCCCTTGGAGTAGCAGGCAGGCCAAGGATGTGCTGAGAGTTCTCAGTCTCCCATGCATCCGATGAAGTGAGCTGTAGCTCACGAAAGCTTCTGCTCAAATAAATTTGTTAGTCTCTAAGGTGCCACAAGTACTCATTTTCTTTTTGCGAATACAGACTAATACGGCTGCTACTCTGAAACCAGTCTCCCAGGCTGTCATTCTCTGGGTGAAATTCTCACCCTGGGTTATGCAGGAGGTCAGACAAGATGGTCGTGATAGTCTCTTCTTGCCTTTGGATCTATGAATCTATTCTAGCACCTCTCACCTGCTCTGCACTCACTTAAAAATAACCATTCTTCATATTGTTTTTTTCAAAACCATTCACAGCCCCTTATCCTCCTCTCGCCCTGGTGTGAATTGGGAGTAACTGCTGAAATCAACAGAGGGGTACAAAGGGAGGCCAAAAGGAGATGGATCGTCCTTTGCTCTGGGAAAGTCAAGCTGTGGAGCTACCAGAGCGGGCTCAGAAGGGAGGTTTTTGCAAATATGCCTGGACAAGCATTTCCTGAAGGCCACTATGCTTAGTGAACCCGTAAAAGGATCTGCTTTATTTTAACCAGAGCACTTGGATCCAGGCAAATAGCCTCCGAACGATGACGCCATGAAGACTTTCACAGGCTTTTTTTTTTTTTCATCAGAAAGGTAAACTTTCTTTTAACAAACACTCAATCCAGCCAGAGCAACTTGGGAGAACAATGAGTCACAAATAAGGGCCTGATATTTAAAACAATTGCTATGTTCACATCCTGAATTGGTTTCCTGTCATGATTTCCCTCTGATGGATTCGGTCAAAAATAATAACAATAATAAATAAAATAGCAGCATGTGCCCCTCTCCAGTTCTCCTGATAGGGTCTTGGTGTTAATAGAGCAGACATGCAAACAGAGTAATGAGTGGACTAACATACAATAAGACTCACAGAACAATTCAGGAGATGACTGTGGTTATCATGAGAAAGACAAAATAGGTGAGGTAATATCTTTGACTGGATCAACATCTGCTGGTGGAAGGTACAGAGCTCTTCCGGTGATGGTCTGGGGAAGATAATCAAAGGGTGTAAGCTAATACCAAGATGGGACAGATTGTTAAACATAAAGGGTTAACATGTGCTATAGGAGACCACTTAAAATGAAATAGGATGTTAAGGACTTGCAAGCACAGGGTGTGTTACAAATTGTTGTAATGAGCCATCAAAGCAGCGTCTCTTGGGTCCAAGGTTTTTAATATCTAACAGAGTTATGAACTGAATTTCCCAGACTTGCCTTTTGAATGTGTGGTGCAGGTTTCCATTGAGGTCAAGGACTGAGAGCTCCACTATGGAGTTATCGCTTTGTGAGATTGCTTTTTCCTACAGGTGACGTGGTGTTCATTTTCTATCATTCGAGGATGTAGTAATTGTCTGGTTTCACCCACATAGTTGTTGTTGAGGCATCTGGTGCACTTGATGAGATACATCCCATGTTGTGACAGGCAGGTGTGTGGATTATTATGACTATTTGTATTATTTTAGTACTTCAAGATGCCAACTGAGATCAGGGCCTCATTAGACTAAGATGCTAGAGATACTGTTTCTGGGGCCTTGCCTTCTTCTTTTGCCATTCTCTTATATTCTCAGGACAACTGCTTCTATTGTCCCGCAAACATTTTATAGGTTTCAGAGTAATAGCCGTGTTAGTCTGTATTCGCAAAAAAGAAAAGGAGTATTTGTGGCACCTTAGAGACTAACAAATTTGTTTGAGCATAAGCTTTCGTAAGCTACAGTTTACTTCATCGGATGCATTCGGTGGATAGCTCATGAAAGCTTATGCTCAAATAAATTTGTTAGTCTCTAAGGTGCCACAAATACTCCTTTTCTTTTTTGCGAAATATTTTTTAGTATCTATTCATTTGTAATGTGGCTGAAGGGAACTCAGCTTTTCAATCACCTGGCTTTTACATGTTTAATTTTTATCCTTAACTTTCCATTGTCTGCTTTTAATATCATCTATCTATCTATCTACCTATCCCCATACACCCCATCTATCTATCTATCTATCTATCTATCCCAGAATCATCATGCCAGTAGGTTTGCTGGAGCACATTATTTTATTCACATGAATAAAAACTATTCAAAAATCAGCAAGCAACTTCTATCCATTCAAGGAAAAAAAAGAAGCATGATCCGTTCAAACAAGACTGTGGAGCTCTGAGTTTGCTTGGGGGAAGGCATATACATTTCAATGAAATTGAAAGGCAGCTGATGTAAAACAGATGAAAGGAAATATTATTTCACACAAGTCACAATTAGCCTGTGGAACTCATTGCCACAGGATATCTTTGAGACCAAGAGCTTTGCAGGATTCAGATAAGGGTTGGTTTCAGAGGAGCAGCCGTGTTAGTCTGTATCCGCAAAAAGAAAAGGAGTACTTGTAGTTAATCTCTAAGGTGCCACAAGTACTCTTTTCTTTTTGCAGATTAGGGTTGGACATTTGTAAGGGTAAACAGAAGATCCAGAGTTGTTGGTTTAAGCATTTAAAAATCCAAGAATTTTGGAAGGGATGTAAAGCTTCAATCTTCAGGGCATAATCCAATCTTTAACTATTGAGGGTGAAGAAAAAGCTTTCCCTGGGGGCAGATTTAATCTGCCTGCTGCCTTCCTCTGAAGAAGCTGGGTACTGGCCATTCTTGGACACAGGGTACTGAAAGAGCGGGACCGCTGGTCTAATCCAATCTGGCAATTCTCATATCCCTGTGTTTATATACACATAGAGTGCAGGGTTTGGACTCCAAGCACAGTAGCTATAAGTGCTCCTGGCCATTGTGGCCATAAGTTTTCAGTGAGGACGTTGGGATCACAAAATACAAGCACCCCGATCTTTCCCCTTACCATACCCTGAAAGGCAAATCCGCAGTCTTGTGAGGTGTATGAACCCCCTGCTAGTTCATAAAATGCCACCAACCACAACTACATCAGGACTGCGTTCAATTAGGGAAAGGAAAAGTGATCTCAATTTCCATCTCAGCACAAGTGGCAATGGCAGCCAAAGCAGGAAGGTGGTAAAGCTCCCACAAGCCCCCATTCATAAAAGTGCTCTCATAAATCCTTGCAGAGAAAAAATTACATGACCAAAGAATAACCTTGTAAAAGAGTTTAAAGGAGAAATGAAATGCTTGAGATCAGAAGCTTGTTTTTAAATGCATGTACTTAGTACTAACATCAGGAAGTCATATTTTTAAAGAGCCCAGGAACCAATTTGCCAAAGAGATATTTTTTTTTTTTGGTAATAGATGAAAAATGAGACTTATTAGCAATAAGAAACTAACTCTATCAGTGGTCTCTGAGGCACTTTGGACTATTACTTTGGCACTGTAAACTAAAATAATAGATCCTGACACATTTTGCTATCTCACTTCAGGTCATAAAGGCCAAGATTTTTTTTTTGTTTTAAAGAGTGCCTAATTAACATCATAAAGAGCTACAAGAATGACACAAGGTCTGGAAAACAGAGTGAAAGGCTAAAAAGCTGCAATCTATTTAGTTCAGCGGTTCTCAAAATTTGGGTCAGGACTCCAAAGTAGGTCACAACCCTGTTTTAATGGGATCATCAGGGATGGCAATAGATTTGCTGGGGCCTGGGGCCAAAGCTGAAGCCTGAGCCCACCACCCGGGGCAAAAACAAAAGCCAAAGCTCAAGCCCGGGCCTGAGGGCTTCCGTCCTGGGTGGCAGGGCTCAGGTTACAGGCCCCCCTCCTGCAGCTGAAACCCTGGGGCTTCAGCTTTGGCCTCCCTGCTCAGGATAGCGGGCTCAGGTGGGCTCAGGCTACTGTGGTCAGGTAGTAATTTTTGTTGACAGAAGGGGGTTGCGGTGCAATGAAGTTCGATAGCCGCGGATTTAGTTTCACCAAGAAAAGGTTAAAATGTGACTTGATTACAGTCCACTAGTACCTACATGGGGCCGGGATTTCTGATAGACAGCTCTTTAATTTAGCACCAAATGGCATAATGAGACCCAATGGTTGAAAGTGGAAGCTAAAAACATTCAGATTATAAATAAACTGCACATATTTTACAATGAGGGTAGTTAACCATTGGAACAATTGGCGTCTCCATCACTTGAAGTCTTGAAATCAAGATTGGATGTCTTCCTGAAAGAGATGCTATAGCTCAAACTGAAGTTATAGGCTTGATGCAGAAATTATTAGGAGAGGTTCTCTGGCCTGTGTTATTATGGAGGTCAGACTAGACAATCCTAATGTTTCCTTCTGACCATAAAAACTATGATTTTTATGAAATCCTTATTTCGGTGTCTAAATAAATTGCCTGATTTTCCAAAGTGCTGTGCACTAGAACGGAGTAAGTGATTGATTTTTTTCATTTCAGTGGCGAACCCCCTAAAAAAGTTGGTTGGTTTCAATATATCTTTTTTTTTTCCAATTTATTTCAACTAAGCAAAAACTGATTTTTTTTTTCAGGTCGAATGAAGCATTTTAAATGTCAGTCAAAATGATGTTTTTGTTTTGAAAATGTCATTTGGAAACAAAGCAGTTTGTTTCAACACTCTTTTACCAAATTAGATGTTTTCACATTTCTGAAATATTTTGGTTTTGGGGGTTGTTTTTTCGGGTGTTTTTGTTTTTGTTTTGTGATGAAATTATTCACTGAATTTGTCCTGAATTCATAAATAGTTTCAGTGCTCCACAAAATTCTTCTTTTGGCAAATTTACTATTTGCTGGAAAAAAAATTGCCCAGCTCGGCTGAACACCTAACAGCTGCATGACCATTCAACATTTAAAAAAAAAAAACCAAGTAATTTATTAAGGTGCCTAGCTAAGGATGTAGGACCCTATCTTTGACACCTATGTTTGAGAATTTTGACTTTAGTTCATCATGTGGGTTATAAGATTTCCCTAGAAAACACAAGTCAAAATGCTGATACTTTTTGACATCAACATGTTGACTTCAGTAGGAGTTAAGGGTGCTCAGGTTGATTAAAAATCATGTCACTTTTATATAGGTGCCAAGGCCAAGATTTCCCTAAATGACCTATGATTTTTGGCTGTCCCATGTGAGATATCTTAAAATGACCTGATCTTCAGAGGACAGATGCTAAGTGTTTTCTGAAATTCAGGGCTCTCTAAGGTGTCTGAAGCTTGATACAGAAACTTGGAGGTCCCCCCAAATTACTAGTCACCTTGAAAAGTCTTGGACCTAAATATGGGTTTCAACACCTTACGGTGGGTGCCCCATGTAAAGGAGTTAGGCATTCAGGCCCAGATTCTCCAAAGGTAGCTAGATGCCTAACTCTCATTGATTTCAGCAGAAAATGGGTACCTAAATACCTTGCTCTAGGTCTCAGTTCCCACTGGAAGTTGGTGTGAATTGGGTTCCTAACTGCCTTGAACACTTTTTAAAAATCCCAGCCCCAATGCCCAGAATTGTGGCCTAGTAAAGTAGCAGAGAGTGTGGCAGGACACCATCAAGCCAGCTAACTTCTTTATGCAGCTGCAATATAATGCTTGAACAGCCAGACACTTAATCGCCTTCAAATCCTTACTTTAGACCCACAAGGAGGGAGTCAAAGGCATTTATTTATGGCAATTTGTGCATGTATTTTGCTTCACCACGCTATGTGCTAGCCTTTGCTGAGTAATCCTGGGAGATCACAGTTGTAACGATATGGACAGGAAGGTCCACAGGCCACCCTCGTGTAGAATCCTAGAGTTCAAGGCCAGGAGGGACCACCAGATCATCTAGTCTGATCTCCTGTATATCACAGGCCACTTAACCCCATCCACACACCCCCACACCGATCCCAGCATCTGAAATTATGGATGCTCATTCAGACTGAACTGATCCATTACTATTGAAGTTTGCCTGTTGCTCTTGTTTTGAGATGGGTGATCCCCATTTGTTTCAGTAGGAGGCAGGTAGTTATAATAGTCTTTCCAAACTGGAAGATGTTGGTGATGGTTTTAAAAGGACTTGACAGAGACTGACCTTCCTTAGCAGGATCATGTCCAACCCACTGGCAAGCATTGCAGTGAACCAATTTCCTATGCCGAGTGTTAACCCAAAGCAGAGTTGATTTTACTTTTTCTGCTGATGCATACAAGGGGGCAGAGTGACAGCCGTGGAGGCTGAGTGCTCTAGCTGTGCACAGCACAGACAGGAGCTGGGCAAACATCCATCCACCCACTCCAGTTGTGTGCCTCACCCTTTTTCTGGAGTAACATAGAAAGATAGGAATCACCATATTGAATCAAGCCCATGGTCCATATTGGTCAGTATCTTAGCTCTGACAGTGAGCAGCACTAGATGATTCACGGGAAAGTGTAGAAACCCCCATAACTCCATTGTAGGCAGACATGGGATAATCTGTTCTCCACGAGGGTCTCATTCAATAGTTAGAGATCATCTAAACAGCAAGTTCTGTAGAACTTCCAATACTGTTTTTCTTAGTATTAGCTAGTGTAGCTCTGTCTATTCTTATTACCCATAGAATCCAACCCCTCTTTGAACCTTGCTAAGCTCTTGGCCACAATAAGACACCATATCGACACATGGGAGAGCCATCCAGCATCCAGAGCTAAGCTTGGAAGAATTCAATTTTTTTTTATGATGTTGATGCTTAAAAATAAACATTGATATTTTCCATTTTTCTGTTGTTTTTTAAAATTTTCACAATTTTTGGGAAAAAAAATTGGGGGGGCTGACAATAATTATTTCATGACAGTAGATTAAAAAAGTTACATTTTTTTTATAACTCTTAAAACACAAATTGTCAACAACATGTCAAGATATACAGAGTAAATATCCTTAAATCAAACTAAGTTTGCAAGCAGCATTTTTCTTACTTTCCCCATCTGGAAATTTTGATGTTTACTGATAGAAATATTTTTTCATTGGCTTGTGTGTGTGTACAGTCAAATTGACATTTACTAATAAACCAGCTAATCTTTCCAAGCTACCCATAGCTCATTCAGACCTTAGCTTCTCCGGCAACAGTTTCAATTTTAATGGAGCTTTTGGTGACAGACCCAAAAGCATGCTAGGCATCTCACAGTACAAATAATAAGCCACAATCCCCACGCTGCAGAACGGATTGTCTGATTTCAGACATTACACACTGAATAATAATAATAAATAATGCCTATTTATTATATGGTGCTCTTCACTAGTAGATCTCAAAGTGCTTCACACTCTTTTTAAACATATTTAGCCTCACAACACCTTTATGAGGTAGGGAAGCATTATGATCCCCTTTGACAGGTGGGGAACTGAGACAGAGAGATGTTAAGTAACTTGCCCAAGGTCACACAGGGCATTCATGGCAGAGTCGAGAATTCAGCCTGGGTCTCCCACAACCTAGGCTGATGCCTTAACCAGTGGGAAATCCTCTAAAAGAGGCAACAACTGTTATTAAAATTATGCCCAGAGACCCCAACTGACATCACAGCCCCATGGCACTAGGTGCTATGCAAACACAAGGTAAGAGACAATCCCTGCCCTGAAGACCTGACAGACTAAACAGAGAAAGAAATCATGATACCCACTATCCCAAGGGGGAATGGAACACAGTGAAATCAAATAACTTGCAGAAGACCACAGTAGAAGCAGGACTATAATTTCCGATTCTTAAGCCACTGCCTTAATCACAGAGCTAACCTTCCTCTCACTTACTTAATCCATCTTCTGATACTGCAGGGGCCTCCGACACTGGTGCACCTCTGTGCCTGTTTTCTGCCTGTGATGTGCAATTGTAATGGTTGTACCAGGTAGAGTCGGTAGCAACAAGGGCTGGGTTCTATATCCCGGGATCCCTCTAAACAATGCAATACAGAATTGGCTCGAGTCCCCACCCAGTAATCTGGGAAAACTGAATAGCCCCGGATGCCTCTCAGAGGCAACACTTCCCCCACTGAGTCTGCTGCTGCTCTGTTGTTGGCCCTGCTGCTGTTGTTTGTCGTGCCACCATTCACTCTACCGCACCATCATCTGCTCCGTCACTTTCTGCTGATACCCGCCTCTGTACTGTGACCTCTGTGAGTCAGTCTCTTGAGGTTCCGCCCTGCTCTCAGTGATTTCAGCTCTCAGTGGGGGAACCTCCCTGCTAGTGCAGGCTGGGCAGTCCCCTTTCCCAGGAATGCTGTCCCGCAGCAGGTCTATGCTGCACTTAGACCTAATTATTAGTCATCACTTAACAAAACAAAAGACTCTCAGTGGAGCTTTAAACAGTGGAGAGGGGTAGGGTAAATGGTGCTTAGGGCTCTTAGGCAAAGCTCACATCTCCAGGCAGAAACACCTGCCCCAACCACCTCTCACTCTCCACTGGGCTCTGGCATCCGAACCCCCTGCTTAGTGAGTCCAGTTCAGTTGAGGGTGAGCCCCTCATTCAGGCCCGGCTAAGCACAGTTCTGTCCTTTTCTCATTCAATAAGGATGTCAACATTTCATTGCCCTTGCATTCAATTTAAACATTTTATTTAAGCTAATGTTAAAATTATATAATATACAGGTTAAGGATACAGTGTCCATACATCTGGGTATAGTGCTTAAATTATCCCAAAGTACGAAGTTTCGTTTAAAAGTCATACAATACATATAGTATATAATCAGCAATAACCCACATTTAGATTAATATATTTAACAATATAGTTAGCATCCACATAATCAGGCACAACATTCAAGAAAAGTTATACAGAGAGTTGGTTGTAGAAAGCAAATATAGCAATGAGTGTAGATTGTCCCTCAATAATTGAACATTTAGGATTGGTTGTCCCTCAGTAAATGCAGTCCACCAGAGAAGTATTTCATAGAATCATAGAATATCAGGGTTGGAAGGGACCTCAGGAGGTCATCTAGTCCAACCCCCTGCTCAAAGCAGGACCAATCCCCAACTAAATCATCCTAGCCAGGGCTTTGTCAAGCCTGACCTTAAAAACTTCAAAGGAAGGAGATTCCACCACCTCGCTAGGTAATGCATTCCACTGCTTCCCCACCCTCCTAGTGAAAAAGTTTTTCTTAATATCCAACCTAAACCTCCCCCACTGCAACTTGAGACCATTACTCCTCGTTCTGTCATCTGGTACCACTGAGAACAGTTTAAATCCATCCTCTTTGGAACCCCCTTTCAGATAGTTGAAAGCAGCTATCAAATCTCCCCTCATTCTTCTCTTCTGCAGACTAAACAATCATAGTTCCCTCAACCTCTCCTCATAAGTCATGTGTTCCAGTCCCCTAATCATTTTTGTTGCCCTCCGCTGGATGTCTTCCCATTTTTCCACATCCTTCTTGTATGTGGGGCCCAAAACTGGACACAGTACTCCAGAGGAGGCCTCACCAATGTCGAATAGAGCGGAACGATCACGTCCTTCAATATGCTGGCAATGCCCCTACTTATACAGCCCAAAATGCCATTGGCCTTCTTGGCAACAAGAGCACACTGTTGACTCATATCCAGCTTCTCATCCACTGTAACCCCTTTTCTGCAGAACTGCTGCCTAGCCAGTCAGTCCCTAGTCTGTAGCAGTGCATGGGATTCTTCTTTCCTAAGTGCAGGACTCTGCACTTGTCCTTGTTGAACCTCATCAGATTTCTTTTGGCCCAATCCTCTAATTTGTTTAGGTCTCTCTGTATCCTATTCCTACCCTCCAGCGTATCTACCTCTACTCCCAGTTTCGTGTCATCTGCAAACTTGCTGAAGATGCAATCCACGCCATCCTCCAGATCATTAATGAAGACATTGAACAAAATCGGCCCGAGGACCTCCACTTGATACCAGCTGCCAACTAGACATGGAGCCATTGATCACTACCTGTTGAGCCTGAAAATCTAGCCAGCTTTCTATCCACCTTATAGTCCATTCATGCAGCCCATATTTCTTTAACTTGCTGGCAAGAATACTGTGCGAGACTGTGTCAAAAGCTTTGCTAAAATCAAGAAACAACACGTCCACTGCTTTCCCCTCATCCACAGAGCCAGTTATCAATTACTTTCCTGATTTCACTTCTCAATGGCACTCCAGCTCATCTCTGCTGGTATTGCCGATGTCTGATGATGTGTTCTAGGAAGATATCCCTCGACCACCTGGTGGCAGCTAAAACCATGAGTTGCTGCATCTGCCGAGCACAGCACTGACCGATTCCACATTCCCACAACACTCATTCGTTACTGGGGTCTCATGCGCCCAGGGCTCCGAGGTGCATGCGTTTGAACCTCATAGCCTCTAGCTCTCAAGGCGTCAGCCAGAGGGACGTATTTCTTCAGCTTTCAAGATCAGGCATCGCGGAAGGCCAGGGTCCTGTTTTCAAAGGGAACTGTGATGTCCACCATGACAATCTTCTTCAGGTCCTCGTTGGTGATGACAATGTCCGGTCTCAGTTGGATGTCTGTTCTGGGGATGGCGGAATTTATGGCCACCTTCCCCACGGGGGTAGGGATGGCTCTGACCAGGCAATCTTGGATGGCATTATGTCGCAGCTGCCAGGCTCTGGAATGGGTTTTGCAGCTACAAAAGATGTTGGGCAATGTCTCATTGGCATAGTCATACTTCCTGCATCACTTATCCCAATTCCCATGGCAGACAGATCCATTCAGTGGATGCAGTTGAGCCAGGCCCTGTGAATGAACCTCCAGTCAGCAAATCGAGTAAGCTGCCCCTGGGGAGGAAGTGGTTGCTGATGTCCCACTTGCATGTCATCTCAAAGGCCTTCCCTGGTCCAGCTTCCGTTTCAGGTTTTCCACATACTGCCAGTGGAGGGCATCCGTCAGGGTCCTCACCAGCATGGTTCTAGCTCTCGGAATGATGATTGTGTGCTCCATATTCTCCACCTGTGGCACCAGGACTCCCAGCTCCTGGTGTTCCTCACACCATGTCCAGTGCAGCTGATACGTCTCAGACTCAAGGAATATTTCCAACACACCTCTGACCAACATATTAACCCACAGAGACCTTCCTGCCAACACTACAAAAAGAAGGATTCTGGGTGGACTCCTCCTGAAGGTCGAAACAGCAGCCTGGATTTCTACATAGACTGCTTCCGCCGACGTGCACGAGCTGAAATTGTGGAAAAGCAGCATCGCTTACCCCATAACCTCAGGCATGCAGAACACAGTGCCATCCACAGCCTCAGAAACAACTCTGACATCATAATCAAAAAGGCTGACAAAGGAGGTGCTGTCGTCATCATGAATAGATCAGAGTATGAACAAGAGGCTACTAGGCAGCTCTCCAACACCACTTTCTACAAGCCATTACCCTCTGATCCCACTGAGAGTTACCAAAAGAAACTACAGCATTTGCTCAAGAAACTCCCTGAAAAAGCACAAGAACAAATCCGCACAGACACACCCCTGGAGCCCCGACCTGGGGTATTCTATCTGCTACCCATAAAGATCCATAAACCTGGAAATCCTGGACGCCCCATCATCTCAGGCATTGGCACCCTGACAGCAGGATTGTCTGGCTATGTAGACTCCCTCCTCAGGCCCTTCGTTACCAGCACTCCCAGCTATCTTCGAGACACCACCGATTTCCTGAGGAAACTACAGTCCATTGGTGATCTTCCTAAAAACACCATCCTAGCCACTATGGATGTAGAAGCCTCTACACCAACATTCCACACAAAGATGGACTACAAGCCGTCAGGAACAGTATCCCCGATACTGTCACGGCTAACCTGGTGGCAGAACTTTGTGACTTTGTCCTGATCCATAACTATTTCACATTTGGTGACAATGTATACCTTCAAATCAGCGGCACTGCGATGGGTACCCGCATGGCCCCACAGTATGCCAACATTTTTATGGCTGACTTAGAACAATGCTTCCTCAGCTCTCGTCCCCTAATGCCCCTACTCTACTTGCGCTACATTGATGACATCTTCATCATCTGGACCCATGGAAAAGAAGCTCTTGAGGAATTCCACCATGATTTCAACAATTTCCATCCCACCATCAACCTCAGCCTGGACCAGTCCACACAAGAGATCCACTTCCTGGACACTACGGTGCTAATAAGCGATGGTCACATAAACACCACCCTATATCGGAAACCTACTGACCGCTATTCCTAGCTACATGCCTCTAGCTTTCATCCAGATCATACCACTCGATCCATTGTCTACAGCCAAGCGCTACGATATAACCGCATTTGCTCCAACCCCTCAGACAGAGACAAACACCTACAAGATCTCTATCATGCATTCCTACAACTACAATACCCACCTGCTGAAGTGAAGAAACAGATTGATAGAGCCAGAAGAGTACCCAGAAGTCACCTACTACAGGACAGGCCCAACAAAAAAAACAACAGAACGCCACTAGCCATCACCTTCAGCCCCCAACTAAAACCTCTCCAACGCATCATCAAGGATCTACAACCTATCCTGAAGGATGAGCCATCACTCTCTCAGATCTTGGGAGATAGACCAGTCCTTGCTTACAGACAGCCCCCCAATCTGAAGCAAATACTCACCAGCAACCACACAACAAAAACACTAACCCAGGAACCTATCCTTGCAACAAAGCCCGTTGCCAACTCTGTCCACATATCTATTCAGGGGATACCATCATAGGGCCTAATCACATCAGCCACACTATCAGAGGCTCGTTCACCTGCGCATCTACCAATGTGATATATGCCATCATGTGCCAGCAATGCCCCTCTGCATGTACATTGGCCAAACTGGACAGTCTCTACGTAAAAGAATGAATGGACACAAATCAGACGTCAAGAATTATAACATTCAAAAACCAGTTGGAGAACACTTCAATCTCTCCGGTCACTCGATCACAGACCTAAGAGTGGCTATACTTCAACAAAAAAGCTTCAAAAACAGACTCCAACGAGAGACTGCTGAATTGGAATTAATTTGCAAACTGGATACAATTAACTTAGGCTTGAATAGAGACTGAGAATGGATGAGTCATTACACAAAGTAAAACTATTTCCCCATGGTATTTCTCCCCCCCACCCCACCCCCCACTATTCCTCTGATATTCTTGTTAACTGCTGGAATTAGCCTACCTTGCTTGTCACCATGAAAGGTTTTCCTCCTTCCCCCCCCCCCGCTGTTGGTGATGGCTTATCTTAAGTGATCACTCTCCTTACAGTGTGTATGATAAACCCATTGTTTCATGTTCTCTGTGTGTGTGTATATAAATCTCTCCTCTGTTTTTTCCACCAAATGCATCCGATGAAGTGAGCTGTAGCTCACAAAAGCTTATGCTCTAATAAATTTGTTAGTCTCTAAGGTGCCACAAGTACTCCTTTTCTTTTTGCGAATACAGACTAACACGGCTGCTACTCTGAAATCTGGCTCCCGTCATTGCATAGCATTGCGGGCACGAGTCCAGAGCGAAGCAAAGCCTCCCCCGTCTCTTCCAAATTCGCCTTCCAGGCAGGTGGCAACATCTTGGCTGGAGGCAGTCTTGGTGATTCACTTTCTGATGACATCCTGCAGAGCACTTCCCATGATGTTCCTCACTGTGGCATGTGGGCACGTCGGAAGGCATGATTGATTGCCACAATATTGCACAGATCACCCATTCGAGGGACACTGGTGCTGCCCTGCCTGTGTGAGATGTACACCAGTTTATTGCTGGCTCTTTGGGGAGGAAACATCCACTTCTTCACCAGCTGCCTGATGGTGTTGTCTGCCTTGTTCAGAGGTATCTTCACCATAGCAGAGGACAAATGAAATACCGGGGATCAGGAAGATGTTTAAGGTGTTGATCTTCTGCCATGATGCCAGTAGGAGGAGTCAATCTTGGCCACGTCTCATAGGATCTCCGCAGATGTAGCCTCGGGCATCTGATGGATGCGGAAATCCATGGGTGTGCTGCAGAGATATTGGTATGCTTGCCCATCCTCAAGGAAAATCATGGGTTCACCCTGGATCTGAAACACCGTTGCTTGGACCGAGTCCCTTCTATTGCCATCGATATGCAGGGATGCACAGTTCCTAGCATTGAAGCAGAATCCCATCAAGTTGGCAGCCTGGTTCATGACATCAAGCATTTCTTGGAGACCCTCAGGATTGTCTACGATCAGGACCAGTGATTTGTAACTCAACACCAGCCAAAATTGATCACTTAGGCAACACAGCTCTGTCTGCTGGATTCTTAGGCAGAGTAGGTGTGTTCATGCAAATACAGTCTGATCCTGAAACCTCTCCCCATCCCCACCAACTCATCACTAGCTGTTAGGGGAGAGCTGCTTCAGACTGTGCTTACACAATAATTTAGTCTCCTGAGGGCTGTAATACTCTGGGGACTGGGGTTGGTGTGGGGAGGGTGTCTGGGTTAAGTGGCCTGTCATATACAGGAGATCAGACTAGATAATCTGGTGGTTGCCTCCTGGCCTGATTCTCCACTAGGGAAGCCTGTGGACAGGAGGGTCTATATTGTTACAACCATGATCTCCCAGGATTACTCGGCAAAGGCTAGCGCACAGCATGATGAAGCAAAATACCTGCACATATTGGAATAAATAAATGTCTTGGATTCCCCCCTTGTGGGTCTAAAGGAAGGATTTGAAGGAGATTAAGTGTCTGGCCGTACAAGATCAGGGAGGATGTTCCACATACAAGGGGCAACATAAAGATGGGCAGATAGAGTGGAGCATTGCGGCTGGTATCCCTGGAGGGCCAGATTTGGGGGCCAGGGGGCAGTGATGTGTTAAAAGGTTAGGTCCTGTTCTAAAGTTTTCTAAAGGGGACAGCTCAGTGCAACAAAAATTAGTCTACTCACAGGACTGCAGGCTGGAACTCGCTGCTTTATTTAATTGTATCACAGCAGAGTGGGAGGGAAGGAATTCCCATTGACTAAACAAAAAGTAAGGGAGAGGTGGAGTATGGCTCCATCCCATAATACTCTGGGTAACCAAGCTAACTCTGTCATGACCACTTCACTGCAGAAAGCCCACTGAAGTCGATGGAAAGAGCCTCTCTTTGACTCCACTAGACTTTGTATCGGGCCTGTGGCCAGATGGGTAGGGCTGCAAAGGGCATTGCAGCCACTTATGCAAAGATGGGATTTGGTCTCTTTAGCTGGGATTTTTCAAATGAGCCTAAGGGAGTTAGGCACCCAGCTAATGAAATATAGGTACTGTCAAGGCTGAGTCCCCACTCTGGCACTTTGAATGCAGAAGTTGGGGGCCCGCAAGGATTCTAAAAATTAATACTGGCCACTCCAGGCTCATATTAAACTCCAAAGGTTATAACTTCTCTCTGACCATGGATGGTAGGTGCTGCCACCACCCAAGTGCCAAAATAACCCCTTTGGACCCAAGAAGGTGCACTTGGGAATTCCTCCCTGTGGAGTACCCTCAAGCCCTTTCACCCCACCCCTTCTCCAGGGAAGAACTGAGAAAGAAAACAAAGGAAATCAGCTGTTGCCACCAGCTAATGAAACAACATATGCACAAACCTCTTAGGACACAAAAAAACCAACCCTGTTCTTAAAAAAGGTTAATTTTTATTAAAAACAAAAAGAAAGAAAATACATCTGGAACTTATGCTATTGCTAGATTTAAAAAGAGCAATATAATAATTAAGCATCAAGAATGGTTTTCTTGAGGTCCAGCTTAAGCAAAACAAAAACAGTTG
Organism: Dermochelys coriacea; assembly: GCF_009764565.3. Classification (NCBI taxonomy): domain Eukaryota; kingdom Metazoa; phylum Chordata; order Testudines; family Dermochelyidae; genus Dermochelys; species Dermochelys coriacea. Next base: position 265,473,765 of record NC_050069.1, read on the forward strand.
GGGGTTAGCAAAGAGGAGGCCACAAGCCAATAAGAAATAAAAGAAATAACCCTAATCCCGTCTTCCTAGACATTCCCTGATCTCCTTACATATCTGGGGTTTCAGATAAGAAATTCCTAGGTATGATTTGATGCTTTTTCATACCTGGTTTAGCTTTTTTACACCATTGCTGTTCTGTGTCTCCTCTCTCCGGAGAACAACAACAGACAGACAAAGAGAAAGTTTTTTTCCCAATTTTAAAAAGTTCTAGCCCTCCCATAGGCTCTTTTGGTCAGGTGCCCACTCTCTTCCTTTTACCTCTGGGCTTTGTTAACCCTTTACAGGTAAAGCAAGTAGAGAACAGCTACTAACAGGGATTTTATAGCTAACATTACTGTTAGCATCTGAGCAGCTCACCATCTTTACTGTATTTATCCTCACAAAACCCCAGTGAGACAACAAAGTGCTATTATACCCCCTTCTTGGATGGGGAATTCAGATGGAGATGGGGTAAGTGACTTGCCCAAGATTCCACAGGGGGTACGTGGGACAGCACAGAGAATTGAATGCAGGTCTCCCAAACCCCCAACTAGCAGCTTAACCACTAGGCTTCCCTAAGTGGTTTAGGTACCTTTGAAAATGCCACCTTTATGCCCGCAGAAACAAATCAGCCAGTCTGTGAGGGAGTCTGAGTAGAAGAAAAAAACCTGACTGTGTTGTGAAGTTTCAAGTGGATATCTTTCCGCTGGCTAAGAGATTTTTCAAGGCAGCGAAACGTATGGCTCGTTATCCGGATTAATGTTATTACCCTCATTTTTCAATAAATATACTGTGTCAGAATTTATAGCCTCGCTGTTCTTTTTGTGAAACACAATAGGGCTCCCTTAGCATGCCAGGGTTACATTAGAGTGACAGGAGCAGCTGGGGGAGGTAAATACGCCGCTCCCTGTTGTTATGTTTCACTCGCGCGCCAAGCCAGATCTGTGACAGCTTTTGGCTAACGTTGCGCAGAGGTGAATAGAAAAGAAATGGCAGGCACGTCATTTTAAGTAAACAACTGAGACAGATTCATTTGATCTATTTATCTGGGCCTCTGGAGAGTGTTAGTGTTGGTGAAAGGAGCATGGAACGACTGAAGTTCTCCTCAGAACAGTTACACGACACCCTGAATGTGCTCCTCTTGTGGGGTAAAGCTCTGCTCTGCTCCACCTCTACCCCTGACTCATCTCCTGAGGGATCCCTCAATCCCCACCTATTGAGTCTTGTGGCCCTGAAGAAAAGGAGTACTTGTGGCACCTTAGAGACTAACAAATTTATTAGAGCATAAGCTTTCGTGAGCTACAGCTCACTTCATCGGATGCATTTGGTGGAAAATACAGAGGGGTGTGTATATCAATCTCCCCTCTGTATTTTCCACCAAATGCATCCGATGAAGTGAGCAGTAGCTCACGAAAGCTTATGCTCTAATAAATTTGTTAGTCTCTAAGGTGCCACAAGTACTCCTTTTCTTTTTGCGAATACAGACTAACACGGCTGCTACTCTGTGGCCCTGAAGGTTTCAGATAACCCCCCCACACACACTGCCTATAACAGTCTTCTCCATAGGGCAAGCACTTTGTCCCCAGCCATGGGGAATTTTTGACAGGGAAATCTCCCTTGCTGTGTTCTGTTATCTTCTGATAGAAGTAGGGAGTCTCAGGTTTCAGTGAACTGCTTTTATTTCACTGTTACTTCAACAACGTAACAGATGGAAACGGATTCAGTGTCTGATGCAGAGAAGCTGCCAGCTCTGCCTCCACATCTCCCTCGCTTCCTGACTGTGCTGCCCACTGGATTCATGCACTGTCTGCAAGGTGGCCATGTGTCATGTTGTCCTGACCCTCTGTGGACTCATAAGCCCATCTGATGGTTGGAGGACATTCTCGTGTCTGGGTTTATAAACCTGAATGGGAATGGACCAAGTTGGTAGTCATTTTTGTTCTGTTTAACATGAGCATTTTCCAAAGCTTTCTGTGTGGTAGTGGAAGGAGCTAGACTAACAGCCCTAGCGATAGAAATTCCCTGTATATCCACTGCACAGGTACAGCATGGAATGACACGTTCAACTCAGTCCATGCACTAGGAACCTCCAAAGCTCTGAGCTGTTACAGAACAAGCAAAAGAGACAGACTCTGGATCTGTTGTAGACTCGCATCCTCGCTGGATCATGCACAGAGGGGGGGACACATGACACCCGCTGATCAGTGGGTTAAAGTGACTTCCCCCATGTTGCTCAGCCATGGGCTGAAACCAGGTTCTGGAGCTAGGATTGAAAGGGATGTTCAGTCTCCCTTGCCCAGTCAGTTCCGGGCCTCCCTGCTGACACTGATTACAATGGCGTTAGTTATTATGTGGATACCTGTCTACTGGTTCCACAGAACTCCCATCACTTAGGCCACCAAGCAGCCATTAGACAGTAACAGTGTTTACTGATCTGACAATCCTTTCATAACATGGCGATTTTACAGACCTCCCAGGTCCCTTTATCTGGCTATGCTTCTCTCTTACACCTTGCTGGGGATTTTTTTTTTTTAATGGATCGAAGGTAGATTTAAAACAATACAAAAAACCAACAACCCTTAGGCCGGATTCTCTCCTGATTTACTCTCAAAGTCTTGCACTGGGTGTAAATCAGGATAGAAATTGGCTTTCCATAGACTCAATCATTTATCTTGCCCCCATTGGCGTTTAGTAGGCTGACAATTTAATTGTGTTTATTTTCTTCCTGCTCAGTTTCAAGCGGCTACTCCACCCCCTGCTCCTGTTTTCCGTAACACTGGCTCAGAGAATGTATATGGGGGAAAAAAAGACCTTCCTCATAGATTATTTGCAGCTCTGCTGGGAGACCCGAATTGGGCTGCTTTTCTAAATGGGTGTGTGGCAGAGGGGAGATAAATGAGACCCTCTGCCTTTTTTCACTGATACCCTTTGGAGAAACTCGTTTTAATCGTAATGTGCACATAAAGCAGCCACAGTAGATGGCTGCCTGCACACTAAATGTTTTCCTGGGTGTTCCCCTTCTATACCAGCCAACTCTTCCCCAATAGCAGGAAGGCAGCCAAGATAAGGAAATATTCATCACGGCTGCACTTTATTATTTCAGTGGAAACAAAGGATCATATGAGTTTGCGTGTTGCAGGCTCTATCTTTCTTGACTCAGGCATTTGAGACTGGGATTTTGAAGCCTTCCAGTTTCTAAGTGGCTTGTTTGAACCTAGCCCACGTAAGTTGTGACTAGATGGTAACTGAGAACCGTTTGGTGGTCTCAGTGAAATTATTCCTAGTACAAGTACTTAGCAGGCACCTGTAGCTGCAACAACTGGATATAATGGGCCTGATTCTATACAGCTTTCTTTGGGTCATTTACACCCGAGAAAAGTGACCATATCCGAATGGCACCATTTTGCATGGGTTGTGGTGCCAGGATAAGGTGCAGGGCAATGGCGAATCAAGCCCAAGCAGTGTTTCCTTCTGGACACACATCTGCATCACTGTAATATCTGAGCACCTTCCAGTAGGTTACACACTGAGGCATTAGCAAAGTGAGAAAATTAGAACCCTGGGACTCCTAGCTCCTGACTCCTAGTCCCCTGTTCTATCCACTACATCACCCTGCCCTCCTGGAGCCCCACTCCAGTAGGAATCAAGGCCACCAATACAATGCAGGGGGGATCACAGTCTCATCACATTAGCCCCTCAGCTAACCTCTCAATGTACGTGTGGTGGCACATGTTCAGGGCCTCATCTACAACACATTGAAGACAATGGGAGACTTTCTGGGAATGAATCCATACTGGCCTCACTTGCAAGAGTCCACACCTCTTGCAGCATGGAGAATGTAAATGAAACCCAAGGGCAGCAGCCTCCACTGGGTAGCCTATATTGAGCAACAGTGGCCATGCGGTGGCGTCTGAGATGCTACAGTATGGCCTTGCACTGGGAAATGAAATAGCCATGGTGTTCTCCCAGGGCTGTCTGTAAATGTTGGCTTTTTGTGCCACTCCTAGGAAATCCCCCACAGTCAGATGCTTGAAATCAGTGTCCAATCCCTCACGGGATGAGGCCTCACTCATGTGACCTCAGCAGGTCAAGCTGTTAGCAATGAGACCTAATCAGGAAATAGGACTGTGGCAATGCAGTTAGCACAGCACTTAATGGCTGGGCAGGTACCAGATAACAACCTGTGAGATCTCAGCAATCAGCAGATTACACAGGCTACTTCCTTTCTTGAACTAGAGTAGCAAGCACAGGGACACCTATAGTCTCTTGCCTAACACACCAGACCTCCATGCTGCTGAGACAGCAAAGGAAAGAGCAGAGAGGAAAAGAAGAAGCTAGAACCAGAAGCATTTCTATCAAGTATTAAATTCAAACCCAGATAAAATTCCTTTGACACCAGTGTAATAATAATATTCAGCACTTCTTACACCTAGTGAATCTTCACCACATGCGTGTGCGATACGGGAGGCACATGGGGATAGAGCCACAAAAGGACACAGGCATTGCAACACTGAGTGCTGCAACACCTGACTCATAGACTTGAAGGCCAGAAGGGACCATCATGATCATCTATTCTGATCTCCTGCATGCTGCAGGAGACAGACCCTCACCCACCCGGTCCTGTAATAGACTCCTAACCTCTGGCTGAGTTACTGAAGAGTTCAAATCACGGTTTAAAGACCTCAAGTTACAGAGAATCCACCATTTATACTAGTTTAAACCTTCAAGTGACCCATGACCCATGCTGCACAGGAAGGCGAGACAGCCTGTCACCAAGAGGAATTCACAACCCTGAGTTAGGTGCCCAGATTCTCCACGCGTTGTATGGGGAGGGCTAGGTGCCTAAGAAAGGGATTGACAGAAGTCAGCATGCTAAGCCCGGAGCCACCTAAGCTAGTCTACAGGAAATGCTGAGGAGAGGGATGGGACCTGTTTTGAGAAGGGAAACAATATGGGCAGTGAACCCTACCCCCTCTACTGATATGATTCAATATATTATTCAGCCACTAGATTTCTCTCTGTGCTGTACAGCAGATTGGGTGTGCTCCCTGGCAGAGAAAGCTGGAACTCAATCTGCAGGGAAGCCTTGTTTTCTTATCGGTAGTTGTTTTCTTTAATGAATCCATCCTGTTTAAGAACTACTGTGAATCTATATCTCATGATATCTTCCAGCTCTGTCACCTCCCCACATGCTGACTTTTGGACCTCGGGACAGCCTTTATATATATTGCCATTACTGTTGTTATTAACAGCCATATTAATAATGAGCCATTTTCTGAAGTCCTTATTTCGTCAGCCTTTAACCAATGACCTGGCTTAGCACATGCAATCATATCTCCCCTTGGTGACTGGCTCCAGCAACTATACAATCTGCTGATGTAACAAAGGGGTTAGGGTAGCACCAAGGATGACCTGGTTTCCAGTCTGGGGAGAGGTCTCTGTTCCCCATGAGCAGATACAAACAGTCATGAATAGGAGCCAACTAGCCGTGCTTCAAGCATAGGCCAGAGCAGATGTCCCTCTTCCTTCATCCATTGGCAAGCACCTACTTCCTCCATCTTCACATCAGCACAGAAAGACAATCACGTTTACCCTCCCCCTCAGCCATCCCCAGTTCAGGAAGTCACCCTCTTGAACAGCTTCTCCTGTGTTCTGGTGGGTGTTGAAGTGGTGGTTATGGCTGCTGAGTACAGGTATGTACAGGGGAGGTGTACATTGGAGCAGGTTAGTGATGATGCAGGTACATGGGCATGGTAGTGCTGGCAGGTTGAACAGGCAGAAGGTGGTGTTGGGTAGATGTATGTTTGGAGAGAGGTGTTGCTACGTTGGAGCAGCTCTGTGGTGGAGCTGCTAAGGAGGAAGAGGTAGGAGATGCTGTTGGGTTCCTGACTGTGGGTTGAGTTTTTGGTGGGTGGATACAAGTGGCAGGTGATGGTGCCAGTAGGTGCAACAGATGTGTGACAGTATTAGAGAGCGCATATTGGTCTCGGGCGCTGATGGTAGCTGGCAACAGGTGGGAGGTGTTGCTAGTGAGCATGTGATCCTTCTTCCTGGGGTTCAGAGACTGAAACTTTCTCATTGTTGAGAAAATGCACTGGCCCCAAAAGCACTTGTGTTGGACCTGCCAAACTGTTCTTCAAAACTGTACAGTCATGAAACATTGGACCTTTCAGCCAGGGGTGTTGCCTAATTTATGAAATTATTCCTCTGTACTCTCATTGTTACTGACCATTAATTGCATGGGGACTAGGGTAGGAGCAATGTGTGCTCCAGAGGCTGCCAAATGAAATGGACGCAGCCAAGTGAAAATGAAAAGGTCAGGTTCGGAAGTCTAAGAGAGAGAGCTGCAAGGTTTCCCGTTTGACATCTTGGGTTTGACATCTTCAATGGCCTGATAGATGTTTCCATTGTTTGTTCTGTGACCAGGTGAAAAGTCTATAGAACATGATCTTTTCACTGCTGGTGGCTCATCTATAGTTATTTATTTACGTATTTATTATGGCTTTTATTTGCGTATTTATTATGACTTATCCTACATCCAGAGAGGACTCATCCCAACCATGGAGCACGCTTGACACCATTTGAAAACGTAAAATATATATAATCAGTACAGAGCCTTCCCCAGTTGCTCCTGTAATACAATCCCCCAGCCACAGGAAAAATGTAAGTGACTTTTAATTCTTCGGCCAAAGATCCACTAGGGTCCCACCACCTGCCCTCACTCTTCATAATCTTAGGGCCACTGGCCTATGAAAAAGCATGTCCTATCTAGCTACAGTGAGTCATCCTGCAGAGTGCATTGCTGAGAAAGAGGGGAATGGAATCTGGGGGAGTGAGGGAGCAGACTTGACTGTGGTTTTATTTGTTTGGCCAAATGGTTCTACGCATGGGATCATTAGTGAAGGCCCGTTGTTCCAGCTGAACAGATTGTCGGCTGGTATACATCAGTATCGCTCCATTGACTTCAGTGGAGTCATGTTGATTGACACCAGCTGAGGATTTGGCTCTCTGCATGGATCCAGATCATTCTGTGCCCAGTGTCTGGTGGGTATGAAGTGACAAAGCTTTCGTTGGTCGGTCTAATCTCCACAGCGTGATGGGTCAGTTTTGCTTCATCCCACTTAGCTTTGTGTAAGGGGACTGTTAGCCCCTTACTGAAACTTAATGGGATTTTTAGGTTGGCCCTCTCCCAGTACCAAAAAAAGGAGGAAGGGACGATGAGAAATCAAGATCCTAAAACTGACAGTCCCCAGGGCCAATGGGAGAGGTCAATGTGCCAATTCAGCCTGATTGACAGGGCAGGCATGCTAATGAGGGAGTCAGGAGCCTGGGGGGGGTCCCATCCTCCATGTGAGCTGTCGCTGGCTGGGCCAATGTGGGGCCAAGCTAAGGCGAGAGCTGGAGCCCAAGCTGAGCTGGGAGCAGATTCGCACCAGCCAGAGAGAACCAGAGAAGCAGCCCAGGGAGCCGGGCCACGTTGGGAGCAGTGCAACAGCAGCCCGAGGCAGAGAAGCAGCCAGAGAGCTGAACTGGAGGCAGAGACACAGCTGCGCTGAGGCAGAGTGGGGATGGAGCTGGAGCTGGAGCAGTCCAGAGCCGGGTGCGGTGAACAGCTGGGAGAGCAATGGGGACTGTGGGCACAAGGCCCAGTGCAAGGAGATGCCACTAGAGGCCTTGCCGGCCAGACTTGAGGGGGATCATAACCCTGATGGGGGAGGGCTGACACTGGGAAGAAAGTTCCTGCCACTTGAGTCTGAAGGCATGTGGCCACCACCAGAGCAAGTGTCCGACCCGCAGCATCCCTGCAGCACAGCCAGGGATTGGGCAGAAGGCCTGGGACATGTGAGGAACAAACTGTGAACGTCCCTTACATTTCAGGGACTCAATCTGGGGTTCCCTCATGCCATCGAGTGGGGTAACAGGTTTTCCTTTAACCTTTCCCTTTTTTTCCCCTTATTTTTTTAAATTAGTTGCTGTTTAATAAATTGTACTTGCTTTGAGCTATATACAATGATCAATGGGCCAGGGAAGTGTCCAGTTCAGAGAGAACATGCTGGAGTGGGGACACCCTGGACCCTGTCCTAAGCGACCATGACAAGATCAGGGGGTGAGCCCTGAGGAATCCTGACCCCAGCCTTGTCAGGGTTACAAGGACTCTGCCACACAGGAGAGTGGAAGGGGAGTCCTCGAGGTTAGGCAGGCCTCTGAGTAAAGGGAGTGGCAGTGAGGACTCGGATCCTTTCGCTATCCGACTCCACCAGGGTAGTGTATAAGCCAGGAAAGTTCCCCACAATAGTGGGACCATTCCCCTATTTACATCTGCATTTTCTTTTTCCAACTGAAGTACCTTTTTACTTTGAGCAGAGAAGAGATTTTGGAGGGGAAGGAGAAAGAGAGGGGGGCAAGGTCTACTGTGGGAGTTGTAGGTGCTCAGCACCTTGAAAACAGGATGTTTAAGTGCCAAAATATGGATGTAGTTTCCTTACTTTAGTCATCCAAATCTGGGCTATGTTTCTTGCCCCTGGCCATACTGTCAGTGGGATGACAGAGAAGTAGCTCCCAGCTCCTTCTCCTGGGCAGAAATTAAATGCCTCCTTCTTAGGCAAACATCCAGATGGAACATCTGAACATTCAGCGGTTCTGCCATGACCAGTAAGGACACCATGGAGCATCTGATGAAGAAATGCAGGCACAGGATGAATGATCCAAGCCAAACAGAACTGGAAATAGAACAGTCAAGCCTGCGGAACATTGTACAATTAAATTATTTAATTGTGTAAAGGAAACCTTCCGCTCTTTCACTGAAAGGCCACATCTGGCAAGCATTGTATAGCCTTAAAAATTAGAAAAATAAAATATAGTTTTCCTCTTTTTTTGGTTGACAAAATAAATAAAAGAATTCCACTGAATCTCTTAATAGACTGTTGTGCGTCTCTTCAAGATCCAGCAAACTTCCAGTGTGTTCAAATCTCCTTGATTGTAACCAAAAAAAACCCCCCATCTCAGTAAATCTCCATTCTCCCCACTTAGAATGCAAGTAACGCCCATTGATGTCAACAGAAATGACTCTCATCCTGCGAGACAGGCATAGGGTCCCAGGAAAAAAATAATAATTACTTTTTTTGCCTCCTTGTGGACACTTGATGACTTAGGAGAAGTAAAAGACGGTCTATTAAGTTATTCTTGTCCATACTCTGTTACCCAGGCAGGCTCGTTCCAGATCATCTGAAGTTTTATTAAATTAAATACGTAACAAAGAATATCTACTGAAGCTTGGCTAAAGGGGTGAGATGACTCCGGCACTTTCTCCCACGCTGTCCCTCACATGAATGGGGCTCCCCATAAACATCCACAAAGCCACCTCATTATCCTCCTTTAAACCCCTCCTTACAGCTCTCCTCTGTTGTAATGCATACAAAAAATCTGAGAAGATTTAGGCCACTGGTGTGCTGAGACCGCTGCTTATCATGCCCATCATTGTTGTCTTATTGTTTCCTTGTATTCCCTTGTCTGTCTCCAACATTGTCTCTTGTCTTATACTTAAGCTCTTTGGGGCAGGTATCACCTTTTTGTTCTGTGTTTATATAGTGCCTGGCACAATGGCATCCCTGGGTCATGAGTGGGACACAGGTACTATGGTAATACAAAAACTAAAAATATCTGATGTGTGTAAACACTAAGAGAAAGCAATTGCTTAGCTGCTGATCTTGCAACCACTTATGTATATGTTTACCTCTACACGATCACCAGACCCACTGAAGTCAATTGGACTATTCACACTTACAGCTGACTGAATAACAGGTTTTTCAGTTTAGTGGCAATTCTGAAAAAATAAAAATAAAATAATTTTAGGTTGAACCAAAACCAAATTTTGTGGCAAATCAAAAAAAAAAGTTCTGAATCAAATTAAATGTTTTGTTCAACCCTGTAGTGAGGTGGAGGGGCCTCCCTCTGAGCCTGAGACGCATGGACCCCCTACACTCTCCCTGGTGGAGCCAAGCCAGTCCCGCCCCCTGCACCAGAACAGGTGGGGAGGGACGGGAAGTATAAAAGGTGAGCGTGTCAGCTAAGTTGGGCCAGACCCAGCGAAGGAGGCAGATGCCTCTAGCCTGCTGCAAGACTCTGTACCAGACCCCAAGCTGTGCAACACCCTGCCCCTGCTGGAGACCGAGAGTGGAGAGGAGCTGCTGGGACTGCTGTCTACCTCTTAACCCGAGGAGACCAAGGACCTGCAGACTATGGAGCCACTGTAATGGACTGTGGTAGGAAGTAGCCCAGGGGAACCAGACATTAGTCAGGTTGTGCTGTTGCCATGAGAGTCACTGTGTTTTGGCAGGATCCCCGCTGGCCCAGTGGCAGGGAATTCGGCTGGGACCAGGTGGCATAGAGTGCCCAGGTCCCCCTACCTGCCCTGCCACCAGCCTCAACCTTCAGATGGTGGCCTATTCACCCTAGGGCAAAAAGCCTGTACCTTGTTTATGGCTTGCCCTGCCAGAAGGCTGCAAGCCCTGATACTGTGTGTGCTGTCTGCCTTAGCCAGGGGGCTAATCTGTGGACTACTTACTGTTCTGCCCCACCTGGAGGGCCAGAGCCACTGACTGTGTGTAGTCTGCCTTAGCCATGAAGCTAAGCTAAAGACTGCTTGATGCTGGTGCTCTACCCCACCTAGGGGACCAGGGCCAGACGGTGAGAACCGTTCGCCCCAAACAGGAGGCCTGGGCTAGGGACTGCAAATTAACTGTTGTTTATTGCCTGACACAGCAGGTCAAAGTGGCCTCCCTCTGAGCCTGAGATGGAGGGACTACTACAAACACTAAATGTTTTGTATATTCTTTCCTGTGGGTATTTTGCGCTCTTGCTTGTGGAGTTCAGGCCTCCATAAAAAGTGAGAGGAAAGGAACGAAGGAACGTTAGCAGCTCGCTCGCTCTTTGGGGCAAGGGAAGGTTGCTGTGCATTGTGTGAAGAAATATTTCCTTTTGTGTGTGTTTAAACCTGCTGCCTATTAATTTCATTGGGTGACCCCCTAGTTCTTGTGTTATGAGAAGGAGTAAACAACACTTTTCTTTACTTTTTCCACACCAGTCATGATTTTATAGATCTCTCTCATATCCCCCCCTTAGTTGTCTCTTTTCCAAGCTGAAAAGTCCCCGTCTTATTAATCTTTCCTCATAAGAAAGCTGTTCCATACCCCTCATCATTTTTATTGCTCCTTTCTGAACTTTTTCTAATTCCAATATATCTTTTTTGAGATGGGGTGACCACATCCGCACACACTGAGTATTCAAGATGTGGGCATACCGTGGATTTATATAGAGGCAACATGACATTTCTGTCTTATCTATCCCTTTACTAGTGATTCCCAACATTCTGGTCACTTTTTTGACGGCTGCTGCACATTGAGTGGATGTTTTCAGAGAACAACCCACAAGACACCAAGAGCTCTTTATTGAGTGGTAACAGCTAATTTTGGATTTTTTTAAAAGTCAAAATGTTTAGTTTTGACCATTTTGAAATGTTTCATTTGTACTTTTCTTTTGAAACAGCATTTCACTTTCAAATATGGCCTATTTAAAACATACACACACAAACACCCCTTGAAAAAAAATCATTTTGAGTCAGCTCAAAAGGTTTCAGTCTACTCTAAATGAAGTTCTTTCAAGTTATTTAAGTTGAGGAAAATTCTGAAAAACCGATTTCGGTTTGAATTTATCAGTTCTCTTTTTCAGATTTTCAAACCTGAAACAGCCTTCATTGGCTCAGCTCGATTTATAAATTCCAAGGCCAGAACAGACCATTGTGAACATCTAGCCTGAGCTACTGTATAATCCAAGCCAGAGAACTTCCCCAAAATAATTCCTAGAGCAGATCTTTTAGAAAACAATCTGATCTTGATTTAAAACTTGTCAATAAAGGCGAATCTACCACTACCCTTGATAAATTATTCCAATGGTTAATCACCCTCACAATTAAAAATGTACGCCTTATTTCCAGTCTGTATTGGTCTCACTTCAACTTCCAGCCATTGGATCATGTTAGACCTTTCTCTGCTAGACTGAAGAGCCCATTATTAAATATTTATTCCCCCTGTAGACACTTATAGACTAATCAACTCACCTTTTAACCTCCTCTTTGTTAAGCTAAACAGATTGAGCTTCTGGAGTCTGTCACTAGAAGTCAGGTTTTCTGAATGATTTTAATCATTCTCACAGCTCTTCTCTGAATCTTCTGCAATTTATCAACATCCTTCTTGAATTGTGGGCTCCAGAACTAGACACAGTATTCCAGCAGCAGTGACACAAGTGCCAAATGCAGATTTAAAATAAACCTCTCTACTCCTACTCGAGATGTCCCTGTTTCATGCATCCCAGGATCACATTAGCTCTTTTGGCCACAGCGTTACATTGGGAGCTCATGTTCAGCTGATTATCCACTATGACCCCCAAAGCTTTTAAAGAATCCCTGTTTCCCAGCTTAGAATCCTGGGCCTGTTAGTATAGCCTACATTCTTTATTCCTAGATGTACACATTTAAATTTAGCCTATTCAAATACATATTGTTTGCTTGCACCCAGTTTACCAAGCAATGTAGATTATTCTGAATCAGTGACCTGTCCCTTTCCTTATTTACCACTCCCCCAATTTGTGTGTCATCGGCAAACTTTATCAGTGATGATTTATGGTTTCTTCCAGATCATTTATGAAAATTTTAAATAGTGTAGGGGCAAGAACCAATTCCTGCTTGGCCAAGAACACACCTGCTAGATGATGATTCTCCATTTACAGTTACTTTTTGAGACCTATCAATTAGCCAGTTTTTAAGCCATTTAATGTGTGTCATGTTCATTTTATATCATTCTAGTTTTTTATCAAAATATCATGCATTGCCAGGTAAAATGTCTTACAAAAGTCAAAGTATATTATATCAACACTATTACCTTTATCAACCAAACTTGTAATCTTGTCCAAAAAAGATATCAAATTTGTTTGACAGGATCTATTTTCCATAAACCCATGTTGATTTGCAATAATTACATTACCCTCCTCTAATTCTTTATTGAGTCCCATATCAGCTGCTCCCTTATCTTGCATTGAATTGATGTCAGGCTTGCAGGCCTATAATTACCTGAGTCATCCCATTTACTCTTTAAAAATTGCCACTGCATTGGCTTGCTTCCAGTCTTCTGGAACTTTCTCAGTGCTCCAAGACTTACAGAAAATCAACATTAATGGTCCAGCGAGCTTCTCAGCCAACTATTTTAAAACTCTTGGATGCAAGTAATCTGGACCTACTGATTTAAAAATGTCTAACTTTAGTAGTTTCTCTTTAACATCCTCCAGAGATACTACTGGAATGGAAAGAGTTTAATTATCATATGATGAGGCTACCTCATCTTTCCCCCCACCCCCCCCAAATACAGAACAGAAATATTTATTGAATACTTCTTCCTTTTCTGCATTGACAATTTTACCATTTCCATCTAATAATGGAACAGCAGCATTATCAGGATTCTTTTTGTTCCTAATATATGTTAGAGTCCTTCTTATTTTCCTTAACTCTGCTGGCCATAGATTTCTCCTTGTGTCCCCTTGCTTCCCTTATCCATTTTCTACAATTCCTAACTTCTGATTTATATTCATTACTATCAACTTTCCCTCTCTTCCATTTGTTTATAAAATAGGATAAAATAGTCCTTTGTTTAGTCCACCAAGGGCATCAGTGATGCAAGCTTCCAAACTTTACCCTCTGCCCAACTTTCCTCAGCCATGACTTGGAAGGATCTCTAGAGATCAAAGGGTAGTTCAGCTGCCACAATCACTCCAAGCTGGGCTTCTCTGCTGAGAATGGCCATTGTGGTACCTATCCAATGGGAAATGGAATAAGACCCCCCAGTTCCTTTCTCACAGGTTACAGAACAACCGTGAACTTTTGTTAGTGACTGAACATAACTTTTGATTGGTATCAAATCAGGAGGTATCTGAGCTCATGAAATAGACCTGAGCCATGTGTTCTCCCTAGCATTCTCCCTTGTTAACAGCTGGTAATTTGCAAAAGATTATTTTTGATAAAAAATGTCTGCATGAGAGGATTCCTTTTTAAGTACCAATAAATACTGAGCGTACCCAGTGTTTCCTTCCAAAATATTACAATCCTAAATGATCCCTATTAGTTAAAAATGTGTAAATTCTGAACAGCTGTTGCCCCAATTCATTCACATCCTTTGCAGGGCAGGAAGGAAGATCCCCTTGTAATTTCATTAGCCCACCACCCTCCAAAGTGCCAGTTCAGGGCATGAGTCACCATCACATTACAAAGCAACCAAAGTGCTTGAGTTAGCAACCAGAAACCACTGGGCATGAGCAACAGAAGGAAGGACATGACTCCAGTGCATGCTGGGTACTTATCTTCTCAGTGCCCCAAAGCTTCTAAGGAAAAGGAGAGAGGAGAGGTTAGCAAGAGGTGAATGGGAATCTTGTGGTAATTCCAACAGGATGCTAATCATCTTCACATTTATGGTTTGTTTAATGGTCCTTCCAATGCTAACTGCCTCTAGGCTCCCATAAAAATAAACCAGAAATCCTTACCCCACCCTTAACACTGAGCACTCAAGAAAATATCATAATATAATAATAATAAAAAGGACACAAATAAAAGGAAAAGCTTACCTTGTAACTGAAAACAGAAACGTGCCTTCTCAATGTCCTCATCTCCTGAGTGCTGCATCATTGGCACCAGCATCATGAAAAGGCATTAGCCCGATGTATAATTCGGCAATGCTGCACACAGCTGGCCTGAATGGGAATCCAAGTTGTTGTTCTCTTGCTTTCTAGGGGCTTGCTCCTGCACAGTGCTGATGCCAAGGTGCTGCAGGTCTGAGCGCAAGGTGGAAAGTGATGGGTAGGAGAGGAGATGTGCACAGCCTCTCTCAGACATTAAGATGGTTGTCAGTAAGAAAGCTAGGCAGACAGGTAGATGAGAGCTGTACTGCCTAACAGTAGGGGATATTCACAGCCAAACCCGGCCACCACCTCCGTCAGCACTGGCTGGGTTGCAGCAGCTTTCTTGCACGGACGTAGTATTTGGATGGAAGACCAACAAACTGCAAAGTGTGTTGGCCAAGGTACGCACTACGCAGCTGGTGATCACAAGGTCACCAAAAGCATCAGCGGTGGAATAAGACCACTGACACACTCTGAATATCCAGCCAGACTGCCTTAAGGACCTTTAGGAGATTGATCCAGGTGGCACCAATGGTCCATCTAGCCCAGTATCCTGTTTTCCAACACCAATGCCAGGTGCTTCAGAGAGAATGAACAGAACAGGTAATCGCCAAGTGATCCATCCCTTGTCACCAATTCCCAGCTTATGGCAGTCAGAGGCTTAGGGATACCCAGAGCACTGGTTGCATCCCTGCCCATCCTGGCTAATAGCCCTTGATGAGTCTATCCTCCATCAACTTATCTAGTTCTTTTTTGAACCCAGTTATACTTGTGGCCTTCACAACATCCCCTGGCAACGAGTTCCACAGTCTGACTGCATTGTGTGAAGTAGTACTGCCTTTTGTTGGTTTTAAACCTGCTGCCTACTAATTTCATTGGGTGACCCCTGGTTCTTGGGTTACGAGAAGGGGTAAACAGCACTTTTTCTCCACACCAGTCATGGTTTTATAGACTTCTAACAAATCCCTCCCCCAATTAGTTGTCTGGTTTCTAAAATGAACAGTCCCAGTTTTTTCAATCTCTTTTCACACGGAAGCTGTTCCAGACCCTTAATCATTTTTGTTGCCCTTCTCTGTACTTTTCCCAGTTTTGATGTATCTTTTTTGAGATGAGGCCATCAGAACTGCACACAGTATTCAATACCATGATTTTGTATAGTGGCATTATGGTATTTTCTATCTTACTATCTATCCCTTTCCTAATGGTTCCTAACATTGTTCGCTTTTTTGACGGCCACTGCACACTGAGTGGCTGTTTTCAGAGAACTATCCACAATGACTCCAAGATCTTTCTTGAGTGGTAACAGCTCATTTAGACCCCATCACTCTGTATGCGTAGTTGAGATTATATTTTCCAGTGTGCATTACTTTGCATCTATCTATATTGAGCGTGATCTGCCATTTTGTTGCCCAGTTTTGTGAAACCCCTTTGTAACTCCTCGCAGTCTGCTTTGAACTTAATGGTCTTGAGTATTTTATATAGTTCGCAAATTTTGCCACTTCACTGTTAATCTCTTCTTCCAAATCATTTCTGAAAATGTTGAACAGCACAGGTCCTAGTACAGATCCTTGTGGAACCCACTATTTACCTTTCTCTATTATGAAAACTGATCATTTATTCCTACCCTTTGTTTCTCATCTTTTAACCAGTTACTGATCCATGGGAAGACCTCCCCTCTTATCCTATGACTGCTTACATTGCTTAAGAGCCTTTTGTGAGGGACCTTGTCAAAGGCTTTCCGAAAGTCCGAGTATTCTATATCCACTGGATCACCCTTCTCCACATGTTTTGCTGGCCATATTTTATTTATATATATATATGGCCACAAATGTGTAGGACACTTAACAGCTGAATAAAATCCACAGTCCCTTCCCTGAAGAACCTGAGCTTAATCCTGCAAACACTTACTACTGAAAATAATACTCCCTGCTGGGAATAACCAAAGTCTGGGGGGCCGATTCTGATCTCAGTTACATTGTTGTAGAACAGGAGTGTGACGGGCATTCCTACGTGTGTCTCACTTTCCCTTTGGGCATTGCATTGCTAGGCGCAGAGCGCAATGGATTGAAAAGCTGCTGTCGGGGCAGAACAGGAGACGTGGATGTGTGACACGTAACTGGGCTGGTATGAAAGGATCGTTAAATGACTGACTGAAACCCAACCCATCGCAGTAGAGGATCCAGAAAGACAACAGAATCCCCCATGGCCAGGACATTCACACCTACCTACTAACAGGCAAGAGAAAAGAGATTTGCCCCTCTTCCCCCACCTCTCTGCAGGAAAGGCCCCGCACTGGAGAATCAAGGTGCCAAGTGGCTGCATTAAGAGCTGAGCGCATAGAGATACTGGACACACAGCTGGGAAAAAAGACAAAGGGAGACACAGGGCCAAAATGGATTCCTTACTAGCTGGGCTGGGGACAGGCCTGACGTCAGCCAGACCTAGCTCTTTCTTAACCTTTGCTTCTCGAAGCTAACCGAAGGACTTTCAAGTTCTGTAGGCTGGGTGGCTAATAAAGTGTTACCTTGTTTTGAAAAGGCTACCTGGTGTGACTGCAAATACCCTCCTAAGAGCAGCAGGCCCCAAAGCATTGTGCCTTTATAACAAGGTCCACTCCATGCTGTGGAGCCTCCTTGTACTTAGCTTAGCTCCCCTCCAGTCTGGCACCCCTGGGGTTCTGTTGGTCACATGCCCCATGGTTTTGCTCTTGCTCTCTGGACTCAGGCTGTTCCCTCTTCATGACTCAGCCCTCTGGATAGATCACCGTATAGTCCTTCCTTTCCAGGGTGTCAGAGTCCCACTGGATCAGCTCTCCTCATCGGCTCCTGATAGCCTTCCAGTCCATGGCTAGGTTCTGTGTCACGCTCCCAGCTGCTCATAGGGAAACCAAGGCCTACCCACTACTCTGCGTTCCAGTCCGGGGGACCTGAGTCTGGCGACTATGGTCTGCTTGCTCCCAGACCCTGTTGCTATTTCCCTGGTGTTTTTCCTGGCTCTCTGTTCTATCTTGGAGCATCCCCCTCCATCTTGTGTTATACAAGCCCAGCTGGGCTTCATCATCAATTAGCCCTTCATCCATTAGCCACGTCAAGCCCTGACACTCCCCCAGGTGCAGCCTATCAGGTTGACTCACCTAATGTAACCTGCTTTGCCTTGCCTGTGGTGGACACCCCATCACAGCCCCACACAGGAGTCTATCTTGAATGGATTAGCTGCAGGGAGCCACAGAGGCAGACAGGGAAGGATAGTGCCCGAAAGCCTGGTTTCGGAGCCATGGACACTGCAGGTCTGCCCCCATGGAACTGTGTGTTCTCCTGAGGTACATCTACACTGAAGTTAGACACCTGTGCCTGGCCCATGCCAGCTGACTCAGACTCAGGATTTATTTAATTGCAGTGTAGATATCTGGACTTAGGCTGCAGCCTGAGCTCTCGGACCCTCCCATCTCACAGGGTCCTAGAGCCCAGGCTCCAGCCCAAGCTTAAATGTCTACACAACAATTAAACAGCCCCTTAGTCCAAGACCCAAAAGCCCGAGTCAGCTGGCCCAGCCCAACTACGGGTGTCTAATTGCAGTGTAGACATACCCAGCACTCTAGAGGGGTGACTCCAAGAGACTGGTTACAGGCTGCGGCACGGACCAGACCCTGTGAGTCCATGAAAAGGAAACATTGCAATGAGATTGAGTTACTCTGGATTGAAACAGGTGTGAGGAAGAGCAAAATCGAGCCTGGTGACATTGAACTATAGGGTTTGTGTGTGCAAATTCTATAATACAAAGAAACTGCTGTATTAACCCATAATGAGCCAGATTCTGCCACCCTTTTATTCAGTAGTAAATTATTCAGTGAGCAACTCCGTTGACTTCTGCAGAACTATTCAGGGAGTGAGGTACTACTCTGTGAAGTCAGGGTGGCAGCTTCTAGCCCATTGTTATCACAGGGGAACTGAGGGTTAGCAGACAGGGGGAGCGAAGGAAAGAATAGAGCTTCATTTGCTGAGAATCTCCTTAAGCAATCACCGTGAGAACCAAACCCACCCCACTGGCAGAGTGATTAATAGGCGTTGAGAAACTGTAAGAAAGTGTAAAAAAACAAAACAAAACACATATATATACACACACACACACACAATGGCAAAGGAGGAAACAGGCAACTCCCTAAAACAGACACATCACTTCACTGCCGAGTCAAACCAGGGGAAACACTGATTGACCGAACCCAAGGAAAAATTAGACCAACCAGCATCAGTGCCAGGTTCCAATTTCAGTTATTCCAGTGTAAATCTAGGGCCATGCCAATGAGGGCACTGGATTTACTCCAGCATGAAACTGGCACCCTGGAGATGACAGGAAGGATGGTCTTGTGGTTCAGGCATAGGATGAGGGCACAGGAGACCTGGGTTCATTTTTTCTGTCATAGCCTCACTGTGTGACCTGGGGTGAATTATTTAATCCCTCTGGGCCTCAGTTTCCCATCTGTAAAATGGGAGTGATAAACCTTCTTTTGACTAAAAGAAAAGGAGTACTTGTGGCACCTTAGAGACTAACCAATTTATTTAAGCATAAGCTTTCGTGAGCTACAGCTCACTTCATCGGATTCTTTTGACTGTCTTGCATTACTTGCAAGCTCTTGCAGCACGGGCTGCCTCTGATTATCTAGCAAACTTCCAAATCGTTTGAGCTTCACCCATGGCTGCTTCTACCTGTGCAACAGTGAGACTGCTTGTGATCTCATATCAGAAATGATCTGGAGCGATTCCAGTAAAGCTGACAGAGCTACTCCTGTTTCACATCAAGGTAACTAAGAGCAGATTCTGGGCCTCAGTTCCTGCCTTGCAGCAGGCAAGATACTGCCTATCTACAAGACTTAGCCCCAGAGTAATGTGGAACCTTACAAACTTTCAGTACTATTATTCCCCACTTTACCGATGGGAAACTGAGGCACAGAGAGACAAAGTGACTTGCTCAAGGCACCCAAGAAGCTAGTGACAAAGCAGGGAATTGAACCAAGGTGTTCCAAATCCCAGGTGAGCACCCTAACCATTGTACCTTCCTTCCTCTCTGTTGTCTTTCTAAAAGATTTGCTCTAGTTTGGCCACAAGTTATTGGGATTGATGTAGGACGTAGAAGATTCTCCCTCTCATTTCATCATGTGAATTATGTAACAATTCAACTGCATTTTAGTTCTGTGACATCACATGTGGCTGAGCCAATCAACCGCTGGTTCAGCTGTAAAACCTGAAAGCTGCAATCCAATTGATTAAAAATGTTGCTTGAAGCATTGGTCTCTCACTGTGATAGCTGCTAGAGGCTAAACCCAGCCCAGAGCTGATGACACAAGCTTGAAGGTAGCAGTAGCTCAGCTCCTGACTTTATTTGTCTTCTAAGGCCCAGGGCACTGTGCACCACTGATAGCCTGAAGCAGTAAAATCAAACTGTGCAATGGTCCTGAACAACAAACCTGCAATGCAGGAGGATCTGCAGGTTGCATCCATCAAGAGTAAACCCCTCCTAGTTTCACTGATTCCTGCAGAGGAGAAGATGGTGATTGAAAGGAAGGTCTGGGGCACGGTCAAGTGGTTCAACGTCCGAAATGGCTATGGCTTCATTACAAGGAGCGACAATAAGAGGGACGTGTTTGTACATCAGTCGGCCATAAAGAAGAACAATCCCTATAAGTACCATCGCAGCGTGGGCAATGGGGAGAGGGTGGAGTTTGATGTGGTTCTAGGGGATAAAGGCCTGGAGGCTGCCAATGTCACAGGTCCCGGTGGCATTCCCGTGCAAGGCAGCATATACGCTGCCAACCGTCACAAGTGCTCGTTGGGTCTAAGGAGGAGTCCGCCTCACAAGAGTTACCACCTTTGTGAGAGCATGCCAAAGAACGAGGCAGCAAGGAGTGCACCAGAAGATGGGAATCTGCCCTACAGTGACCAGTCTTATTTGATGCACACATCCTATGGGTATCAGCCCCAGTGTTCCAATTCTGTGAGCGCAGAAGTGGTGCATGTGGAAGGTCGGTGTGTCCATGCCGAGCAAAGCAAACCAGTGAAACAGAGCATATACCAGGGCTTCAGGCAGCTTCTCAGCTTGGGGCAGCGTTGTTTGAGACAGCCGAGAGAGGAGGGAGGAGAAAAATGTAACAGAAGCCCCCAGGCAAATGAGACCGAAGTCGAAGCAATAAGTCAACATTGCTACCGTCCTAACTTCAGTTACCTATGCAGACGCCCACGGAATGCGAAACCACTAAATGGCAAAGAGACCAAGGAGATCTCTGGACCACCAGCTGAAGACACCCTGGCTCCTGAGACCATCAGCCAACAACCTGGCCTCACCCAGCTATCAAACAAGAAGGAATAAGAGAACATGGAAACCCAGAAATAAGAACACAGACCTTCCGCACTTGCTGTTTTCCTTGCTGTTGTTTGGATAACTCACAATTTACCATCATGAGTTTTCCATCTTTCTTACCTAAACTCCATCAGTCGCCTTTCAGGAACAACAAAGCTAAAAGATTTGACAAGTTGTTTTCTACTTATCCAACCAAGCTCAGGTTTTTAACAACCTTTCTTTTTAATATGAAATGCTATACCTGATTTCTTCCCCCTCACCCCACCCTGCAAACACACACTCGAAAGATAGCAAACCGCAAGCATCTCTTAATAAAAATCTTAAAGAATTTGTAAAAGGATCAGAGTTTGTGGGGATGGGCCACAGACTTAAAATATTCCTTTCTACTGGTGGTATAGTCATGGAATATGATTTTTTTTTTATCCCCATTACCTGGCATGGGGATGTGGCTGAATATTAGGCTCCAATTCCTCTCCAAAATACAGGAAAATGCCCTTTCCACTTGCTGAAACAGTTTGTGACCCTCTTTCAACTTGAGATAGTTGGTTGATTGCCAGTTGCACCAGTTGAACTAAGAGTCTAGACGCTCTACAAATGTTTGTGTCAGGGCACAAACGTATGTGGCTTATTGTACATCTCAGAAACAGCTTTAATCTAGACATACTCCTTGTGCGTAGTACTTTTCTCTGCACACAGGCTGCCCCACTGTGCTCTAAGGACCATTCAAGGATTCAGATCTTGTATTTTTTTTTAAATACATACATGTATACAATGTCTATATTTTTGCCTTTTTGTTTTATCCCTGTCCCCATGTGTCTTCGCGGGGCCTAACCCAGCAATCACATTCATGCAGATGGATCCTGGCGCTCACGTACCATCCCACTCAAGTTTAATGCAGGTGTCCATCCATGCAGCTCTGATTGCAGGATCAGGGGCTCACGGGATAAGTTCTTTGGGGAAGGGACTGTGTCTCCACATGTGTTGGCAGGACTGAGGTCTTAATGTTCTCTTCTAAAATTGCAGGGGGGATTTGAATTTTAAATGTCAGAATTTCAAGGGCTTCGGTGAGCTCTACAAACCTATTTCCCAACTGTACTGAAGCTGCATTTGCAGCTCCCTGATAGCCGTCTGTGGAGCCTTTGGTTTTGAAGGATCGGATCAGGGAGATTTTTTTGTTCTATAGGGACTGGCTGCCTGCAGGCAAACACAGATGTGCAAACCCAAACAGTACAGGCGTCAGCTCATTTACCACAAATAGTACACAACAACCTAGGACAAGAAGAGACTAATCTCAACTGAATCTCCAGGGGAAGCATAGGTTGCCTGAACAAAGTTACTTTGGATATGCCCTCACATAGGCGAGATCATGACATTAGATCCACTCTTCTGCATTAGGAGCAAGCAGAGGACACCACTAAAGTCCTTAACGCAGGGTCACATACAGGGAGACGTGCAGACAAGTGAATTTCTACCTTTACAAGCAAAGATGGTGATTTTAGGTCTCGCCCAGACATTTCACAGCCAGCCCCGCACTCGAGCATTCCTCGATTACTACTTGAGTGGGAAGCAGCACGTGTACTTCATTTCTCACAGGAGGCCTACGGACCCTTGTTGTTCCTCTGAAGTCTCCCGACTACACCCGCCTAGCTTACAAAACACAATCAGCGAAAGACACACAAGTGCCAACTAGCATGCCCGGCAATGAGCGACTGAAGCAAACATTTACAGTGAGGTCAGCTGCAAAGCTCTGCCCAGCTACTGTAAATGTTCTTAGCCCACCCTTATTGTTCAGCACCCCCTTTGAAAGCTAATCTAACTGAATATTATTAACCTTTAAAGAGACGCTACTGGATAATTTGGGCAGCTCATTAATTGCTGGGTCATTTTGTCAGTAATTATGTAATATGTAGGATTTCTAGGAATCAGGCCTTGTGGATAAAGCCCTGTTTGTTTTGGCTCCGTTTCTATGGGGATAAATAGAAGTAGTGTGATTAATTTCCATTCTGTTGCCATGGATATTAATAATAATGAGGTGATTATTACTGCTCTCTAAACCATAAAGCAATTTCAGAATGAAACAGGGAAGGGATTGGGCCAGAATCTCTGCGGGCATAAATCAGCATTGCCCTATTGACTTCATCCAGAGGCCGTGACTTCAATGGAGCTGTGCGGATTTACGCCAACTGGGAATCTGAGACAATTGGCTTCAGCAGAGCTGTGCTGATTTACACCATTTGCAGATCAGACCCCATGACTTCTGTGGAGCTATGATTAATTTGCATAGTTAAGAATCTGACCCACTGGCTTTGACAGAGCTATGCTGTGTGAAACCAGCTGAGGATCTAGCCCAGAATTGCTCAGAATCTGGCTGATGATCCAGAGGTGTTTGTTTGTTTTTGCCTGTGCTGGCAAAAATGTGGGGTGTATTGAAGCGGCCATTTGGAGTCTGAGCCCGTCTATCCTGACACTGCACGTAGCCTTATTGACTTCCGTGGGTGTACAAACAGGAGTAAATTTGTGCACAGAACAGTTTGACAGAGTAGCCCCCCTATGCCTTGTTAGTTTCACTGTAATAATAATAATAATAAAAAGCAATACATTTTCTTCCCAGGTGGATACCAAGCCACACCCACGTTCCCAGTCCCCAAATCACCAGCTCCATCTCGTCGACTAAGCAATTTGTATTTCTTCTAGAGAGGCTGGAATACTAAGTAACATTCATTTAATAAGGCCCATCCTCATGGGCCAGACGAAACCTTTCAAGGACTCCCCTTTCCTGGCTGGGATATTCTGCAGGCCCCCTTCTGTCGAGTCCTGGTATAGGTACAGAAAGCTCACTAATGCAAATTGCAGCCACGGGGCAGCCTCCTTGTTGTTGTTTTGTGGCTCGTTGGGATTCCCCATCAGCTCATTGCCCTGGAATGACAGAAACAGGATGAGAAAGTGACTGCCGACATTCTTCTTCCAAAGCCACAATCTGTGCTTCGAGGCAGTTTGTTTTCCAGGTTTCCTTCCAAACCAGGGGAAATTATTCTACATCTTGGTTTCTCCCTTCCTCTTGCAGGCAGACGAGACAATTCTTACCTCTTCGCTTGCTGAGGATAGCAACCCTTGGGGTAGAGTGAAAAACAGATCCATGTAACATCCCACACTGGCCTGCCCACTGAGCCTCCATTACAGCTCGTAGGACATCGGGTCAGATGCTAACACTGGGCGTCAAATGCTGCTTTGCATCCAAGATGTGAAACATGGTTCTGCAGAGGTTTTAAAGCACAATGAGCCTGTCAGAGGGTCCCCGCCCCAACCTTTTTTCAGACAGGCCCAGGCAGGTTCCTATGTCTTTACCTGCAATTATGTGGTGGCCCCATGCCATGTGGAAATAGCATCACTCCATCCTGAGCACACCCAACACCCTTAGCTAGATAGGGTCACTCAGCCAGAACTTCCATCTGCAGAGAACTGCACGGTAAGAGAATTCAACCCATTTAGCCCCAGGCTAGCACCTTTGAAAGGAGCTTGGGGATTTCAAGGAGGAGCTTTGCTGCTTTCTAGATTTCTTTCCATCTTTTACTGAGACGCTGGAACAATCAGCCACTGATTTTCATTGTTGCTCTTGCAGTCACAGCTGGGAGCCCCAGCCACAATTATGCCCCATTGCACAAATAGGGCTTGATTGCAATATCACGTACATGTGCCTTATCCCTCAGATCATCAACCATCCCTGCCCAGAGAGCTTAGAATCGAACTCAACAAGACAGACAAAAGAAGGATTATTATCAGCAGTAGCAGTAGCGCTGAGAATTAGAACATAGATCTCCTGAGTGCTAGGCTGGCTCTTTAACTACGAGACCAACCTTCCGCTGTAATTGCTAATAAGCACAGCTCTTTATATGGGTGGCAGCAGGGGTGGGGCTCTTCCTTCTCATGGGCACAGGGATGGGACAGGCTAGGGGCAGAGTGGAAAAGGTATTAATAGCAGCAGATGCAGGCCGTCTCGGGGTGATCCTGGATCATTTGAACAGGACAGACGTGATGTTAGACTTTGACATTTTCCGTCTCCCGGAGCCACACTGCTTGCAGTGTTCGCATCCAGCACAAGGGACTCAGGACCCAGTCCTGCAAAGAGCTGTGATCCTGCTTCCAGGCATCAAATGCCTTCAACTCCCACTAACCTCAGCACTTAGCAGGATCAGGCCCACAGAACAGACGTGAGGATGGGGGAAGGAAAGATGGAAAGGGAGGGGCATTTGTAACAAAGAAGGACCACCCTGTTGGGAAATCCTCTGGGGTCCTAAGAACTACACACAGGTCTTCAGCGTGTCTGCGTGTTTATTGACCTAACACAAGTTTTATATGGTTGCTCTCTCCACGCACCATGAAAACACACACACACACTCCCCATCTCCCCTATTAATAATCCTTGCCTTGCTATGAGCAAATGGAAATTACCTCTATTAAAGGGAGAAGCTAGTGGCTTGTTTCATCTGGGAAAAAAAAAACCAAACAAAACATCTGGACTTTTTATTTCTAAATGATGTAGCGAGCCCTCACTCTCAGACCTGGTTGGGGTGGGGGTAGGACAAGCTTGTGGTTAGAGGGGAGCTCCCACCCATTTCCTTTCCTTGCCCTTCCCAGGCATGTCAGAGCTGAGAGCCAAGACAAATCAAAAGTCTCAGGAGCCCCAGACAGACAGCACCACTTACTGCCTGCAGTAATTACAGTCATTGGAGGAGGGTGAGGGAGAGGCCAGGGAGTGCCGGCGCAATAAGGACCCTGTGCTGCCCTCTGCTGCCAAAGCAAAGCGGTGGGTTTGCAACATTTCAGAGCAAAAATGCAGAAGAGCCCTTATATCAGAGGCATGGGTTGTTAGGGGGCAGTTGCCCCCTTCCCCGACTTTTCAGAGGCCTATATGCTCCACTTTTTGCCCTCCTGCAACTTTGCAGAATATATGCTGACATGACTCCCCCCTGCAATTTTTCTGAAATAACACCCCGGCCGAGGGTGACCTGATAGCAAGTGTAAAAAATCGGGACGGGGGTGGGAGGTAATAGGTGCCTATATAAGAAAAAGCCCCCCAAAATCTGGACTTTCCCTATAAAATTGGGACATCTGGTCACCCTATCCCTGCCTTATGCCCCACCTGATGACTTGAGATAGCTGCTGGTCGACAGGGGACGGACATCCACCCCAGCCTCCTTCATCTAAGGTCAGCAGGTTCTTTCACGAGCTATAAAAATGAGCCGCTCGGTTTACCAGGTGGTAAAATGGAGATAAGGGTGCTTTCCTCCCTTGCATGGGCCTCTGGCTTTGTTAATGGATGTGAGCTGAGAGCCTCAGGTGAGGCATGGAAAGTACTATTCTCATGAAGGAGAGCTAAGGGCAGATGAAGAAAACATCCCTCTTAAGTATGTCTCTATGCCCTCAACCCCAATTACTGCATTACCAGAGCACCTCATCACCACCCATGTATTTACCCTCCCAACCCTGTGGTCAGAGCAATGCTATTATCCTTATTTTGCATATGGGGAACTGAGGCAGAGGGGAGCTAATGGTATGTCATTCCCAGGCTCCTCAGTAGGCCTTATCTCAAGCTGCCAGGTCTACACTGCTATTGCCACCCAAGTTAGCAATGCACTCTTTTTTTTTCCTTGCGGTATAGACGTTCCTAAGAGTATGGCTACACTGCAATGAAAGACGTGTGGCACGACCCACCGCTGGCCCAGGCTCATGGGGGTTATCAGCTTGCAGTGCAGAGATTTGGGCTCAGAGCCCCTCCCCCATCACAGTGTCTCAGAGCCCAGGCTCCAGCCTGACCCTAAATGTCTACATTGCTCTTGTTATCCCAGCTGCCCCAGGTTCAGAGGCCAGTTTGTTTGTTTTTAATCACACTGTGGGGTAGATACACCCTAAGTGACTTGTCTAATATCATGTAGCGAGGAAGCGAACCCAGATTTCTTGAGGTGGCAGCTAACTGCCCTAACTGCTGGACCATCTCTGTGCACTAGTGGGGCTGAAAAGTGTTGAAAAAAAAATCTTATTTCTTCCTCCCAAGAAGTTCCTCAGGAAGCAAATATTCAATGATTTGTGGAGCATGTACATGAAAATGGCTTCCTGAAATTATTAATTAATTACATTTTACATTTATTTATTTTTACAGTATTAGCTAGAATACTGGATGCATCTGAAGAGGTGGGGTTCTTAAGCACGAAAGCTTATGCCCAAATAAATCTGTTAGTCTTTAAGGTGCCACCGGACTCCTCGTTGTTTCTGTGGATACAGACTAACTCAGCTACCCCGCTGATACTTGACAGTATTAGCTAGGGATCCAATCAAGTATCAGGGCCTCACGGGGCTAGGTACTATGCAGACAACTAATAAGGGAGTACCAAGGCTTATCTCATTCTGGATGTATTAAGAGGAATGTCATATGAAAGACCCTAGAGGTAATTGTCCTGCTCTGCTCAGCAGTGTGAGTACTGTACCCAGTTCTGGGTGCCGCATTTTAGGAAAAATGTGGATAAATTAGAGATAGGTCAGAGGAGAGCAACAAAAATAATAAAAATAACGAGGAGTCCTTGTGGCACCTTAGAGACTAACAAATGTATTTGGGCATAGAACCCACTTCATCAGATGCATGGAGTGAAAATACAGGAGCAGGTATAAATACATGAAAGGATGGGGGTTGCTTTACCAAGTGTGAGGTCAGTCTAACGAGATAAATCAATTAACAGCAGGATACCCAGGGCGGAAAAATAACTTTTGAAGTGGTAAGAGAGTGGCCCATTACAGACAGTTGACAAGAAGATGTGAGTAACAGTAGGGAGAAATTAGTATAAAAGGTTAAAAAACGGGATGTGGTTAATCTTGAGAACAATAGACTGAGGGGGGACCTGATAATAGTCTTCAAATATGTTAAGGGCTGTTATTAAGAGGATGGGAATTAATTGTTCTCCATGTCCACTGAAGGTAGGACAAGAAGTAGTGGGCTTGATCTACGGCAAGGGAGATTTAGGTTAATTATTAGGAAAAACTTCTAACTATAAGGATAGTTAAGCTATGGAACAGGCTTCCAAGATAAGTTGTGGAATCCCCGTCACTGGAGGATATTAAGAACAGGTTGGACAAACACCTGTCAGGGATGGTTTAGGTTTACTTGGTCCTGCCTCAGCGTAGGGAGTTGATCTTGATGACCTCTTGAGGTCCCTTCCAGCCCTATCTTTCTATGACAATCCCTGCCCCAAAGAGCTCAGAGTTTAAGGATGTGGCTGTGTTTGAATCAGAGGTGTGACTGCAGCGTGTGCGGACACACCGGAGTTAGCTCTGATCTCATTAGGTCCCCTAGCACTAGCAGCAAAGCTGTGGCAGCCCACACTATTCACCCGAGTACACACCCAGGGTCCCAGATGGACTTGTAAAGTCCAGCTACTGACTGTGTTGCTATGGCTTCAATGTGATTGTTATTTGAGCTAGCTAGATCAAGAGCTAGCTTGCATGGGTGTGTCCAGACTGTGCTGTAGACACACCTCTGATTGCAGTAGAGACAGACCCGCAGTGTAAATGCAAAGGGTAGACAAAACATACAAATGTGGCAGGGTGGTTTGTGCAAAATGAACAGAGTTCCACAGAAATTGCATGTGATTGTCAGAGGCACCCTGTCCTCTTGCTCCAGGGCTCTCAGCAATGGCACAGCAACCCCCCGGTAGAATGATGGATTCATGCTTGCAGCCAACTCTAATCATGATGGCGCTAGAAGACCAGTTTCAAGAAACTTTCTGGACTTTGTGAAAACTTAGTGTAACCCACACACCTCCTGGGTCTGGTGCTCTGTCCCTTCTAGTGACACTGAGACATTAAAGAGTCTGCTACAGCCTTAACTAAGGGCATGCAGTAGCGACTCATGCATTTAACTTCAGAGGTCCCAGGTTCAATCCCACCCACTGACAACCAGGGTCTGTTGGTGTTAAATTAGCAGAAGGGCTGCTCCTTTGTTTACTGACCCATCCTGCAACTACCTATTCACCCGAGGTTATGACACAAACTCTGATACTGGCAAAAGTCCTATTGACATCAATGGGGCAAGATCAAGGCAACAGGCAGTCCTGTTGAATTCAAGAAGACTTTCTGTGTAACTCTACTTGCACAAGTAAAGCCTGAAGGATTTAGTGTTTTTTCACCTATTCTATACCCACCCATCCCCATTTTGTTTCACTGTCTTCCGTGATCCAAGACCTGAAGAAGAGCGCTTGTGTAAGTTCAAAGACTTGTCTCTCACTAACAGAAGCTGCTCCAATAAAAGATATTACCTTACCTACCTGGTCTCTCTAATGAGCTAAGGAAACATTTTCAGTCCCTGAATTTTTGCACAAATTGTACAACCCTCAGCACAGCCCCCCCCAGTTATGGTACCAATATAGTAAGGGAGAAATCAAACACAAACAGCTTAAAAGAAGACAGAGATATTCTCCCTTGCATGCTGCCTGCCAAGCCTGGAAATCTCTCTCTTTAGATATATCATGTAGGGATTGATGGCATGTCCACCACTGTGTTATCAGAACACCAGCACAGATTAATTAAATGTCCTTTTCTCTGCTCTTGACAAAGGCAGTCTTGCCCCGGTCATACCCATTCAGAATGCTGCTGCAAAGATCATTTTCCTAGACTATCACTTTGACCACATCACTCCTCGGTTTGAGTCCTTCCACTGGCTTCTCCTTTCTCCATCGCATCAAATATAAATGGATCTAAGTTACTACAGAGAATTCTTTCCTGGATATCTGGCTGGTGAATCTTGCCCATATGCTCAGGGTTCTGCTGATCACCATATTTGGGGTCAGGAAGGAATTTTCCTCCAGGGCAGACTGGAAGAGGCCCTGGGGGGGTTTTGCCTTCCTCTGCAGCATGGGGCACGGGTCACTAGCTGGAGGATTCTCTGCTCCTTGAAGTCATTAAACCACGATTTGAGGACTTCAATAGCTCAGACATAGGTGAGAGTTTTATCGCAGGAGTAGGTGGATGAGATTCTATGGTCTGCGTTGTGCAGGAGGTCAGACTAGATGACCATAATGGTCTCTTCTGACCTTAATATCTATTTTCAGAGTAGCAGCCGTGTTAGTCTGTATTCGCAAAAAAGAAAAGGAGTACTTGTGGCACCTTAGAGACTAACAAATTTATTTGAGCATAAGCTTATGCTCAAATAAATTTGTTAATCTCTAAGGTGCCACAAGTACTCCTTTTCTTAATATCTATGAATCTATTAATCTATTTTCAAGTCCCCTCATGACCTAGCCACCTCCACCCACCTCCATCATCTCTCATTCACAATTGAGATGATGACTCACGCCTCCGACTGGTGCGGGACACCGGCCTCCATCACCCACTGGGTACATTTTCAAACAGGCATTTTTCTCCCTGTGCTTTCTCCCCATGCTGCCCTTGAGGCGTGGGAGGTGCTCCATGTAAATGTTCCCAAAGTGACCTCCTTCTCTTTTCAAATCCCTCCTTAAAACTCTCCTTTGCCAGGACCCCTACATAAAACTTGACAACAGTTAGGCTGCTGATGTGCATATGTAATGCACACATCTCCTGGGTGTGGTGTTGTGTCCCATCTAGTGGCACCGAGACCATTTAGAGAGAGAGATAAAATGAGTCTGCTCTACAGCCTTAGCTAAGAGCCACTTGGCTTTTAGTTCATGTGGTAGAGGCTCGTGCACAAAGCTCCAGAGATCCCAGGTTCAATCCCGCCCACGGAAAACTGGGGTCTGTCGGTTACACATAGATTGCTGCTCATCATACTGATCAATACTTTCTCATTGTTCCCTTGTACTCCCACATCTCTCTGTACTCATCCATCTGTTCTCTCTTGTCTTGTATTTAGATTGTAAGTTCTCCTCCATGCAGTGAAATCTACTGATTCCCCCCCTCTCTAGTTTCTCCCACCTGTCTTTTTTTTGTACAGTGCCTACCACAATGGGGCACTGGTCCATGACTGGGATTCCTAGGCAATATGGTACTGCAAATAATCAATCATAATCATAATAAATAAATACATGTTCTCCTCTTCTTATTCCAAATCCTTCCTTACAATATACTTTCCCCAGGACATTTAGCATCTTCAATCCAACAAACTGAAAAATGTCTCTATCATTTTCTTACAAAATAATTCTAAACCCCTGCATTGTTCTTTGTTAAATCCATGCCAACCTGTGGAACTCCTTGCCAGAGGATTTTGTGAAGGCCAAGACTATAACAGGGTTCAAAAAGAAACTAGATAAATTCATGGAGGATAGGTCCATCAATGGCTATTAGCCAGGATGGGCAGGGATGGTGTCCCTAGCCTCTGTTTGCCAGAAGCTGGGAATGGGAAACAGAGAATGGATCACTTGATGATTATCTGTTCTGCTCATTCCCTCTGTGGTACCTGGCATTGGCCACTGTCAGAAGACAGGATATTGGGCTATATGGCTATTGTGGGGGAGGGATAGTTCAGTGGTTTGAGCATTGGCCTGTTAAACCCAGGGTTGTGAGTTCAGTCTTTGAGGGGGTCATTTAGGGATCTGGGACAAATATTGGGGATTGGCCCTACTTTGAGCAGGCGGTTGGACTAGATGACCTCCTGAGGTCCCTTCCAACCCTGATATTCTATGATTCTATGGACCTTTGGTCTGACCAAGTATGGCTGTTCTTATCTTCCTCTAACAGGTCATATTTCACTAGGCCTGGACACGGTTGTGAGTGATCTGATTGGCTGCCACAGTAATTAACACAGCCTGCCCTCGTCTTCACTAACTCCTAAATCATGTTCTGCCCCATGACAATAACATGAGTCTCAGCAGCCACACACCTATGGACACGATCGCCAACCACAGAGGCTCAAAAAATCACTAGTCAGGCCCCCAAAATCATGAGAGTGGCTTAATAATCAGAATCTTGTCTAGCTATTGACAGCTATTCTTTGGATTTGCCTCCTAGTTTCTGAGCCTTTAGGATGCACTGGGGGTCACATTTTCAAGCTTTTCTGTTGGACCCGGAGTGTTAGAGACACACTTTTCTTTTAAAAGCGAGCTGAGATGTGCACATGATCCCACAAGCTGTAAGGAAAATCACTAGTTGTCACCAGACTCGTAATAAATTTATGGGAGTTGCTAAAGCTGTGGGCTGGACCTCTGGAGAGTGGAGGTAAATGAGCTAACGCTCAAATATGCACATTTGAGGAATATGCATTGCCTCATTTGCATAACCCCCTGCCAGCAAATCCACCCTTTAATACATGCAGTGAATTCTACCAATTCCCCCCTCTCTAGCTTGTCCCGCTTCCAGGGTTTGTCATCCTCCTCTCTCTCTCTGGCTCCCCCTCTCCCTCATGTTGCCCTGTCTACCCTGGACAGCAGCACCTGCATTTCCTCCCAAACTCTGAGCGTGGAGGGGCAGAGGATCTCCTTCTCCTCCCTCCCCATGTGCTGGGAATAGGGAGCCAGCTCTGTCTGCTGTGGGGGGTTGACCACATCCCTCCTGCTCAGGCTTGCAGTTCCCCCTACTGGCCAGTGCCTGCAGAGAGCCCTATATTCCACTGGGCAGTCAGGGCCCCATTGTGCTAGGTGCTGTACAAACGTGTAACAAACAGGCAGCACTCACCCAACCAAACTTGCAATCCAACTGCAAGATGAAAGGCAACGGGGGGAGATGATGGGCAGGCCAGGGGAGCCCAAGGTAATGGCGAGACTGTTGTTAACTGAGTAATAAACAGTGATCACAGCACATAAGCTGCCTAATTGTAGTCAAGTGTCTTGAAGGCATCATGGTGGAGGTTGGGTTTTAAGGAAGCGTTCCAAGGAGGATAATGCAGTGAGCCTTTCAGTGACAAGGGGCATGTGCAGCTGTCTCTCAGGGCAGACGCTGAATTCAATGGGTGTTGCACAGGTGTCACGGAGGATCTGATCTGAAGAGAATGGGGCTGCGGGGTGGTACTGAGGGCAGCATTTAGCCTGAAGAATCGTTATTGATAGTGACAATGCACAAGAAGGGAAGGAAGATCCCAGCTCGATTCTCAGCTGGGCTTGACAGGACCACATCTGAAGAAATCAGTCTTTTCCCAGTCAACTGAGCCCATCTGCTTTGAAGTCAGTGAGAGGGAAGGAACGTGGGATCCCGCAGTGCTCAAGGCACTTTGAGGTATTTCTCTTTACAGGCAAGCTAGGTCATTGCTCATCACGGATCACTGGAGGCCTCTCTGCACGCAGTGGGCGGGTGTGTTCACTGTGTGAATCTCTCCCATCCTATTGTGATGGCTGCCGTCTTGGTCAGCACCCTGGGATTGAACCAGAGCCAAAAAATAGCACAAGTTGCAACAACTTGAGCTCAAGAGCCAGCCTGGTGAATGCCTGTGGTAACAGACTCCTATCCTCTGGGATCTGGCACTAGTGTGTTATGTTATCACTTGGTCACCTATGCGATCTTCCATGAGAAGGTATCATAAGTGTGCTGGTTGACAGCATTTAGGACAGGCTTGGGGTACAATGCAAATGATGCTTTTAGATAGAATAAGTGGTGGCAGCTGGAGGTATTGTACTCACAGTTGCCTTGAGCACAGTCAATGGCTAGGTGCAGAGAGCAGCACTCTGACGAATGACCTTTAGGTCTGTAAGGGGAAGAGTTGGATCTGGCATTTCCTCCCTGCATTATTGACGGCCTAGGTCCATGCGGAGATGACCCATGAGGGACCCTGAGCAATATCTCAGTCTCTGCTTCATGCTTAAGGAGCCCATATAGTACAATAATTCTAGAGGGGCAGCAACCTAAGTTCCCTCTCAGCTGCACAGGTTTCAGAGTAGCAGCCGTGTTAGTCTGTATTCGCAAAAAGAAAAGGAGTACTTGTGGCACCTTAGAGACTAACAAATTTATTAGAGCATAAGCTTTCGTGAGCTACAGTGAGCTGTAGCTCACGAAAGCTTATGCTCTAATAAATTTGTTAGTCTCTAAGGTGCCACAAGTACTCCTTTTCTTTTCTCAGCTGCACAGTCAGGCTATCAAGGGCCGTGCAGGCATGCAGGGAGGAGAGGCGCCTCTCCCCCGGCCCCAGAGATGCCACAGCAAGAGAGGGGTGGGAGGAGTCCTCTCTCCCCGCCGCAGCCCCGGGGCAGCCTGCACCTAAAGCTCCTCATCCCTGGCCCCACGCCAGAGCTCACACCCCCAGCCAGAGCCCTCACCACCTTCACCCAACCCTCTGCCCCAGCCCTGAGCCCTCTCCTACACCCCAAACCCCTCATCCCTGACCCTAGCCTGGATCCCTCAAACCCCCATATCCAACTCTCTGCCCCCAGCCCTGAGCCCCCTCCCACACTCCAAACCCCTCAGCCCCACCCACACCACACATCGCCTCCATATTGGTACACGTAACAAAATTCATTCCACACATGGATGTAAAAAACTAGAGGGAACATTGGACTATCAACTCTCTAGGATCTCTCCATCCCACCCACTCCTTTGCAAACTCACAACGGGGGGCCATCACTTGATCCCCCCACTAACTTTGCAGACACAAAAATGGCTTTCAGGTCCCTACCTGGGGAAATGTCAGTACTAGGTGCAATGGATGTGATGTGGGTCTTTGCACAGCTAAAATACTTGCCTGGGTCAAGGGAGGCAGAGGAGAAAGGCTGAATCAATCACTGATCTCCTGTGGTTTCGCTCCTTCAGGAATCCACTCCATTTGGGAACCATGTGTTCAGCCACAACCAGGTTTGTTTATCTCGATCTCTGAAGCGGGCAGCAGCATGGAAGGGGGGGAAGGAAAACTTCAGGGGCTGAGTGAGAGAATAACAATAAACTTTGTAAAATGCAGTTTGATTATTTAAAGAAATATTGGACCAAAGTCAACCTTGGGGGTAAATCCATTGATTTCAACAAAGTAACCACTGTCATCACCTTGGCCCACACTGACCACTCCTTCTTTTCATTTTTGTAGGATCCCATGTGCTGGACTAAGCTAGTGGAATGGGACTTATAGCAGGGTCTCCGCAAAACAAGTGTCAGACACTGCTTCTGCCTCAGTTTCCCAACTCTCACATAAGCCAGTAGACCAACTCACTGGCCAGTGGGCCAATCAATCCGTCCATCAGTATTTCAGTCCCTTTCCTCTTAGATGGATTTATTGTTCAAACATAAGCCAATGTCAATCAAGACAGGTAAACCAGGCCATGCTACCTGGCCTCTCCTAAGACCTCTACTTCAGACAACTTCCACTGCTCCCGACAGAGCAGGTTCTCCCAGGCAGGTCTTTTGCTTCACTGGTATGGCAAGATTCTTCCTCCCGTGATCCAGAGTCTTCTGCAGCCAGCCTGCCCAATGCAGCGGCTTGCTGACCCTTTATCTCGCCACCTGAGAGGCAGGTGGGGCCACACCCAACTCTCTTAAAGGGGCCACATCCTCCATGTCGAAGGGCTGCTCTCTCTGTCTGAAGCAGTCCACGAATAACCCCACTTAAGTCCATGATGCCAGGGTCCTCGGTAGGATCAACCATACCCCAAGAGTAAAATGGTGTATAGCACGTTATCAGCCCAGTGCCTCAGCGCAGTTGTAGACACAATAGTAGCATCTTCTGTAGCCATGAGATCACAAAGGTTTTATTATTGTATTAAAATTATTTTAGTTCATATTTAACGTAACCTGGTTTTTAATATATATATATATATCCTCTCTTTTAGAGCTGCACAAAGGAGAAGAGTAAACACTGCCTTTTTTGGAAGCCAAGAGCTGACCGTAGAATGGATTGAATGGCTCACAAACCAATGAACATCTGCCGCCTTGATTGGAAAGTCCAGCAAATGGTGCTGGCAAACCTGAGTTTAGGAAAATAATCAGGAAGGGCACAGGATGCTGCTTCGTGCTTCATCCCTCTATAAAAAAACCCCAAACAGCTGGAAAGCACTGGCACATCCTGCTGGTTAAAAAGACAATAGCAGCAAGGCTCTGGCATAAAACATGGAAACCAGATATAAGAGTGAAAGCTCGGGCAGAGTCGTGTTCTGAGAAGGCCACCAGAAGCTAGCAGTATTTGGCACATGCCACTTCATATGTATATTAGAAGGAGAAACTGGTTTGCTTTTTCCCTTGTTTAAAAAAGAAGCCAAAAAACAATTTGTTACAGCCCCTCATGTAGCAGAGTCAGAAGGAAACGATGAACGGCTTGGGATGAATTATTTATAATAATAATGCCACATTCATTATTATGACTGCCGTAGCACCTAAAAGCACCAGTCATGGATCAGAACCCCATTGTACTAGGTGCTGTACAAACCCAGAACACAAATATAGTCCCTGTCTCAAGACACTTCAAGTCTAAGCATAATAATCCCTAGCTCTTGTTCTTTTCAGCTCTCAAAGTACTTTTCAAGGACATCAATATCATTATCCTCATTTTACAGAGGGGGAAACTGAGGCACAGGGAAAGAAGTGATTTGCCCAAGCAGATTAGGGCAGAGCTGGGAATTGACCCCAGTCTCCTAAATCCCACTTCAGTGCTCTGTGTTCTAGACTCTTGCACAAGGCAAGAGTTGATTGAGGTCCTCAGGTGTTGCGTTATTATTACATAAGAACTTCCAGACTGGGTCAGACCAATGGTCCATCTAGCCATGTATCCTGTCTCTGACAGCAGCCAGTGCCAGAGCATTGGTGGAGTACACAGTCTGAGTGATCCACCACTGTCTTACACTCCCAGTCAAAGGTTAAGGATCACCCTGAGTATGGGGTTCCATCCCAGAACATCTTAGGTAATAGCCATTGATGGACCTATCTTCCATGAACTTATCTAGCTCTTTTTGGAACCTACCTACACTTTTGGCCATCACAGCATCCCATGGCAATAAGTTCCACAGGTCAACTGTGTGTTGTGTGAAAAAGTACTTCTGCTTATTTGTATTAAACCAACTGCCTATTAATTTCATCGGGTGATGTCTGATTTTTGTATTGTGGGAAAGGGTAAATTACATTCCTCTGGTCCCCTTTTCCGTACCATTCATGATTTTAGAGACCTCTATCATAACCCTACTTAGTCATCTCTTTTCTAAAATAAGCAGCCCTAATCTTTCCTCGTATGGAAGCCGTTCCATACCTTGGATCAACTTGGTTGCCCTTCTCTGAACCTTTTCCAGTTCCACTATATCTTTTTTGAGATGGGGTGATCAGAACTGGACACATTATTCAAGGTGTGGGAAAACCATGCATTTATATAGTGGCCTTATGATCTTTTCTGTCTTATTTGCTATCCTAATAGTTCCCAACCTTCTGTAATTATTTGTTTGAGGACTTTATTATTAATTATTGTTATTATTACACCTCCAGGGATCAGGGATCCATTGTACCTTTTGTACAGGCAAAAACCATAGAGCCTGCCTCTGCCCCTAAGAGGTCACAGTGTAGGATTCACACAGTGCACATCAGAGAGGTGAGGGGAGGTAGGAAAGGTCCTGGTGGGACCAGAAGCATTTGTCATAGTGTCTCAGCAGCCACTGAAAGATGCCAACAGCCATCTTTTCAAATGTGTGCCCCCCAATCATGCCCATTTCAGACACCACTCCTACAATAAACAGAGCCCCCTTAACTCTGATGGAAATCATTGGGAGTTTGAGGCTCTCAGCATGCTCCTGGATGCTTTCAGGCCCAGATCTGGACCTCAGAATCCTGCAGGATTGGGCCTCAAATGTTCATGCACCTGTCTGTGTTTTAGGTGCTAAAGTAATGCAATGATAATAACAAATAAACATTAATTATAAGCCCAATTTTGGCCTCTCAGACCTATCTGAAATCCATAAACCATGGAACATCAACATTAAAAGCACTCAGTGGGGCCAGAGTCTGAGTTAGAATTTTTCTACCCTAGTCAAAGTGAACTGGATAAGGAGTCCCTGAATTGAAGCATCATAACAGAGGATCAGAGGGGTAGCCGTGTTAGTCTGTATCCACAAAACAACGAGGAGTTCAGCGGCACCTTAAAGACTAACAGATTTATTCGGGCATATGCTTTCGTGGGTAAAAAACCCACTTCTTCAGATTCATGGAGTGAAAATTACAGATTCAGGCATGACTATATTGACACATGAAGAGGAGGGAGTTACTTTACAAGTGGAGAACCAGTGCTGATCAGGCCAATTCAGTCAGAGAGAGAGGAGAGACTGTTGCATTCAAGGATCACTCCACTCTTGAGGTGCTTTCAAAAGCTCTGCTTCATTCCATGTCCTGTTCCCACTGGCTGCTCATAACACCATCTTTGAAGCACCATACCCAGACTCGGTGTCTGGGAAGTTCTGCCCTTAAAGGAACAGCTCCCAGCACCTTAAGGGTCATCAGAGACCAGTGAGTCTGTGCCACTTTGCAGCAAAAATGCCAGCAATCCAAAATGACAACACAGAAAGAGGGAGAGAGAGAAAAAAAGATTACTGGAGTGTCCCGCGGCAACTGCCCTTTAAGAAGAGTTAGGTCCAGTCTGCCTAGAACTGCCTTAGGAAGGCCTCACCTCAGAGTAACTGACTGCTCTAGGTAGCTGATTAAGCACCTGGACAAAGTAAAGGTTAGCCAGGCTCAGTTACAGGGGAACTCAGGGAGCTCCTATAGAGAGGAGCCCCCAGAAGAGGGCTGAAGAGGGGACACTAGAGGGTGAGACCTGAACGGGGAGCCTGTCAGAGGTGATCCAAGAGAGATCATGGAGATGGAGATAGCAGGTTCACAAGAAGGTCTCAGCTAGGGGGTCTCCCAGACACTGTCTGGAAGCCCAGCCTGGCAAGGATCACCTGCTGTCCCTGGAGAAGGGTCGCAGTGGACGGACCTCTCCAGATCCTGGATTCTAGAGATGGATCTTACTCTAGTAGAGGCAAGAGGGCTAACACCAGGGCAGAGACCAAAACTGAGACACGCCCTGGGGAGAGCTTGGATAGAGGCGAGCACTGGTGGGGGGACAGATGGACTAAGAATGGCAAATATGTAGGGGGCAGAGTTTTGTTTATGATGTGTGTTGGCCTTTCCATTCATAAATGAGGCCCTCTGAAAGGGTGGGGCTTTTTGGCATCTGTGCGTCTGTCTGGACCAGTTGAGACTCTGGGTGAGGTGAAAAAAATTCAAGGGTTCAGTCGCAACACCAGACCTGCCTGCAGGGGGCATGCCAGGTTGGCCTGGAATGATGATACAGAGTCACCCAGAGCCCGAGCCAGCCTGCCCTTGAGGTCAGAGGAAAAATTCTCATTGCCTGAATGAGCATTGGGTTTGGTCCCAAGTCAAGATCTAGGGCCCGATCTAAAGCCTGCTGATGTCAAGGAGATTCTTGCTACTAACTTCAATGGACTTTGGACCAAGCGCTTATTCCCAGATCCTCCAAGTTGTTCAGGTGCCTCATTCCCATTGGGAGTTTGGGGCTGAAATACCTTTGCAGGTCTGCGCCTTAGCACCTTAGAACTGGTTCATAAGACTCGTTTCAGAAGCATTTAACCTGACCGCCAAACAGATCTGGCCAGGGAGGATTTTTCCCCCAACATTAAGGCTGCATGACCAAGACAATTGTAAAGGAAGCGCCCGCTGCGGCCAGACAACCCTCAGTGCTCTCTTCTTTGCCAGGCCCTACCCTCAGCCTACCCTTGCCCACCCATAGCCTCCAGCCAGGCTGCATTCACCCCTGTGCAGAGGGCCAGCGCAAAGCCTTTTGAGCTACTTAAGCCTCCCTAATACCTTAGTAAAATGGGTGAATCCCACCTTTCATTTAAAAACAATAGTATGTTTCTAGCCCTTATGGTTGCAGAGAAAAGCTTGGAAAGGTAAAGCCTAAATGCTCCAAAGCTGGAAAGCTGCTGGATCTTGCCCACATGCTCAGGATCCAACTGATTGCCATATTTGGGGTCAGGAAGGAATTGGCAGAGACCTTGGGGGGTTTTCGCCTTCCTCTGCAACATGGGGCATGGGTCACTTGCAGGTTTAAACTAGGGTAAATGGTGGATCCTCTGTCACTTGTAGTCTTTAAATCATGATTTGAGGACTTCAGTTACTGAGTCAAAGGTTAGGGGGTCTATTACAGGAGTGGGTGGGTGAGGTTCTGTGACCTGCAATGTGCAGGAGGTCAGACAAGATGATCTTGATGGTCCCTTCTGGCCTTAAAGTCTATGGGGCAAATAAAAAAGAACACAATATTTGTTATATTTTTAAATACAA
Organism: Dermochelys coriacea; assembly: GCF_009764565.3. Classification (NCBI taxonomy): domain Eukaryota; kingdom Metazoa; phylum Chordata; order Testudines; family Dermochelyidae; genus Dermochelys; species Dermochelys coriacea. Next base: position 265,514,037 of record NC_050069.1, read on the forward strand.
TGATTTTCAAGCCAATCTCATTATTCCTAGGGACTCATTTTGTGATTTTGTAAAAAACCTTCCCATGGCCACACAGGAAATGTATAGGTGAACCAGGGATTAAACCTGCATCTCCTGAGTCTCATTCCACGGCTCTCTCCCCTAGATCATCCTTCCTACCTCAGAGGGTTTCACATGGGGCCTTCAGAGGGAAGGTTCGCCCCTAACACACCACTGACTTGTCCACCCAATGCATTGCACTGGCTTGAATTTGTGCAGACTCCAAGATCATCTGAAATCCCAATGTGAGGTGCAAAGCTCAGCTTCTCTGAGCGATTTCTTCCTCTTTGCCCGTCTCAAACTCAGCCTTAAAAAACAAAGGCGGCTCCCTCCAAACCCAGGCGGGTTTTCCCAAATTCACCCGGCCGGGATCCAAAACGATGTGGAAAACGATCGTTGTCTTAGAATAGAACGGGACATGTGGGCTGACATGTACACTCTGTTTCTTGGCCCTATGTGATTTGAAACCCCCTGAGGAAAAGCCTGGGATCAAGGTTTTATAATAAAATGCTAATTATCTGGGAGTATGATCTGGGACCGTGAACTCAGAATATATTAAATGTTTCGAATAAGGCTGTTGAAATGCAGATTAAAAAAAAATCCAAATCCTTCTAAACCAAGGAAATTCAGAGGGAGATCTGCCAACCCCTTATCCCTGCATTGGCACCGCTTATAATATGACCTGACTGATTGGCAAAGTACCCCAGAGCCAGGCTCCAAAAGGCCACACAAAACACTTTACCACTTGCTAGAGGAGGAATGACCACATTCAGCCCTGAGGCTCTATTTGCCATTTCTGGGCATGAGCCACTCCTGTTGACAATGGGAATTGTTTGTTCAGTGCAGAGGGAGGATTGGGGTCCTGGGCCGAGATCCACAAAAGATATTTCTAGGTATGTCTACACTGCAATAAAAGACCCGGGCCAGGGCCACAACTGGCCCAGGTCAGCTGACTTGGAGCCTTGGGGCTCAGGATATGGGGCTAAAAATTGAAGCACAGTCTTTCGGGCTTGGGCTGGAGCCTGGGCTCTGAAACCCCATGAGAGGGGAAGGGTTCAGAGCCCAAGCTCCAGACTGAGCCTGAATGAATATGCTACAATTTTTAGCCCCACAGCTGAAGCCCCACGAGCCCAAATCAAATGACTTAGGTGCTCAGACTTGGTGCCACGGCTCTTTTATTGCAGTGGAGATGCACCCTAGGTGTCTAACTCCCAATGAAATCAGTGGCAGGGCCATACAATTCCAATTTCTCCTGCAAGAAAGGGTCTCTTGTTTTAACAGACGTAATGCACCTTGCAGGGATCTGGGGGCTTTGCTTTCCTCCACCACTCATGATTCACACTGTGTGCTTATGCACCCCGACTGTCTCCCCAACCTCAGCCTGTCCTCTGAGGCTCCAGACAAACCAGATAAGCGGCTAGAGTCCAGGAGACAGAGCCTGGAGAGAACACAGCAGCTAGCATGAAACAGAGGAAAGATTGCAAGCTTTTTTTGTTCTGTGTTTGTACAGCACCTAGCACAATGGGGTCCCATCTGTGATGAGGGTTCTGAGGTGCTTCCACAATACAAATAAAAAATTAATAATAATATACTGAGCCAAATCTTGCTTTGCTACACTGCATAGATCTGAAGTCACTGTATTTATGCTTGTGTAAATGCATGGCGATTCCACTGATTTGAGTGGAATTGGTCCAGATTAACCCCGATGTAATTGATGGCAGAATTGGACACAAAGTGACTAAAATGACTAATTATAATTACAATAATAATAAATATCTAGCTCTTAGATAGCACTTTTCACCAGCAGATCTCACAGCACTTTACCAAGAAGATCAGGATCATTGTCCCCCATTTTACAGATGGGAAAACTGAGGCACAAGGCAGGGAAGTGACTTACCCAAGATCATCCAGGAGGCCAGTGGCAGAACCAGGACTAGAACCCAGATCCCCTCATTCCAGTGCTGTGGCCACTAAGCAAGACTGCCTCCCATGTCACATCATTAATTTCCATGGCCCTTTACAAACAGGGAATTGATCAAGTTCCTTACCTTACAGACCTTTCCAGCCTAAGGTAGATGAGACAAAGAACTGCAGGCCATGGGAAAAAAGTTCTGGTAAGGGAGGGAGTAGTTTGATAAGTGGGCAAGTTGGAAAGGATCCATGAAAATATTTGGGATTAAGCATGAATCTGAAAAAGAGGGAGGGTTTGTGGTGGACAGGAAATGGGAGATTGTTCATATTGTGGGGTAGTAACCAGAAAGTGGGATGTAGGAGAGATACAGAGAGAGATCCCACTTTTTTCACTCTTCTGCTGTGTTTTCACTCCATTCTTTTAGGCTCAGTCGGTTACATTATGTACTCAGGTAGTGCCCAGATGCCCCAGTCATGACCTCGTGACACACTGATATGACCTTGTGACACACAAACGAGAGAGGTGGGAGAGATATGTCAATGAACCAGTGTGATGGCTGAGATCAGCTGAGGCCCATTTGAGGCCTCCAGGCAGGATGCACAGTACTAAGATTCACTAGCGCCAGAACTCAAGTGACCTTCGGGGCCTGGTGGGAGACATACTGCTTTGGTCAAGCATATGTGTGTCTCTTGACCATCAATGGATTATTTATTAGATGTTTGGGGGTGGGCAATACAAGGGAGGGGGTATGTGCTGTCTGTCATGGACAGCTTCTTTTACTGTGTTGTTACATTATTTATATCACAGGGCACTGTACAAACACAGGATGAAAAGATGATCCCTGCCCCAAAGAGCTTACAATATATAGACAGACAAGACAAACAAAGCACAGGAGAAAGAGAATCATTATTCCCATGTTTGCAGATGGGGAACTGAAGCACATAATTCTAAGACTCATATCCTCAAAGATTTTTAGGCACCCAACTCCCATTGATTTCAATTGGAGTTAGGCACCTAACTATATTTGAGGATCTGGGGCTAAGTGACTTGACTAAGGTCAAGGGAGCCCATAGCACAGCCAAGAATAAAACCCCAATCTCTTGAAACCAGAACATAATCACCAGCCTTCTTCTTGATTTGCACTGCATAGTGTTGGTCATGTGACTGAGTACCTAGCCAATGGGATGCTCAATAGAGGAAATCATTAAAGAAATAAATCAGTGTCAAGTGATGCAATAGCAATGTAGTATAAAGATAGGCTCTGAATCTGCATTATTTGCAATCAACATGAGTTTAGGATGCACTAAGAATGCCAGATTGGAGCCACAGTAGAGGCTGATGGTTGATGCTTCAGAGAGGGAGAAAAAATCAGCCATCATTGCTAGCCCTTCCCTTTTTGTAAACTGACAAAGTGCTACTAAGGTAACGGCCATCCTCACAATATTGTTTCCTTGACTAAACAGCTTACACTGAGCTGGGTTGAAATAATATGTTTTTTCACCTGCAGGAGTGAAACATTCAAGACGGCATTCCAAGACGGATCTGGTTAAGGTCATAAAAACTTTGTGGTAGCCTATATATTATTTTTATGCATATGCTTAACACCATGTATTTTATAAATGTGCTAAAGACTCATAAATCACTTACAGCATAGTATAACACACTTGGGTCTCTTACCAAGGTATCTGAGGCACACACACTCAGACCCACAGAAAGATCTGCCACCATCTGGGTGCAGTTGACGGATGGGGAGCGTGGTTTACTTATCTTCTCTGTCAGAGGTTGTGAGAGCAGTCACTGTACCTGTGATTGATTAATAGTCAAAATGAAGACAGCTTGTGCTTGGGAACCACACTACCCTGGTATTCGTAGGCAGTCTAAAGAGTAGGAGGAAAGAAAGGAGAGTTGCGTGGAAATTATATTGCAGAATGGCAGAAGAGCACCTGTTCTGGAAGTGGCAGAGAGGTAAATTTAGTGAAATGCATGCCTCTGCAGAAGGCCAGTATGAAGCCTCTGCAAAACTAAAGCCCTAAGTAGGACTTAGTAATGGCTCTAAAAATCTCATAAGAACAGGTTTTCCCATGAGATTTCACAGCTCTCAGTTTACTGGGTTTGATGCAGAAATTCCCAGGTGACATTTTATGGCCATTTTATGGCCTTTCTGGCCTTAAAATCTGTGACCACATGGAACTTGCCATAGGAAACTGGGTCAATCACCCTTCAGGTCGGACATCCTGACTCCAGCAGTTGCCTACAAATGATACTTGTATGCAAAAGCGGAGGGTCTCTCTATCTGGGGGAAAGATTGTCCAGTGCTGTACTTAGATGGAGAATTCCTTCCAGTGTCCAGCATTGCCTTTCATTCATCTGCTGTAATGAGAAGGCAGAGTTTTGCAACAACTCCACAGCTATTAAAGACTCCAAAGAGATCCTGGGACGCACACCATGGCCATTAAGAACGTCACAGCAGCAGCAGAGATATCTCCATTGGTTGTTCACAATATAGACTCTATGATGCCCCACTGGTCAGCTCCGATTCCTTCCAGGAAGCAGGCAGCGATACTCAACCACCCTAGCAAGTTCATTACACAGTATCAGTACTCAAGGCCATGGAGTTACGTTGGGAATCAATGCACTTCACAGAGTTGCAAACTAATAAAGGAATTGGCACCACTTTGAAACTAGAACCTCACAAAGTCATCTGGTTCTTGAGTGTCTGTTTAGCTCAGAGCGCAGAAGCCTTGGGACAAAGACCAGATTTTCTCTACTTGAGCAGTGCTGAACATGCTGACTGGTCAACAAGTTTATTATTACTAGTAAGTGTCTATCCAGAGGCAGTATGGTTTAGTGGGTAGATCACTAGACTAGGACTCAGGAGACCTCAGTTAAGTCCCTGATCTGCGGTGTGATACTTGACAAGTCACTTCATCTCTTTGTGCCTTTCCTTTTCCCGTCCACCCTGCATCCATTTAGGTCATAAGCGGACAAGAACTGTCTCTTACTATGTGTCTGTACAGCACCAGCCATAAAGGCACTCTGTGCAGAGGGCCAGCACTTTGCCTCTGTAGGGTGATCAGATAACAAGGGTGAAAAATCAGAATGGAGGAGAGGTAATAGGGTCCTATAGAAGACAAAGCCCCTAATATCCGGACAGTCCTGATAAAATTGGGATGTCTGGTCATGGTAATCACTTGAGTCACCCTGAGGTCCTTCAGATGGGCACCATTGGGACTTAAGTGGTGCAAAGTCTTTGTGCTGCACAGAGGGATCTATGATAGATAGATAGATAGATAGATAGATAGATAGATAGAGGGGGTGTATGGGGATAGATAGATAGATAGATAGATAGATAGATAGATAGATAGATAGATAGATAGATAGATAGATAGAGGGGGTGTATGGGGCTAGATAGATAGATAGATAGATACATAGATAGATAGATAGATAGATATTCTGCCTCTGCAAAATGCTGAGGTTCTTAACTCAGTTTTTACCGATTCTTTGTCCAAGCAAACTCCCATTGACATCTATGGGCATTTGCCTGAATAACAGTCTCAGGATCGGGCTCCCATGTGGCAGTGGCAGTGAGAAAGCAGAGAGCGAAGAGGTCAATGGGGTGGTGCAGGGGGATATAACTCGGGGTAAAGGGGTGTGTGATGAAGGGGTGTACGCCTGCAGGGGGTGGGGGGATTGGTGAGAGCGAGCACATGAGAGAAATTCTCTACATAAAGAGAATCAAAGGGTAAATCCAGCTCCTCTGCTGTAGCTGAAAGTAGCATATAGTCATGTTCCCCTGGATACTGTGTCCCTGCATATATTCTCTCATGGACCAATTTAGCAATGGTCTCAAGTTTTCAGTTCCTGCAAAACAAAAATCTCATAGATTCCCAAACCCACAAGGGCCAGCGGTGGGTATGGATTCGGCCAGAATGCGTAATATAAGAGGGTGTTTGTTGGTAGCCTGGGATAAGCCCAGATCTTAGCCCTGCCTGTCAGCTCAGACAGCCGCTTCTTTTAGCACAATAAGAAAGTGTGATTCATGATATATTGATGGTATCGCCAATCCAGTGGGGGACTCCCAGTGCCAACCTGGAATCTCTCACTCCCGGCCAGCAAAACATTCGTCAGCAGCTTTTCAAAACACAAGCGAACAAGAAGAAATACAGTCCGAAGCACCCGTGCCAGGAGCTGACACTTTGGGCTGTGCTTGGGAGGCTGTGGGTAGGCGTTGTGCGTGCGTGGCTAGACCATGACGTAAAGGGGTAGGAGGGTGCGCCTGGAGATGGGACCCATGCCCACCCCCCACCATCAATTTGATTCCAAATCTCGAACAAACAGCAAGGAAGAGAGCACCACACACATACACACATCCCACACACTCTGGTGGGAAACTGTAGCCGTGAATGGATCGCTAATAGCCCATAGTGAATTGCCAGTTTCCCCACCACAATGAGGAACTTAGGGCCTTGCTTGGATTAGCCATCCCTTACTGGGAGAGGGAGGCCCAGGATAGTGAGCGTATATTTTCACCATGATTTGTATTAGGGTAGCACTTACAGGCCTCAGTTGGCACATGGGTCACTTGCTGATTTAAACTTGAGTAAATGGTGGATTCTCTGTCACTTGCAGTCTTTAAATCAAGATTTGAGGACTTCAGTAACTCAGCCAGAGGTTATGGGTCTATCACAGGAGTGGGTGGGTGAGGTTCCATAGCCTGCAACGTGCAGGAAGTCAAACTAGATGATCATGATGGTTCCCTCTGGCCTTAAAGTCTATGATAGGATGGCCCGGTTGCACTAGGTGCTGTGCATACCCATGATAAGAAACTCTCCTAGCCTGGAAGGTTTTACAGTCTAAATCCCACCTGGGATTAGGGTTGTTCTATGGTTGGCATCAGTTTAGTAAAGGCTGTGAAGGCAAAGACTATAATAGGGCTCAAAAAGGACCTAGATAAATTCATGGAGGATAGATCCATCAGTGGCTATTAGCCAGGATGAGCAGGGATGATGTCCCTAGCCTCTGTTTGCTAGAAGTTGGGAATGGGCGACAGGGGATGGATCACTTGATGATGACCTGTTCTGTTCATTTCCTCTGGGCACCTGGCATTGGCCACTGTTAGAAGACAGGTTACCTGGCTAGATGGACATTTGGTATGATCCAGTATGGCCGTTCTTATGTTCTTACTTTGCTTCCCCTCTTTTTAACTTTCTCTCTCCAATTTTCTCTCCACCCTACAATCCATATCTCTGGCTATTTATTTCTGCTAAATCGACCTAAACTATGCAACTCCAGCTACGTGAATAACGTAGCTGGAGTTGACGTTGCTTAGGTTGATTTACCACAGGGTCCACACTATGCTGAGTCAATGGGGACACTACCATCGACTTACCTTACTCTTCTCATTTGGGGTAGAGTACCGGCTGACTGGAGAGTGATCTGCGGTCAATTTGGCGGGTGTTCATTCGACCTGCTAAATCGACCCTGCTGCATCAATTCCCGGAGCGTCGATCCAGGGGGTAGTGTAGACATAGCTTCTGTCTCTCCCCATCCCCACTTTCTTATTCTCTGTCTTTCCCCCACTCCATCTCCCAGAGACCCTATTTAATCACTGCAGGGCATGGACAATTTTGCACTAAAGTCAATGGTTGGTACTTGTATAGCACTAGGACAGAACGGGTCTCCAGAGCTGTCTACTGCTCCATGCTGGGGCAGTAAATATGAAAGAACTCTGCAGTTCTCACCACCCATGTAGAGGCATCTCATGGTCAGGCCTAGCCAGTCCAGCAGCAGCAGTTTCCTCACATACCTGCTTTCCCAGGACTTAAACGCAGAGGACATGGCTAGTGGCTACTTGAATGGCTTGATCCAAAACCTCCTGAAGCTGAGTTCCATTGAATTCAGGGGGATTCTGGCCCTTAGTCCTCAGAGTGAAAGGAGGACTGCTGCTGTGTCATGGAGAGGAGACTGCCCTCTCCTATATCCCTCTCTTCTTTGCAAAAGAAAGAAAGACCATGCCTTTTGAGTCTTTGCTACACATTGTTTGGGTCTCTGTTGTGCCTTTGGCATTGAGGAGGTTGAGAAGTGTCTCTTCTGCCTTTCCCTCCCCTCTTCCACATCCCTCCTGCCTCTGCATCCCATTGGTGGGGAAGATAGCAAGGTATGTTATTGTCCTGGTGTCCCCAGGGCATTCTGCTGGTAGTGGTGGGTGAGACAGCCAGGGACTGTCCTTCCCTGGGTCAGTGAGGATTAGTCAGAGCAAAGATGACACACTGTCAGTCAGCCTGACGCTTCTGCCCTCTTTGCTCCACCCCAAAATACACAATTCCCCCCTATTTTGTCTCATCTCAGAGCCTTGTTCCCTACAGCCCATTATGTGAGGGACCTTCTCCTGGCCTGGACCACCATGTCGCACACCTCTGCTCTTCAAAGTCCCTGTGGCAGAGCAGAGGTATAAACCCCTTGGATGCCCTGCTAAAGGGATGACTCTTCCCCTGCTTCCCAGCAAAGTAGCCAAGTGCAGGGGCCCAGACACTCAGCAAGGAGCTCAGCTGCAGACCCTAAGGAGGGCAGGGGAATCAGCTGAGCCAAGTGGAGCCAGCTGGGCTGGTCACTGGGAGGAAATATAAGCCCAGGGAAAGGCTCAGTGAGGAGGCTAGCCAGGGGAGAAGACAGGGGGACTGCAGCTCTGTCTCTACTGACTGCAGGAAGCCTTAGAGGCCAGAAGACCCAGGGAAGGGTCAGTGTGGGAATCTGTGCTGGGGGAATTGGGGTTGCACTAAGCACTGTAAATAAAAAGACACTGGTGAAACAATTGAAAGAGGCATTGGGACACCTTCCTTGACCAGCCTGTGCACAGGGATGCGAGGCAGGGAACTTATGAGCACCCTGTGACAGTCCCTCTTTAAAACACACTTCTTTCCAAGAGACCTGTTTACACACTGAAATTGCACCTTTTAACTCCAGTTTAAGTAAAGTAGTGCAAACCCCTGTCCTTTGATTTCAGAGAGGCTTGCTTCAGTTTTGTTTAATCTAGTATTTTTATCATGGATATTATTCTATTATTTTTATCAGATGAAACTAAACCAAAATAAACTACTCTTGCATTGAAATAAGAATGTCTACATGCAAACTTGCACCAGTTTAATTTGTACACGCTAGAAAGTTGTACCACTTTAACTATAATAGTTCTGAATTGGAATGAAAGCCAATATTTTCTAAGTTTTCCACAAGAAGGAACAGGCCTCCAGCTCTGGGGCAGTCCACTGTGAAACGTTTTGATTGCAATGAATTGGCAAATTCCAATGAAAAAATGTTCCCTTGGAATTTCTCCAACCAGATCGAGATATCATCATTAATCTCTGGGTGTATACTAGAGCTGGGGATAATATAAGAAGCTTGTGCACAGACCACAGCCCATCATGCCGATCAATATTGTCTCACTGTTTCCCTGTATCCCCTCATCTGTCTGTGTCCATTTGTTGTCTCTTGTCCTATACGTAGATTGTAAGCCCCTTTGGGAACCATCTTTTTGTTCTGTGTTTGTACAGCACTTAGCGCAGCGGGGTCCCAGTTTATAGCTATGGTACTTAGGTGCTATGGTGGTACAAATAATAAATAATATTAATAATAACTAGAAGGGGTTCCAATTTCCATCAGAACTGGTTAGATAAACTCTGGTTTTTTTCAAGGAGAAAAATGTGGTATCCCAAATAAAAACCCTGTAGAAATTACTTAACGAATCCCAGGTCCTGGCCTGTGGTTCACTGAGGGTAGGTCTACATTGCAATAAATGACCTGTAGCATGGCTGCAACTGGCCCAGGTCAGTCAACTCACGCTTGTGGGGCTTATGCTGTGGGGCTAAAGGCTCCAGTGTAGATTGCCTCAGCTATAGACTCAAGGTGGTGGAGCAAGTGTGATCTTTTGGGTTAGGCATTGGGCTGGGACTCAGCAGATCTGAGTTCAATTCCTGTCTCTGGTCCAGACTTCCTACAATTCCTTGGACAAATCATTTAGTCTCCCTACTCCTCAGTTCCCCATCTCGTAAATGGGGATAAAACTTCCCTATCCCACAGAGGGGTTGTGAGGATGTAATTTTAAGATGGGTAGAGAAAGGTGATTCTGTGTCACAGAGGATTTCATTGTTTCCGCTCAGCATGCCTGCATGGATCAAATAAACATTTGGACTGAGTTTTTCAACCTGTTGATGTTCTTCAATCACCGATGAGTCAGGAAAAAGATTCTCCATGAAATGCAATGACTCCAGATCACCGCAGTGATCCAGGCACATCAGGTAACAGATTAAACAGGATAAGTAAGAAAGGGGTTGCTAATAGCATTGCTACAGGTCTAGCATTATCGGCACACCTTGGCAAGAAAGTGGACCTATTGAATCATTACCTGTTTTCCCTCGAAATAGTCAGTGTCAAGATCTCACTCCAAGTGGAGGCACATGGGCAAGGTGGTTTGAGGAAGCAGGCTTTGCCACTATCCGTGGTGAACTTGTTAAGTGGATACGCAAGAGGACTTCGGGGCTGTTGATCAGGGACATTTCACCAGCTCTAAATTCACAACAAAAAATATTTCCTTTTAATAGTCAGGCTTGCTTTGGAATTTCTCGATGTTGTTCTTTGGGAACTCCTTGGGACCCTGACTCTATCACTTCTTCACCTAACTCCAGCAGCCACCCAGAACATCAAGGAGGACTCTCAGGGTACATCTACACTGCACTGAGTCTCAGAGCCCTGGTCAATTTACTTGGGTTTGGGCTACGGAGCCTGCAGTGCAGATGTTCAGGCACCAGCTGTGAGATCCCTTGTGGGGTCTCATAGCCTGGGCTCCAGCCCAGGCCCGAATGTCTACACTGGAGCCATTAGCCCCACAGCATGAGCCCCACACGCATGAGTCGACTGACCTGGGCCAGTTGCAGCCACGCTGCAGGTCTTTTATTGCAATGTAGACCTACCCTCAGTAAACCACAGGCCTGGACCTGGGATTTGCTAAGTAGCTTCTACAGGGTTTTATTTGGGATACCACATTTTTCTCCTTAAAAAAACCCAGAGTTTATCTAACCAGTTCTGGTGGAAATCAGAACCCTTTCTAGTTATTATTAACATCATTTATTATTTGTATCACCATAGCACCTAAGTACCCTAGTTATGAACCAAGATCCCACGGCGCTAGGTGCTGTACAAACACAGAACAAAAAGATGGTTCCCAAAGGGGCTTACAATCTAAGTGTAGGACAACAGACAGCAAATGGACACAGACAGATGGGGGAATATAGGGAAACAATGAGACAATATGGATCAGCATGATAGGCTGTGGCCTGTGTACAAGCTTCTTATATGGTAGGGTGACGTTCTTAAGACAGTCAAGCCAGTTCATTCATCCCTAACCTTGTCTTCTCCTGCTAGTGTGCCTACATAGAGGACATTGTAAGTTTTCCCATCATCAGTCTCTGTCTAACATAGAGAAGGGTGAGCCTCAAATAAGGGTAATTTGGGTTCAGATGATAAGAATTTGGGTCCAAGCACTTGTATAGTGCTTGACCAATTCACTTGAAGCCTCAAATAGATTAGTGATGGACATCATAGAAAATCAAAGAGAGAAAGGTTGGCTTCTGTAGCACTTCCTCATGCAAGTATTCTCATTGTCATCAATGAGATGCACATGTGATTCATAGATTCCAAGGCCAGAAGGGACCATCGGATCATCTCTTTTGACCTCCCATATAACACAGGTCAGAGAAATTCACACTTTTCCCCCTACATTGAGCCCATTAACTCATCATCATCATCATGTCAAATCCCAAAGGGTAGTAATCTCCTTGCAGATTGAGCATCACCCGGATCAATCTCTAGCGAGGTCCTCAAGGTGATGGGGCTGGAAATTCAGTTTATGCCCATCGTCGGTGATCTTACCACAACATCAAAGTGCTGGTGGCCTACATGATGGCTGACTGTGTAGCAGCATTCCTTGTAAATGCACATGATAATTCATTGGTCTTCTATCCTAATAATATGTCCCTACCAAAAAAAAAAAAAAAGCCACCAAACCCGAACTGGTGCTGATGGAGGTGGTTGCTGGGTTTGGCTACCAATATTGTCATTGCTGATCTCGTCCTGCCATTTAATATGGAGCAGCTGACAAATATGAGGAGAATTGAAAATGTCAGTCTGCTGCTTTTCAGACTTTTCCAGAGCCCACGTTTCACTCCCAGACAACAGAGCTATTAAAACCATGGCCCTGTAGATCCGCAGCTTCGTCGCAAGCTTGTTGTTACGATGTCCCAGCACACAGGCCGCTGTGCCTAATAACTGGTGTTTGACTAAAGCATATCTTCCGGAAAGGCATCCACTTTTGCTCTGAAGACATCAAGAGATGGAGGATTCACCGCTTCCCTTGATAGTTTGTTCCAGCAGTTAATTACCGTCATGGTCAAAAAATTGTGTCTTGTTCCTAATATGAATTTGCCTGGCTTTAGCTTCCAGCCATTAGTGCCCAATATTTAAAGTGCCACTTAACCTTGGAGTTACAGAATTGGTCTCTAAATAAATGACCCTGTTCACACAGGGCTCCAAACAACCCTGAGAGGATAATAACCTTCTATTACTTCTGTATTCTCTTCTATTAGAGACAAGCTGGCTAAGGTAAGATCTTTTATTGGACCAACTTCTGTTGGTGAGGAGACAAACTTTCGAGTTATGCAGAGCTCTTCCTCAGGTCTGGACCCAACAGAAGATGATCCTATAAAACAGTGTTTCCCAAACTTGGGACACCGCTTGTTCAGGGAAAGCCCCTGGCAGGCCGGGCCAGTTTATTTACCTGCCCCATCCGCAGGTTCGGCCGAATGCGGCTCCCACTAGCTGCGGTTCGCTGCTCCAGGCCAACGGGGGCTGTGGGAAGCAGCAGCCGGTACGTCCCTTGGCCCGCGCAGCTTCCCGCAGCCCCCATTGGCCTGCAGCGGCGAACCGCGGCCAGTGGGAGCCGCGATTAGCCAAACCCGCGGGCGCGGCAGGTAAACAAACCGGCCTGGCCCGCCAGGGGCTTTCCCTGAACAAGCGGTGCCCCTAGTTTGGGAAACACTGCTATAAAAGATATTACCTCACTCACCTCGTCTTTCTAATATCCTGGGACCAACACGGCTACAACACAGCATATATTCTCTTCTGTGTGGGTTCTTACACCACTTCCATCAACATAGTATGTGAGCGCCTTCAAGAGTTTAAGAAAACACATAAAGTACCTTATGCCAGCTAAGGAAAGGTTTCTCTCCTTTCCACCCCCCCGGGGAGAGTAAATTACATGAGATTTCTTTTCCTCCAAGTACTGAAAATAAACCACAAAGACTTTTACTTTCAGATCTGCATATGCTAAACTGATGTTAATGAAATCAAGCTATAGGCTGTGTTTGTTAGTCACAGCAATCTCTCCTTTCCATATTGGCTATTTTATGCTGACTTCATGTGTAGTGTGAATTTCAACCAAAAATAAAGGGTATTTAAAAAAATACCACGTCTAATGGTTGGAGCAAAGAATAAGGACTTTGTTAGGTTCTATTCCATTCTCTGCTGATGACTTGCTCTGTTCAACACAAGCCACTTAGGGGTAGATTGTGCCTTCGGGCCTACCACTGAGTTAAGGGTGGAGTGTCAGTTGCACCATTCTAGGAGGTGCTGTGACTCAGAAACACAATTTAGTAATTGCTCAAGGGGAGTGTGTGTAATAATTTACTGTGGACTTATCCCAGTAGTAAATAGCAACACCTCCCCACCCCACACCAGCTCAGATGGAGCTGGCTAGTGAGTGGGGTATGGAACATCCACGCACTTGCTCCAGGGAGGCTGTATGCTGGCACCTGGACCCAAGGACTAGAGAGCCCATGTCAGAGTATAGGGGAGAGGGGTTCTTTCTCTCCCTTTCCTCTTTGCCCAAGCCTGCTGTCCTAATCACAGTCCAGCTCTTAATCTACACGTGCCTCAGTTTCCACACAGACAAAATGATGCTAATGACACAATTCCTATTGCCCTTCACAGTGTTGTGTGGGCTGGACCCATTCATGTTCGTAATGCTCTTTGGGATGCCTAACTGAAAGTTGCCGTCTGATTGTACTCCTCGACTGGAGCACGCAGATCAAACGGCACTTACAGAACTACATGCTAGCCAGCAGCTTGGATCTGAGAGGTTGATGTAGCGACCTCAGTGTTGTGTCACATGAATGGAGAAGCAGGGAATAAGGCAGAATCTGTTCTTTATGATTTTTATTGTCATCTGTTTATTCATTTTCACCAACGCTAGTGATGTTGTTGGGTCATTTTCCATTCATGCAAACAGAGATGGTGCTGGTTCCAGGCCGTCATGAACTAAGGATAGACAGACAGACAGAGGCCAGGGAAAGATTTTCTGCACCAAACAACTCGATTCGCTTTTGGCAGCAAGGCAGGCTTATAAGATGGACTTGAAAGTGGAGAGGGAGAGGGCCTTGAGGTTGAGTTCAGGGAGATTGTTCTGTGCCTAGAGACCATGTGCCATGGAGGGGGCTGTTTCAGAGGCTGTCAAATGTTCAGACAAGAGGGGGATGCTGGCCTAGGTAGGGGGTGCATGGGTGCCACATGAAGCTTAGCAGGGTAGGTTTATCAATGGCTATTAGACAGGATGGTCAGGGATGCTACCCTATGCTCTGGGTGCCCCTAGCCTCTGACTGCCAGAAGCTGGGAATGGATGACAGGGGATGGATCACTAGATTGCCCGTTCTGTTCATTCCCGCTGAAGCACCTGGCATTGGCCACTGTCAGAAGACAGAATACCGGGCTAGATGGCTGTTCTTATGCTCAGTGAGGGAGGATGAGTAGGGAGGGACAGACACATACTGAGCCAGGTGGCTAGTAGGTTAAATTGGATGCAGTAGCTGATAAAGAGCCAGTGGATGGCTCCAAAGGGCCTGTGTGACCTGATTAAATGAATGAGCAAAGAAGATGCCTTTAGCAGCTGCATTTCTGTGGGTTGGAGAGGGGCAACGTGTGTGTGTGTGTGTGTGTGTGTGTGTGTGTGTGTTTGCCAGGCCGGAGCCAAGGCTACTGCAATCGCTGAGTTTCCAGAATGGGTAATCTCCCCTGGGTGCAAACGGTGGCTTTTTCTGACGCAGCTGCACCCTTTCCTGACCACTGTTCGTTGAAATCAGGATAAATTCCCAGCCCAGACCAGGCCACAGTGAAATTCCATGTAAAATGACATGACTCTCCACTCCACCCCCACAAGCCTGGCTGCAGTAGCCTTCAGTGACTCCTCTTTATAGGGACATGTAGCTTCACTCTTCTTAACAGAGATCTCCCGTTGTGCGGATCCCCTTTCACTACCACTAGCACCCATCAGATTAGTGCTAAACCGTACATCCCCAGGGTATTACTGCCTCCCTTCCTCCTCTGCTCTGGGTGGATGGGGTTGCCTCTGCCCCACGGAACAAGGACAAGGAAGCCTCTGGTGCTCCATGAGGAGAGTGGAGATACAACTGTCCAGAGGCTCCCCTCCAGTAGCTTTTATTACCTGCCAGAGCTACAGGTGTCTAACTATAGTCCATCCACCACTCCTGGGACCATGGAAGGGGGATCATTTGCAAGCCAGGCCTTCTGCTCGGATGAGTGTCCTTTGTGGAAGCAACTAGGACTTCAACAGATGGCCCCATGGCTGGGATTGCCAAAGCCTCTGAAGGGATTTGATCCCTAGTTCCTGTTTGTTTTAATGGGAATCAGGTGTCCGCAACCTCATCAGTAGCTCTGAAAAACTCAGCCTTTAAATGTGGCCAGGTTTGTGGAACCAGGTTGTGATGTCCTCATCTAAGCCAGATATAACCCTCGGGGCTGAGTTGTGTGAACACAGCTGCTTTTATCACAGCTTAAATGTGTGCTCATGGTGTTTGTACACCCTCACTTGCCAGGCTGCCTAACCATGGTTGTGGCAGTGCGTTCTGGGAGAATCTGGGCAGCTCTCCCAGAGTGCCTCAGTAGGTTATAGAGTGTGTGGTGGTCAAGTGCACAAAGCAGCTATGGCATCGCGTTGGAGCAATGCATTCTGGGATATGCTACCTCTGAGAGGATGGAGGACCAGCTGGCCTGATTACCCAGGCATGGTTAAGGATTAGATAATTAGATATGTTCATGGAAGATAGGTCCATCAATGGCCATTAGCCAAGACAGTCAGGGATGCTACCCCATGCTCTGGGTATCCCTAAACCTTTGACTGCCAGAAGCTGTGATTGGACAACAGGGGATGGATCACTCAATAATTGTCCTGTTCTGTTCATTCCCTCTGGGGCACCTGGCACTGGCCACGGTCAGAAGACAGGATACTGGGCGAGATGGACCATTGGCCTGACCCAGTATGGCCGTTCTTATATTCCAATGAGGAATATTCAATGAGTTAGAGAAAGGCAGCCATGGTTAGCTGCCATGGTTACCAAGAGAGTATTAACCCAGTCAGGCATGGAGGATACAAGACCATGTTGCTGGTGGGCTAAAAAATCAGTTAAAAGTATTACCCACTAGGGCTGATCCTACTCTGCCTTGCACCCAGCACAGCCATTTACCCCTGTGCAAAGTGGGTGTAGAGTGCTCCCGGATCAGAATGATACTGTTTTACCCCTGCTTTACACAAGCACGAGGGACCACACATGGGACAAGGTAGGTGGAACCATGATTCCCATCATGTGGAGTGGATCAAAGAGAGAAGCAAGATACTTGGCAGAGAAGCTGGATGGATTAAAGCTCAGGAAGTGCTTTGAGATGCTCACAAACAAGGTGCAAAGTATCGTAGTGCTGTTGATAATTATTTTCCCCAAGGCTCTGGTGCAGCATTTAATGAGCCTTAAAAGAAAAATCAAGTGAAGAAAAATGTCTTGGCATATAAGAACTAGGCTTCCAGGAACAAAATCAGTAAAACCAGCCGCTCAGCAGCGCAGAGATGTCAAGGCATGATAGACAGCCACATCATATCATTGCATTAACTAAAGTTGGTTAATAAATAGGTGCTTGCTTAGGGTAAAAGTCAGACCTGGTGTAAGCCGGTGCAACATGATTGAAAGCCAAAGGTTGCACTCACTCAGTGAGAGGTAGTGTGATCTAGTGGGACAGGGCACCTGCGTTCTCTCCTCTCCTGTGTGACTGTGGGGTCCTGGCTAATTAGATTGTTTGCTCTTTGGGGCAGGTGTGTGTTTGTACAGCAACTACCACTCAGGGACCTGATTTTGGTGGGAGTTTTTAGCTATAATTATCATCCTAGGGCTGCCCAAACATAAAGGGGTCCAAATTTTCCTCTGGATGAAGTCTCTCTTGACTGACACATGAACAAGGGTCTGATCCTGCGAGTGAAACCTGAATATCAGTGAAGTTGTGCATTTTGGTGGTGGGGGACGAATTGTCTACTGCATTTCTGCAGCAGTCATTGAATACAATGGGACTACATGGTGTTTGTCATCTCCTAGGATCGGACTGCAGAATGCAGCTGGATCACAGAGCAGAGCTTCTCGGAGAGTGATCAGAACTTATGTGCAGCGGTTAAAACCCCTGGCAGGTCTCGTTCAGCAAGAAACAATAACAGTAGATGCTTCCCTCTTGCTGCTCCCACCTGCTATATCCTAAGCATGAGCCAGAGGAATCACCTGTGGGAGCAAGAGCATTGTGGTAGCTTCATAACCTCAAGTTTACTAGCTCTTCTTTTCCTGCCCATTTGTCCACAACGATTATTTTTTCCCCACTGCACATGCCTGCTGCTGGGATGGTTGCAGCTGCAGCTTCTCCCCAGGCCGGTCCCTTCTTCCCCCTGTCAGTGAGTCAGCTGCGAGCACCTGAATTAAATATTGTGGTTGGTATTGGCTGTGTTCATTTCCTCTGCTAGGATGTGGAGCAATTGATTACCTCATCACTGAGCAGAAACAGCCCTGTTGCCGGATTTACACAAGAAAACCTTTCATAGCGCCTGAAGGGATTAAATGGGAATGGGAAAGGGCCAAAGCTGACTTTTATTTCCCCTTTTATTTCATGCCCCCTTGGGTGTCCTGATAAGTGATCAGGAGTAGCCACTGGAAACAATGATGCATCTATCAGCCTTCAAAGCTCCCCACTGGGGAGTCATCTTCCCAGAGTCATCGGTGCGACGTGGGATGGAACAAACACCAGTTTTATAAGGCGCAACTCCAGCCCGATTTGCTTCTCAGGGAAGTGAGCAGAGGTCTCTGGAGAATCTAGAGTGGGCCAAGTCATTAAGTATTGCAGCAATCTATACTAAGCTGTGTCAATCATCACAGCTCCTCAGCTCAACAGCTACAAGCGATTTCCCCCCTTTCTCTTTAATATTTTTGGTGTATAAATTTAGTGGTGAGGGACAGACAGCCCGTTGGACTGGAGTCTTTTATTTAGCCACCAGTAGCAAGAATGCAAGCTTCTTCTCGGTGGATTGATTCTCCACTGCTTTGCTCTTTGCATGAGAATTTGCACCAGGACAGAGTGGGGGTGTAATGGAACTAAATTAGAATGGGAGTGCTCATACCCACATCACACAGGTGGAAATGACTATCCAAGGGACAATGTCCCTGATTTAGAGCAAGGATTTGAATATGGGTTCCCTACTAGACTGCCCTAACGAGAAAACTATTGGCTATTCTAGGCACTCATTTTCTCAGAGCAGAAATTGCATTCTGAACCTGAGAAACCATCCCAATAAATTTTTTTGTCAAAACTTAGTATTTTCTCAAAACATTTGGGTTTAGACAAAATGGCATTTTCTGATGGGAAGCAAGCTTAATCAAAGGGGATAGCTCAGTGGTTTGAGCATTGGCCTGCTAAACCCAGGGCTGTGAGTTCAATCCTTGAAGGGGGCCATTTAGGGATCTAGGGCAAAAATTGGAGTTTGGTCCTGCTTTGAGCAGAGCGTTGGACTAGATGACCTCCTGAGGTCCCTTCCTACCCTGATATTGTATGAAAACCTTTTTGACTGACTCCAGTTACAATAACTCCACAACGTTCAGGGCAATGGAGAAGCACAAGTCTTCATGCATGGCATAGCTCTTGAATTAGAGGGTCAACGTGCTGGGTTAAATGAATTTAAAAGATGCAATATCGCAGCTCCCCAAGCACTTTCTATATCAAAAGGTGAGGAACACCTCACCACCGGCAAAAAAAGATGAGTAATTAATTGACTCAAGGTGTCTTATGAAAGCATTAAAGGTTTAGCTGCTTCATATTAGTGAGGCATATTATGCCTGGGAATTTCTGAAAAACTTGTTAAGAGATGTGAAACAAATTTCTGGAAAGGTTTCAGAGTAGCAGCCGTGTTAGTCTGTATTCGCAAAAAGAACAGGAGTACTTGTGGCACCTTAGAGACTAACACATTTATTTAAGCATAAGCTTTCGTGAACTACAGCTTATGCTTAAATAAATTCGAAATTTCTGGAAAGCTTCCCTATATTTTCTTAATGCAGGGCAAACCTCACTGTGTCGGGTGAGCCTACACATCCCAGAACTCCTTTGTTCTAGCAATATGACAGATGAATGTACTCCAAGAAGGTCTATTTGTTTAACCAGGCTCCAAGGTGACTGATGCACCTGTTTAACACAACTCATTTTTACTTGTACCAGCCTTGTGTTATCTATTCATTTCTCATCACCCTCTTCACCCAGGCTAGTATTGCTGTTTCAATGACCCCTTTCAGAGATGTGGGATGTTTTTCCCTTTCTCCCATTGGCTGCCAAAGTAATCCAACAGAGCACATTGGTGGGAAGAGGAAGGGTGCCAAACTGAAATTCTGCCTAAGGTCTTTCAGCGTTGAGGTTGTGCACTGGAAGAAGAATGGGTTAAATTGCCAATTAGGTCATATTTTACAGTATGGATTGTGACCTTAGCCAAAGCCCATTGAAGCCAATGGGAGTCTTTCCATTGACTTTCAATGGGCTTTGGAGACGATCCTAGGTGAACTAATATGGCCCTTCTAATATGCACTAGATTATCTAATGCCTTTTCATTGCATTATAGTGATTCTTAGTATGATCATTTTAAAAGTATACTTTCTTTATAAAGACCTGCTGTACAGGGTGTGGAGGATGACAGGAATCTCTTATCACCTCATCATACTAGCAGTTTTTGGACATCCGTAGGACACTTCCAGTAAATTACTGCTAAATTATTGGGGCAGTTTTAGCATGCTACACTGACACAGGGCTCCTGTGAAAAATATAGTATGTGATCATGTCATTAAAGACTGTATCATGATGCATTCCCATGAAGGGGCTAACTTAAAGTTCCACAGGGCCACATTAATCCTGGTATTTTCTAACTTCTGAGTGCTTGACTTTGCAACCTGAATAATGCTTTTTTAGCATATACATATGCATGTACATATCTATCTATGTATCCCCATACACCCTCTCTCTCACTCCTTTTTAAGAAGATAGATGTGCCCCATCCGTAGGGTTTGTGGCTCGGGTATCTTCCCATTAATTCTAGTCTAAGATCGTATCTTATCTCCATGATGACAAGTCAGTATGCAATCCTGATCCAGCCGACCATAGATTTCCATTCCATGAAGTTGGAAAGACTGAATGCAGCTCCAGCATTCGGAAGAACAATCACGCTTTCCTAATGCATTAGCTCCCTCCTAGAAACCTATCAAACATGCAGCCTTGTCTCCAGGAGAGAGCACGGGCCAGTTTGCTTTCCCTGAGAAGTACATGCTGAACGAGGGTTTTTTTCCCCAGTAGTGGTATTATTATCTCCCGGTGTTCTTTGTTCCAGAAAAGGTCTGAGTGATAGGCATATTGTTGCTGAAAGAAGATGGCTGTTCTCTTACTGGAAAATGTTCAAGCCAATGATTATTTCTTTTAAAATAGCTTCTAGGAGCTTGACTTCAGTTTGATTACTCAGCATTTTAAACAGAACCATTTGCAAGAAAGAAAACTCCATTGAATTAAAGTTCCATCTTATCCTTTTTAACCCAGTACAAGATAAAATTCTCCTCTCTGATGCACACACCAGCTGCCCAGGAGATAGAATGGTTCAAAGGTTGGAAACTGCTTTGGGAAGCAAGATGCCAGGGGCAGTATTCTCTGATACAAGCTGGTCACTTTGCTCTGCCCAGGTGCTGCAAAAGGGCTAGAATCCAGATGTAAATGGCTAGCAGAGAACTCCCTTTGCAGAGCAGCACTCTGCTGGTGTCAACCTGGCAGAGATGGCTCCTGCACCAGCCACCCCCATCACCCCAATATGGGCAGCATGTTGGAGAAGAGAGGAGGCATGTCAGGAGCTAGCTGGGGTGTATGGCAGAATAGACGTCTGCTACTCCATCTTGTGCCAGTAGCGACAGTCAAAGCAGCCCCGAGGCTGTTCTAACTCATGTCAGGGCCAGGCTAACACAGATTGGGGGCACCATAGCTGGATCTCTGATGGCCTCACATCTTCCCAGATCCAGCTGTTGCTCTGGTGTATGGGAAAATTGAGTTCCTGTTTTTTATTCCCAGGGATGCTATTGATTGGCGTTGCGACCTTGGACAAGTCATCTGTAACTCAGTTTTTCTGTTTGGGGGGGTCAAAATAATTACTCACCCTGTGTTTTCTGGGGAAGCTTGTTGAATGCTGTCCATACTGGAAACAGGTTCTAATCAAAGCACAATGTTGCAGGGCACAGGATGATCCTGGTTGCCAGGCAGATTCAACATGCTCTTCATAACATTGAAATCTTTAGTTTTAATCTCTCTCTGGACCCGGCCAACCCTATGATATGTTTCCTTTTCCTCAACATACCCAGCATACGCCAAGGGATATCACCCACTGCTGCCATAGTGTTCTGTCTACAGGGTTCTCTATTGTCATGTAATGGTCTCCTCTGCACCTATCCATGCCACATTGGCAGTCTGTTCCTGAAAACATTTAGGGCATGATCCAAAGTCCACTGAAGTTAATGGGTGTCTTTCCATTGATTTTAATGGGCTTTGGATCCAGTCCTTAATATTTTCTCTAAGAAATTCCTGGCTCAGTGATGTCCAGAATCTTGGTACTTTAAAATCAAACCCAAGGACACACTTGTTTTCCCATTGCTTTCATCTTAGCTGGACATTGCAGACTGTGCTAACATATGTAACTGGCAAAATGTCCTCATGCTCCGGTGTGATATAAGCTGAATTTGGCCATGACATTGTGAGAGTAAGCTCTGCAGATGTCATGAGTCAGGCTTGAATCATGAACTCGTGGTTCATTTCAGGTCCTTCCAAGATCCAGAATAGAGCAGGTCAAAACTTTTCACACGAAAAATTTTCCTATTGGAATAGGTGGTTTTATCCACACTGACATTTTCCATGGGAAAATGTTGATATTGATAAAATTTCTCAATTTTCCAATCAGGAGCACTGAAATGAAAAAATGGTGTCTTGACATGTCAGATCGTTTCAGTTTGATCAGAAATGTAGAAATTCTCCATTCTGATATTTCCAATTTGAAACTTTTCTTGGATTTTTTTGTTTATTTGTTTTGTGAAAATTCTCCGTATTTTGACCTTGCTTTCCCATTCAGGAGGGAAAATAATTCTGAAACTCTGAAATTTCCTGCAAAAGTGAAACTTCAGTTGTTGAATAGCACTAACCAGATGTGCACACACTGACAAACACACACACACACACACACACACACACACACACACGTGCGCACCATGGCTCTGATTCTCTGATGCCCTGTACCTCGTGTCATCATTTACACTAGTGCAAAGTGTGGTTAACACACTGCCATTTGGATGTGGTAGCATGTTTCATCCACTTTGCCTAAGTGTTAATGACTACTGAAGATCAAGACCACAGTGAATCAAACTCAAGGTGTTATCCAAAGATGGTGGATCAGATTCCTGGCTTCCTGCTGGGACACTTAACACTTGCTTCTGGTCTCAGGAAGATGATGAGATACTGAACTTTACATTTGTGACTTTATTATGTACAGCTGGATTCATGGTAACTAATGCCAACTGGCTCTGCAAATGGAAGGATGCCAGAAATAGTGTCAACAGAACATCTGAAGAATTCCCTAGCGCATTGTTGACATGCTCTTTTGTAACATGTGGCAAATATAAAATTACATGATGGGTTGGCCATAACGATTGTCTCCAATCACCCACTTGTCCACTTTTCCCACAAACACCTTCTCTGTACCATCACGTATGCTTGGAACAAACTCCCCATCAAAATCCAGCCAGCCACCCACACCCTTCTACTCTTTTAAAACCTTCCTTAAAATCAACCTTTGCCATGATGTTCACAGATCACATCCATCTGCCATTGCTTAGACTAGAGAGCACCTGTGACTACTGAAACTACTAATTTATGCTACTGCACCTGTCATTTTGTCTTACCCTCCTCCCTGTTTATCTGTTTATCTGTTTAGTCACTGGTGGCATATTGTCTAAATCAGTGGCTCTCTATCTGCAGCCCGTGGGCCGCTTGCGGCCCAATCAGCACACAGCTGCAGCCCATGTGACATCCTCAGGGCCATACAGGTAATATTGGATGCATCCCACGTAACACATTGTGAGCCACATGTGTAGCCCACAATGGTAAATAGGTTGAGAATCACTAGTCTAAATCCTACATTGGAATTATAGGAATTCATTGAGGTTGACTCCTGGGAAAGGGGGCAGCTTTAAGGCTGGAATTGTCAAGCTTGAAAGAGCTGGACAACCAAATCCCACTGGAATTCAATGTAGTTGGTTGTCTAAGTCCCTTAGACTCCTTGAAAAACCGTACCTTACACCATGCCTGGTGGACATTTTTTTCCACTCGATGTGGACTACTCTGACAGCTAACGTTACTCTCAGGTGTGGGTGTCAGAAGAGTCAAAGCCTTAGCCGGTGAACTCTTCAGGTACACTCCTTGTCTTTTTGTATAGTTGTGATCAGTCTAGTGTAACCCACTAGTGACTGTGTGTTATGGGTGCCCCGTCTGGGCCCAATCCACAGAGGCTATGGGGCTAGGAAGCTTTAGCTCACACAGGAGCAGCTTGTGCTGTTGCACTCGGGAGGTCCTTGGTGAGCCAGCTAAGGTGACAGGTACATTTGCTACATTTGTGCAGGAATTATCAGATAAGAAGGAGCAGCCTAATTCACTTGCATATGAAATATCCTACTGTAGACAGGGCCTTATGATGTCCCACCCATGCTGGCAAATGTGTCCTGAGCCTGCTAAACAACTATGCAAAAATCCAAGCCTTCTTTAAATATCATCTATAATTATTCTGTAAGAGTTCTCCATTGCCTGTATGTTCCTCTCTCTCATTTCATTTTTTGACACCTCTTGCCCTTTTTCTGAGATATTGTGTGTGATGGACTCACCAGCCCAGGAAGTGTCTCTTGGGCCTCTCTAGCCACGCTCAACGCACCACCCACCGGATCGCAAGCAGTCGGTTCCCCCCAGGCGTGCATATTAATGGCGCTATGAAGGGAAAAATTCTATAATCCGCTGACACACAATACAAAAGAGCCTTGGCAGATCGGGGAGTGGAAATGCAGTTTTGGCACCGACGTTGGTAAAAGCAGGTCACACTGTGCCGGCTATAGCTCAGCCTCAGACCCAGACAGTGTGTGTTTGAAGTCATATCTATATTTGGCTGGAGCCTCAGGCGTGCAGTGTATTGTACAGGGCTGACCATAAAGGGTATGTCCACACTGCACACCGAGCCCTGGGCTCCCACTCAGGTTTGAGCCCAAGCCCCCCTTCTGTCCACACACAAATCAGCCAGACTCAGGTGAGCGAGCACTCAGGACCTGGGTCCTGGGACCCTGCTAGGGGACTGGGTCAAAGCCCGTGTCCCACTGGGTGTGTCTATGTTGCAATGTAAGCCCAGGGTTAGTAGAACTTGAGTTAGCAGCCCCTGAGTTTGTTAACCTAGGGCTTCAGCGTCTACACTCATTTGTAACCCCAGGTTAGGAATTGTTGAACCCTGAGTCCCAGTCTGGGGCTCCTCCATCTACACTGCATTATGCAGGCCTGAGTCCAACCACCCATATCCCAGACTTCCTGGCGCCCTCCCAAAATATGGCCGCTCCAGCCCTTTGTTTGTGATTCATGAGAAAATATGACTATCCATCAAACAAGATTGTCCACAGGACAAAGAAAGCAGGCCTGTGGGATTGTGGGATACTTTTGGCAGACTGCCAGAGCACAAGTCCAGTGGGGCTGCATCTATACTGTAAAGCAATAGGGCTTGAACTCTGGTTCCACTCAGGTTTGGATCCTCCACCCCCGGTGGCTCGTGGGATTGAGTCCTCAGTTAGTGCCATTTGTGTGTTGATGGAAGGGGAGTGAGGCTTGAGGCTGAGTTTGACCCCATGGCTTACACTGCAGTGCAGATAAACCCATTGTTACTCAAGTCTAAGCCCTGTCATTTTGCAGTGTGGAAGCAGCTCAAGCCAGAAACCCAAGTCAGAAGGTCTGTGTAGTTCAGTATGGTGATGTTAACAAGACTGTGAGACCCAAGGTCGCAGCTGTAAGCCCAGGCTCACAATACAGTACGGATGCTTGAAAATTGCAAGCCCCCAGACCCAGGTTTAAAGTGCAGTATAGATATATCCGACAACAAATACAGAGAGCAGCTGCTTGGGATGATCTGGGCTTGAATCTACTGTCACATAGACCAGCTGTGCAACTGTGTCATTCCAGTGACTTCAGTGGAGATATCCCAGGGTTACAGCAGCTATTCACAGATTCATACACTCCAAGGCCAGCAGGGACCACTGATCATCTAGTCAGACCTCCTGTACCACCCAGGCCATGCAACTTACTAGGATGATTCCTTCTTCATTGCAAGCATAAGGGTATGGTTGTATCAGGCCCAAAGTATTTGGGCCAGATCCACAGCAGGTCCCTCTAGCTATTCTAGCTATGATACTTACATGACCCCCATTACAGCAGTATTTGAGCACTTCGCAGTTTGATATATTTCTCCTCCCACCAGCCCTGGGCGGTACAGGCTATCCCTGTTTTACAAATGGGACACTGAGGCACATTGAGGCTAAATGCCTTTTCCAAGACTAAGAGACATAAATATGTTTTTCTCACATTTCCCACCTGCTTTCATTCCCGCCTGCCATGGGAAAAAGCGACAGCAGACATTTCAGGCCAGACTCTCTACTGGCATACATGGGCACAGATCCACTGCAGTCAAAGGAACCGGCCTGTTTACACCAGCTGAGAATCTAGCCCTTGAAATCCAATTTTGATGATAGGCTGGGAACTGGTCATTTTTACTTGGTTGGAAAGCCCCCTGCACTATATAGTAAAAAGCTCAGTCCTGTTTCACGGGAGTAATCATATAGTCCCACTGAAGTCAATGCAACTATGCTTGTCATGTACACTGATGGTTCCTCTGTGTGACTGTTTTTAAAGTCCTCTGGGATCCTTCAGGAGAAGAGGGTCTATATAAATATAAGTTTTACAGGGCCTCATTCCACCCTCACTCTCACCAATTTGACACCAGTCACACCATTAGGTTCGTTGGCATTATTCCCACTTCACATTTGTCACTTTGTGCAAAATCAAGTCCCTCATTTTGATCAGCCAAAGGTATCCAGACTAGGAACGGGCCCAAATCTGAATACCTCTTGCTCTTCAGACAAATTCAGATTGAGATCTCTAATTCAGACCAGTTTAGTGATCTAAAATAGTTCCATGCCATTACAGCCTGAGCCCAGAGCTGCCACCCCAATTAGTTAAGTCTTAGACAAAGAGGAACTTCAGAACTCCTGTTGGGGTTGGCTGCCTCGCTAACCCTTATCGATAGAGTTGGTTGAATGATGCAGATTCAAAAATATCCTTTCACCTAAACCACAATTTTCCTAAGAGAAAATATCAGGTCTGATGAAAAAATCCATTTTCTGGTAGGAAAAAGGTACGACTAACAGATTTTTTCATTTTGACTTCCAGTGCCACTTTGCTTCCAATTTTGCTTTAAAGAAACCCAAATAAAACAAGATCGTGTGTAGAAATGTTGATTTCTTTCAAAGTAAAGTGTTATTTCTTGGGTTTGGAACCAAAGAAACCCAAACCAAAGCAACCATCTCGATTGCAACAAAACTGGCCATTTCATTTGAAGGCGTTGCCCCGAAACAAACATTTTTGTTTCAAATCAGTTCACTATTTTCCATGGGAAACCTGACATTTTGTACAAAGATTTTTCGTTTGAAATTTCTCATGGATAAAATATTAATTTTTCCACCCAGCTTTCCTCACTGGATGAGCCACATCCCCTAACTCTCTCAAATTAGGGACCAGACCTGCAGCCCTTCTTCACATTAGCAATCTGATTGGTAGGCTCATGTGATTTAGTTGGGACTGGTCCTGCTTTGAGCCGGGGGTTGGACTAAAACCTCCGGAGGTCCCTTCTGGCCCTGATCTTCTGTGATTCTATGTGAAGAAGGATGGTCTGGCTTTAAAATACTGGACAGAGGCTCAAGAGTCCTCGCTTACATTCAGGGCTCTTTCTGAGCGACCCGGGGCAAGTTATTTAGGGGGCAGTGTGGCTTTGTGGAGAGAGGGACTCAGCGCTGGCCTGCTGGAAGGCCTTGGTCAAGTCACTTTACTTTCCCCTGCCTCAGTTTCTCCATCTGTAAAATGGCAACAATGGCAATGGCCTCCTTTATAAAGTGCTCTGTGATCTGCAGATTAAAAATGCCCTGTAAGCACTAGGTATTATTATAGTTCTGTGTGCCTCAGGTCCCCTTGTATAAAATGGTGATAACAAAACTCCCTTTCCTTGTAGGTGTGCGGCAAGGCTGAATGTAAGGTGGGGATAAAAATGTAAAGCACATAGGCACCTAAGTCCCATTGACTTTCATTGGGACTTGAGCTCCTAAATCAATTAGGCACTTTTGAAAATGTTACCCATTGGTAGCTGCAACACCAGGGTGTTGTGAGGTGTAATTCATTGACCGATGTTTGTCATCCACAGCTGGAAAGCACTATAGAAATACCAGGGATTATTCCTTTATCTCTTTGACTGGCTCTGCAAAACATACCACAGAATCCAGTCTGTCCCTCTGTATCTACAATACCTAGACACCTTCCATTACTCCAGAGCCACTCGCTCTTATGAACAGCGGAGGAATGAAAACTCTCCATAGGCTCAAAGCCCAGCTTGCCTGGCTGAAGGACATAGACATTGGGAAATTAACAGAATTTATAACTAATAATAAATAAAACCCTGTTCGCTTTGCTAGCTTACATGTGTTTCTCATCGCAAGAGTCATCGAATAGCAGTTTTCATGATGTGGTTTTTCAATCCAAGGGAAACCACTTTTAATGTACTGTTTTAAAGAAAGTGTTTCTCTGACTCAGATTTCTCTTCCATTTTTGTCGGTGCCAGTTGGCATTAGCTGGGTATTAGAAGTAAAAGATGAGCAAACCTGTTCATATTGAAATAAGAAACGATCCCAACTGTTGTACATAAATTGATGCAAATCCATACTGAATGTTGCTTGAGATCCAGAAAAGTTTGGTTAATTTTCTTTAAATTTCCTATTTTTAAAATAATTAATTTTCCTTTTTTTCCCCCCAAATCATTTTCTTGCTGCCTCTGTGCTCTTAGCCCTGGAATACAAGTGCTAAAAATACAATGGAGATGGTTGCATTTGTTGTATTCGTGACCTGAGTAAAAGCAGCAGGTAAGAATGAAGGTGTGCAGCTGTGTTTTTATCTCAGCTGAATGCCCAGATAGAGCTGGTGAGAAGCTAGCTGGAAATGTTTGCTGAAAATAATCATGAATATTTTTCCTTGGAAATTTTTGCCAACGCATTTTGTCTAACATGAAAAAAAGATTGACCAGCTTTGCTGATAAACCTTTCTGAATTTCACCTGTCATTCTAGATAGAAGTTTGGAGGTACTACAAGATCCCAGGTAGAAAAGTAACTACAGTTGCGATTCACCCCAGAATTATCTCGGCTGCCGCCTGGAAAGAGACAAATAGGTAAGAGTTGGCTGAAGAAAGCCAATTCCATTTCAGAGCAACTTTTGAGGTTTTGACATTTATTTTGGTTCCACAACGGAAGAAAAACAAATCCTTTAGACCGTTTTCGCAAAACAGAATTGTGTCAAAACATCCATCCATTTTCAGATCAAAGTTCTCTCTTGGGTCTTTCTCTCATCAGGAGTTACTAGATAGCTCTGGACCATAGAACCTTTCCCCATCAGATCCGTTGCTGACATCAAGGTCTCTGAAATGTTTCATTTTTGACAAAGCAGCCTATTTTGACGAAAATGCATTTTGTCGAAAACAGGCCAGCCATCTCCGCAAATGGGCTGTTTCTAAAGTTTGCACACAAATACAATTTTTGCTTCACGGAAGTGGGCATGAAAATTGTCACCAATTTGCTCGGCATCCCATCAAATTTCCCTTTGTTCGGAAGGCTGACAAAATAGCTTCTTCTGCATTGAAAATGAGAAGCTCTGGCAAGTTATGCAGAAGCTCAGAAAAATGGTCTGGTTTGGCGCGAACACTGAATCCAGTTTTTCTTGAGCACTCTCTATAGCGTAGCAACGTTTTCAACTTTTTCCCCATGAGACTGTAATATGATGGTGTAAAAGACCATGACTTTATGATATATATTGCATTAGCACCTCTATCTGTCTACGCTGGAGCTGGAAGCAAGCTGCCCAGCCCAGGGAGACAGACTCACAAATAGTGTGAATGGTGCAGTGGCACAGGCTAGCCACATAAACCCACACCCAGGGGGTCAGTTGGGCTTGTATTCAGATGGCTAGCCCATGCCACCATCTGTGCCACAACATCCAGTCTAGCTTGAGCAGGGCTAGCACATCTGTCTACCTGGACAGGGAGGGACACTGCTAGCTCCAGTATAGACACACCCCTAGAAATCCCTGCCAGGATCAGGGCCTCAATATAAACTTATAGAAAGAGATGGTCTCTGCCACTTACAACATAAATAGCCATGGCAGACAAAGGAAGTACCATTACCTCCGTTTTACCAATCGGGAACCAAGGCACAGAGTAAGTCAGTAATTTGCCTAAAGTCACAGAGAGAGTCGGTGGCAGAACCAGGAAATTCAAGCTAGATCTCCTCTCTCCTAATGAAGTGCCACAGCCAACCACAGAGCCATGCTTCCTCATCAGCGTGATTCTGGAATATTGTCATGACTATCTCACACAGTGCCACTTATTTCTAAGCCTTCCAGTTCATTTCTCCACCTACATACCGCATATCTACAGCCCGTATCACTCTCGGGCACGTTCTGGTTGCTTTTTTTCTCTTCCTTGCAGTGTAGCTCTCCTGCACACCTGTAGCAGGAAAAGGTACTGGCAAACAATTAGGCCCAGAGCTTCAGCTGTTTGGCAGCAGGGGCCAATGGCTGGGATGCTAGATAAGCAGTGTGTCCATATCACAGCCAGGAGGTATGATTGCAGCATGTCTGAGCTAGCTCAATGAAAATAGTCCTGAAGCTGTGGCTGTCTAGGTATGTACCCATAGTCTGGGATGGACCTGTACAGGGTGACTAGCCTAGCCTGCTGAGGCTTTATAGCTGTGTTTAGCAAGTGAGTTAAAGTATGCTTACATGTGCTGCAGAAACAGCTTCCTGTTGCTGTACCTGAGGGATCAAGAAATCTGGGATCTAATCCTGGTTCCGCTGTGTGATTTTAAGCCATTTCATCCCTCTTTTCCTTCTCATCCTTTATCTCTTTACACTGCAAGATCTTTGGGGCAGGGTCTGCTTCTCGCTATGTGTCTGTACAGCACCTAGCACAATAGAGCCCTGATGTTGGTTGAAACTCCTAGATGTTACTGTCATGCAAATGGACAAACTCTGTTGAAGTCAATGGGGCAATGCTGCTTTATGCCAGCTCAGGACCTGGCTCTGCATCTGAAAGATGGCACAAGCAACAGCATCTCCCTAAGAACCACACTTGCAGCATCAATCCTGGGTCAGAGCCCAAGTCCTGACGTAGGATTGTCTGATCCAGACGCAATATTAACACCGTCACACATGGAAGGAAAGGGTTCAGTCCATAAGCCAGCATAGCCCCACTCTAACAAATCAAATAAGCCTGGCGGTGTTATTGTATGAGCGCTTGGAACCCGTGTGTGGCCATCGCCACCTTGGTAAGACTTTCCACTGAGTCTGATGTTCGGGGTGTGTGTGTGTGTGTGGTTTGTTTGAATAATGGAGTGTTGGCGGAGTGAGGCAGTGATTAATGAACTGGGAAAGTGTGGCTGCTGTTCAGAGGAGAGACAGGCAGGGAGAAGGAAATGGGAATGGGGAGAAGAAGAGCAAAGAGGAAGAAATTAGTGGGTGAAATTCTCTGGTCTGTATTATGTAGGAGGTCAGATGAGATGATCAGAATCGTTTCCATCTGGCTTTAAACTCTATGCATTTATGACCAGCAGAAAGGGAGGAGGAAGCTTAAGAGCATTTGGAGACACTTAGCTGATACATTCAGACATCATAGTATTTATGATCAGCTGTTGGGAACAGGCCACATCTATCTTGATTGAATTGGCCTCATTAGCACTGACCCCCCCACTTGGTAAGGCAACTCCCATTTCTTCAGATGCTGTGTATTTATATCTTCCTACTGTATTTTTCACTCCATGCATCTGATGAAGTGGGTTTTAGCCCA
Organism: Dermochelys coriacea; assembly: GCF_009764565.3. Classification (NCBI taxonomy): domain Eukaryota; kingdom Metazoa; phylum Chordata; order Testudines; family Dermochelyidae; genus Dermochelys; species Dermochelys coriacea. The sequence continues at coordinate 265,545,636 of NC_050069.1, forward strand.
CGAAAGCTTATGCCCAAATAAATGTGTTAGTCTCTAAGGTGCCACGAGGACTTCTCATTGTTTTTGCTGATACAGACTAACACGGCTACCACTCTGAACCTGTCAGAATTTAGTCAGTACGTAGCTCTCTTTCTACTTCTTTAGTAAAACAAAGGGGATGCCCACAGAGCAATGATATGTGGCCTTGTAGAACATGAGCATAGGCATGAAGTGCAAAAGACCTACGTTCAATTCCTGGTTGGCTGATTGGTGATGTTAGACAAGTTACCTTAACTGTTCCATGCCTCAGTTTCCCCAGCTGTAAAACAGGATTAATGATGCTGACCTCCTTTGTGTTGGAAAGCACTCAGTACAGGTTAAACATTATTTTGATCAGAATGGAGGTGGATATTCTCAGTGCACTGAGACACTTGATACCCTTCACTGAGAGATAATAGTGAGGTTAGAGCAGAGCATGGGAGAAATGCTATTTTTAAAATCGTGGGGTTTATTTAATTTACCATTTTTTTTAGTTTTTCTGATGAAAAACTGAAACCAAACACAATTGTTTTCAATGTTCAAAAACTGCTTTTGGTTATTTTCTGTTTTCAGTAAAAACGTTGATCTTAAAAATACCTACGGAAATATTTTCCATTTTGGGGGGTTCACTTTTTTGGTGGGAAATTTTTCACCAAAATGAAAAATAAAACTTCATTAACATTTTTGGTTGAGTCAAAAACTTGTTTTTCATTTTAAAAAAAGTGAGGTTTCAGCAAAAACATTTCTACAAACTCTAGTTCAGAATCTTCTCGGGCCATTTGAATGTTTTTACCAATCCATTTAATAAGAGGTGGTCACAGATTTGTTACCCTAGCATCTCATGACTTTTATTATGCTTCACACCCTGCTCTCTCAAAACATTGCTGCTACAGGAGGGGTCACCAAGCACATGCCCCTACCACTTAAGCTAAAGGAGAATCTCCATTATTTGTTGACAGTATAGTGCCTATGACACAAAGTAAAACCATTCTGATTTTGGCCAGTAGAGGGCAGTGGTACACACACAGAGTAGCCAGTTCATTATAACAGTAATAAGAAAGGGGAATCTCTTATGTGCCAGCTGACACACTGCTTAGGACTTATATTTTTAGTCAAACATTCTTCCTTAGAGCCAGATTTTGCCATCCTTACTCAGACTGAATAGCACATTACCCTGCTGGTGAAGTGTCTTGTCCAAGGTTAAGCAGTAAGCCAGTGGTGGAGCTGAGAAGAGTTCAGAAAGCCAGAGCAGTGCCCCATTCCTGGGCTACGCTGCCGTTCTCCTTATCCTCCATCTGGGGCACAAAGAACAAATTCCCCCAAGCACCACTGGTTCAAATGTAGCTTGCCTACCCCTATAAACTAAGCCCATGGAGAAATCCTTACCCCGTATGGCTACATAAAGACAAGGCACCATCCAGCCCATAATGAATAGAGTTGTCTGACCTTACCTGGTTTTGCATTCCCAGCTCAAATCTGCAGTAACATAACCATTGCCTGGATTAAAAAACAAAACCAAACCAGATTGAGCTGGAAGATCAGGTGTGTGTATGCACTTCGCACCAAGACTCAGTGAACTTCTACAAGAAACCCAATGCTCATGTTATTTAGACTTCTAACGCTCAGAGCTCTTTCACCACTAAAATGTAGACTTAGAAATAAACTTGATGGATTATTACTTTATGAACTCTTTCCCCTCCTCTCCCACTTGACATTTATGACAGCCTTTCCTTGCCTGGCCTTTGTTGTTTTTTTTAAACACATGTATTTTTCTCTCTCCCTGGCCATAACCCATACGGATCCACTTGATGCTCTTGATGTCACTACATTGACTAGTGAGGCTTCGATAAGGAGTTAAAAATGAGTGAATTTGCCATAAAAAGTACCGTTTATTCCTCCAAACATAAATACGCCACCCACCTCCTGCCTTGGTACCGCATGCACCAGTCTACAGCTGCAGATGAATGTAGCCTTTCCCATAAGCGAGTGAGTTAAGTAGGAGCATTTCCAAGAGATCGAGGAATTGATCATTCCCCTCTATTCAGCATTGGTGAGGCCTCATCTGGAGTACTGTGTCCAGTTTTGCACCCCACACTACAAGAAGGATGTGGAAAAATTGGAAAGAGTCCAGTGGAGGGCAACAAAAATGATTAGGGGACTGGAGCACATGATTTATGAGGAGAGGTTGAAGGAACTGGGATTATTTAGTCCGCAGAAGAGAAGAATGAGGGGGGATTTGATAGCTGCTTTCAACTACCTGAAAGGGGGTTCCAAAGTGGATGGATCTAGACTGTTCTCAGTGGTACCAGATGACAGGACAAGGAGTAATGGTCTCAAGTTGCAGTGTGGGAGGTTTAGGTTGGATATTAGGAAAAACTTTTTCACTAAGAGTGTGGCGAAGCACTGGAACGGGTTACCTAGGGAGGTAGTGGAATCTCCTTCCTTAGTGGTTTTTACGGTCTGGCTTGACAAAGCCCTGGCTGGGATGATTTAGTTGGGGATTGGTCCTGCTTTGAGCAGAAGGTTGGACTAGAGATCTCCTGAGGTCCCTTCCAACCCTGATATTCTATGACTCTATGAGTTCAGAGACAGACTAACTCTTTGGGAAGTATCTTCCATTCCATTGTATACCCCCTATATTCAAGGGTGGGGGAGACTTGTGAGGATGGATTTGCATAGGAGAAGAGAAGTTTTATGGGATTATTGTGGAAGACAGAGGAACCTTAGAGTAGCTGGTGCCAGGAACCTGTCTTGGGAGTCCTTGTTTGAGCATTCAGCTGAAGCAGGTCTGTCTCTTCAGATGAGTGAGAAGGTTTCTGTGAGGTGGGGATACGGCAGGTCAGTTGCACAGATTTGAGGCCTTTGACCCCGACATGGTGTCCAGGAGAAAACTTAGTACGTTTAGAAACATTAGGAGGCGTAGGGCAAGAGTATGACATTGATAGTCGTTCCCTCTGGTCTCACTGGGATGTCAGTCGTTAGCCACCAGCGATCTTGTTCTTCCATTCACATTGCTGGTTACAAGGTCATTGACTAAGAGCGTCCCATCATCCTTAACTCCAGAGACGTTTGCCCACACAACAGATCCCCTGGTTGGATGATACTGTGAGTGTAATATATTAGCCCAACTATGTCTGGCCAGCTATTTGTCTCCGCATGAACCAAGGGAGACCTGGGAAGGTGGAATAGTCATTTTTTACATCTGACCTGCAATCCAGGAGTTCTGCCTCTCTACGCTGGATCTGACCTGAATGCATCTACTGGGCAAGTGAGTCGTGGGATGTGATTAAGAAGAGTTTTGTGCTTGTGAACTGACTGACCTCTTGACTCTGGAACTAACAGAATTCCCCCCATGGCCACACTAAGAGTCACCACAACCACCTCCAGTATGTACAGTATTAGAATAGACACACTGTGTCCCTTGCCCAACCTTAATTCTGACCTCAGACTTCTGCATGGGGGAATAACAGACTGAGCTGGAAGATCAGGTGTGTGTATGCCCTACAGATCACCAGTGCGCATATGCCTAGCAGACATGTCTGCTGTTGAAATGGACAGAGATGAGGTTTTCCATTGTCGGGCAATCAAGAGGAATATGGTGTGTGCATGTTGAGTTAATGCACAGGTTGGAGGTTTGTGGGTCTTATTTGCAAAGAGGTGGAATCTGCGGTGAACTTGAAGGTATATTAAAGAGGGATCCCTTAACTACACATTTCCTCGGTTTAAACTGATTGTGTGGGTGGAGTTTCTTGATGGGGTCTACAATCCCTCCCCCCCAAAAAAAACACAGGCAGGAAGGGGTTAAGAAGCATCTCTGCCTACAGATAGCCAAACCAGCCCTACCCCAGTGGTTCAGCTGTGAGGAATTTCAATAATGGATAGGAATGCCCCCAGCTGCTGTAGCTAATGAGGGCAAGCCCCAGGATAAAGAGGAAGGAACAGGCAGAGAAAGGGTAGAAGACCAGCTTGAGGCTTCAGGGAGTAATGAGCTAGTACCAGCCTGCCTCTGAGATACTTATTACCTCCTGGAAGTACAAGGGAGGGAGCTGGAAATGGATGCCCTGAGGGCCAAGGACTTTGGGATTCATTTATGTTTTGTTTAGGAGCTATGCCTTTTTTTCTTGTGGATTTGATCTAAGCGACTGCTGCCCAGTTCCTGGACTGACCCTGGCCAATTGAAATGGGGGTTTGCACAAGGTGGTGTCCGCTGACAGGATCCCCCTTAAGAAATGCTAAGTTTTGTTAAAGTAAGTCTTTTCTTTGTGAGACACACGCGCACACCCTCAGATGTGTGTATGCATATGGGGGCAAAATTTCTGAAAAGCTCAGGGGTGGCTTTCTCAGTGTTCCTCATGAAAGTGGGGGCTTTGTCCTGTTATTGGGGGGAACTTTCCTGGTTTATACGCTTCCCCCGGTGGATTGGCTAGCAAAAGGATCTGTGTCCTTGCTCTCCCTCCCTTTACCCAGAGGCCTGCCTGCCCTTGAGGGCTCCCCTTCCACTCTCCTGTCTGGCAGAGGCCTCGTGACCCCAACAAGGCTGGGCCCAGGATTCCTGGGGGGCTCACCCCCAACCCTGCTGTGGTCACTCAGGGCAGGGGCTAGTGTGTCCCCACTTTGGGGTGCTCTCTCTGCACTGGATGCTTCCCTGACCCACTGATCATTACATACAGTTCCAAGCAATTTATTAAACAGCAACCAATTAAAAAAATAAGGGAAAAAAATGGGAAAGGTTAAAGGAAAACATGTAACCGCCCTCTGTGGCACAGGGACACCACAAATAGCCATCTCTGGAACGTAAGAGCAGTTCAGTCTGTTCCTCACATATTCCAGGCCTCCTTCCCAGGCCCTGGCTGTGGAGGTCAGACACTTGCTCTGGCAGTGGTCAAACATCCTCAGGCTCTGGGTGGCAGGACCCTTCTTCCCTGCGTCGGCACCACCACACCCCTGTCGGGGATGGCGATCCCCCTCCAAGTCTGGGCTGCAAGGCCTCTTGGCTGGAGCATCTCTCTGCGCTGGACCCTCTGCCCAGGGTCCCCCCCAGCTGCTCACTGCGCCCAGCTCCAGATTGCTCTAGCCCCAGCTCCAGCGTAGCTCCCTAGCCTGCTCCTCTGGCCTCACTGGCTCCGGTTGCTGCAACTCTCCTCCCAGCACTGACCTGCTCCCTGGGGTGCTGCAGCTTTGCTCCCAGCTGCCAGCCCAGGCTCCTGCTCTATCCTTAGCTCCCCACCACTCTGTTCCAGGCAGCTCCAGCCCCAGATGGAGGATGGGACCCCTGGCCTCCTGACTCCCCCATTAGCCTGCCCGCCCTGTCAATCAGGTTGACCTGGAGCATTGGCCTCTCCCAGTTGCCCCTTGGGAACTGTCAGTCTCAGGGTTCTCCATTAACCCTTCCCCTTTCCATCAACCCTCCCCTTCTAGCCCCTGGGAGCTAGAGCAGGGGTGGGCTGATGGATCCAGCCATTTTAATCTGGTCCTCCAGCTCCCGTTGCGGAGGGGGATCTGGGGTTTGCCCCACTCCGGTGCTCCAGCCAGGGAGCAGAGTCCGGGGTCACTCCGCGCAGCTCCTGGAAGCAGCGGTATGCCCCCCCATCGGGCTCCTATACATAGGGGCAACCAGGGGGCTCCACTCTGCACACTGCCCCCGCCCCAAGCACCGCCCCCACAGCTCCCATTGGCCAGGAACCGCAGCCAATGGGAGCTGCGGGGATGGCGCCTGTGGACAGGGCAGTGCACAGGAAAACTGCCTGGCCATGCCTCCACGTAGGAGCCGGAGAAGGGACATGCCGCTGCTTCCGGGAGCCACTTGAGGTAAGCGCCACCCAGCGCCTGCACCCCTGCCCCAGCCCTGATACCCCTCCTGCCCTCTGAACCCCTCGGTCCCAGCCTAAGCACCCTCCTGCACCCCAAACCCCTCATCCCCAGCCCCACCCCAGAGCCTGCACCCCCAGCCAGAGCCCTCTTTACAAAATTCTGGCCATGATACCTATAATTTAGCACCAAGAGGTTGCTCTGTTTTCCTAATGCTTCTCTCAGTGCTGGTGTAAAATAAGCCTTTACATCTGAGGTCACGGATCAGCATCTTACTGGGGTTTTGTTGGAGCTCAGATCAAAGTCCTGGCTAAATTTAGTTTGAGGGCCTGGAATATTATCCAGTGAGGACTTCAGTAATTGATTCTTCCAGCCAGCTGAGGTGCTGCGTTTACACATTTGTGTTTTCTAGAGAAACCACAGACCTGGTTCTCCCCTGCCCTGCACCTCACATCCTCACTTGCACCATGGAAGGTGGCTGTATATCACTGTAATTTGCATCAGTTTGCTTTTTACCCCTTCCATGCACAGAGGAAAGCCATGAGACAAGGTCTGAGGCAGTGGAAAATCAGGCCCAGTATATTGGCATTTCCCCTTTACATATATTCACATCTAGTTTGGCATACCATTCCCCAGTATTGCCCTGTGGGGGACAGCACTCAGCTGACTATCTCTGTACTGTACCCGCTGGCAGAGGTGTGTAGGGTACGTGTTGCTGCATGCCATAGTGAAAAGCAAGCTGTGTCCACACTGTGGTGTGTAGCTACATGCATCAGTGAAAGGCTTAGGCAGTGGGGAGAGTTTCTGGCAGATCATCACTGCCTCCCCCGCCAGAGCCTTTCCCCGCAGCTAGAATCTTTCTCTGGGGCAGTGAAAGACAGGGAGCAGGGAGGCAGTAGGACACTACACTGGTAAAAAATAGTAGGGTAGATGTGGGGGACTCTGCTTGGGGGTACATACTCTAAGGTTCTGGCATGTCTTCACTCACCAAAACAGTGCCTCATTGTCTACATGTTTATTTATATGTGTGCTGAGTGGGGTGTGTGTGACATGCAGTGTATGTACTCTACACATCACCATAAGAAGTGTGCAGTGTAGCCATACCCTATGTGACATGAGGATGGGCTGTGCTTTGTGATTACTTGTGTAGTTTTCATTTATGCAGGGTATGCTAACAGGACTGGTCTGTCTTGGCAATTCCATACCTCTGTCTCTTAGCTCATTCCTCAGAGTGTCTGGTTCAGGAACTTTTTTCCTTATCATAGAATATCAGGGTTGGAAGGGACCTCAGGAGGGCATCTAGTCCAACCCCCCCTGCTCAAAACAGGACCAATCCCCAATTTTTGCCCCAGATCCCTAAATGGCCCCCTCAAGAATTGAACTCACAACCCTGGGTTTGGCAAGCCAATACTCAAACCACTGAGCTATCCTCCCCCCCCATTAGCCACACCTTACCTTGTGTCTAAGGGTGTGTCTACACTGGACTCAGGAGGTGTGATTACAGCATGTGTAGACATAACTGAGCTAGATTTGATCTAGCTAGCAAGAGCAAGTGAAGCCGGGGCAGGACAGACAGCAATATAGCTCTGCCCACTCAGGACCTGGGCACATACTGAAGCTGTTAGCCCGAGCCTGAGTCCCTGCCTGTGCTGGGCCAGCCTCATGTCTACATGAGCCACAACCACATCTCCTGATTGCAGTGTAGACATATCCTAAGTGTGAAATTCACTAGACTCTCTACTTTCAGTACTCTGCACATATCTACACAAACAGAGGTTTGTTAGTATGATTACAGGATGTGCACCTTATAGCTGCCCCTGTGTGGCTGTGCTAGGAGGGGAGAGTGCCCAGGAAACCAATGCATAATAACGGGTTTCAGAGTAGCAGCCGTGTTAGTCTGTATTCTCAAAAAAGAAAATGAGTACTTGTGGCACCTTAGAGACTAACAAATTTATTTAAGCATAAGCTTTGTCCTTTATTTATTTGAACATAAGCATCCGATGAAGTGAGCTGTAGCTCACGAAAGCTTATGCTCAAATAAATTTGTTATTCTCTAAGGTGCCACAAGTACTCATTTTCTTTTTTTTAGGAAACCAATGGACTCTGAATGCTCCTATTCAGAAGGCAGCTCTAATAGCTCTGCAAACACTTACTTCATGGACCAAGTGCACTCACTGCTCCAGAGGGATTTGTGTCTGGATGGGGGAGCAAGTGCAGTAACTACTGCCGGGGAGCACTGCTAAGGGTTTCCGATTACAGTCCCGTAGCTTCGGTCATTTTTTTTATCCCTCAATTAGTGTCCTGATCCAAGCTTCAGCTCTGGCAATGCATACGATGCACATGCCGCTAGTCAGTTTGCCAGACCGTGGGAGGAATCCCTGCTAAGTTGCCCTAGGGTCTGATACCTCACTGAATTACTGGGGTATAGCACAGAAATGTTACCAAAACCATATACAGGGGCGCCATCCAATAGTCTCCGGATGGAAGAGCAGGACTACTTAGTTCTACCCGCAGGTCTACACTGCAAGCGGAGGTGTGAATTCAGTTTGGGCAGGCACCCCCAAGCTAGCTTTTCACTAGTGCAGCTAAAAATAGCAGTGAAGATGTGGCAGCACAGACAAGGAATGTTAGTGTAACCGACACACCTCCTGCGTGTGGTGTTCTGTCCCCTCTAGTGGCACCGAGACCACTTAGAGATTAATGAGTCTCCTCTACAGCCTTAGCTAAGGACCATGTGGCTTTCAGTGCACACCCTGGGTTCCAGCCAGGCTTGGACAGTCTATCCTGTCCTGTTTCCACTGCTGTTTTGAGCGTTGTTAGCTAGATTAAAGGGAGTGCAGTTTTTCCTACCTGAACTGCAGTCATACCTTGGACATAGCAAAGATATCTACTCAATCTCTCTGTGTACTTGGGCAAGTCAACCAATTTCTCTGTTTTGCTTCCCCATAAAGTGGGAAAGAATAATACTCTGCCTGTCTGAGCTGCTGTGAAACTCAATCAGTTAATGTTTGTAAAGGGCCACAAAGTTGGTCCCACACTGGTTGGGATTGTCAAAGAAGCCTACAAAAGTTAGACACCCAACTCACTTATGTTCCTGTGAAAATCCCACCCAATGAGCCTTGAGAATTATGGCTGGGATTTCAAATAAGACTGAAATACCTAAATCCAACTGAAATCCAGGCCTAATTCCTTTTGAAAATTCCAGCCAATAATCATGGCAAGATATAGAGTCCAGCGTCAATCAATATCTTACAAAATATTACCGTGAAAGCAAACCTCAGAGGAGGAATTGTGGTTTCTTTAGCTAAAAAGATCTGTGGCCGTTAGTTCTTGCAGAAACCTGAATTTGATTGCAGACCAGGGAGCACGCTTTTGATGCTCCGGGGGAGAAGGGAAAAAAGAGCACAAGGCAGTAAGTTCAGAGACATTGCCCTCTTGAACAGAGCACCTCTGTCCGCTGAGTCACGGTCAGACGCCAGAGGTCTATGCCAATCACATCTCTGTTTTTTAATTGGGTCTCAGCTTGTGACATCTGATGACACATTTGTAGCCAGGTGTTCTGAGAGTCAACAGTGAAATCTGTTTGGGACTGCCACTATTTACACATCAGCTGTTCCTGCCGGAACCCAGGGAAACCCCCAAGGCCCTATTCACAGTGATGGAGAGGGTAATATTTGAAACAGCTATCTGCTGAGAGAGCAAAGGTGTCCCTCCAGCCTGCTGTCCAGCCTTTCCTCGTGTAATTACATTAAGAACCTCCATTGGAAGCCAAAATCGAAGGCAACATTAATGATGTGTGTTAAGGTTACATAACCACTGCATTTGGAGACTGCCAGTATCACTTTGGCGTGTGCGGAAGATGGTATGTCCATTGTTTAGACTGGAAATGCTGAAAAGATGTTCAACATTTTTCTAGTGTGTACAAAATATAGGGAGGACCGAAGCCCATGCTGAGAAATGAGCATGTGAGCCTGGCCGTACGTTGTGATTTGTTTATTATACACTGTTGGGCTGGGCAGTGGGTCACCCTTCCCCTAATAAACCCTTCTTACTTCCAGGGGGTTAGAGTTCAGCTGGTAAAATGTACTCTATTTGTTTTTAATTATATGTTCATTTTGTATTAAGAAAAGTGGGAAGGGGGAAAACCTGTACAAGTTCAGGGTTCATGATCCGTTCAAATGAGCTCATCGTGCATTTGCTTACCAGGCGTGGAAATCTCACAAAACATGGTTCTTATTATAATGATAGTTCCAGGAGGCTTCAATGTGCAAGGCACTGCATAAACACAGAGTGAGACATAGAGCTGGATGAATAACTGATTTTTCACTTCAGTGGCAATGCTCCAATAACGGGGTGTGGGGGGGAAATAGTTTTGGGTCAAAGGGTTTGGGTATTTTCAGTGAATTGAAGATTCCAGGTCTGTTACAGAGCAAGGATTTGAACCTGCAGCTCATGTATTGAAGATTAGTGTCAGAACTACTAGGCTGAAGGGTAGTGGGTGGGTGGGGGAAAGACGAGACAGCAGCACCACCACCTCCAGCCATTTTGTGATTGGCCACAAATTCTCAAATAGTTTGAGGTTAACCAAAACTGCCTTTTTGTCTACTCCACTATTCATCCTAAAAATTTCAGGCAGCTCTAGAGAGAGAGATAGTTCCTGCCCAGATGAGCTTACAATCAATAAGGAAAGACAGATGAGTGGTGTGAGAAAGTTAAGTAGAATTATCCCCATTTTACAGATGGGGAACTGAGTCAGAGAGACTAAATGGTAAAATATTGAAAAGTACTTAAGTGATTTAGAAACATAAGTCCCATGTTCAAAAGTGCGCAAGTCACTTTGTCACTAACGTCCCATTGAAAGTCAATAGGTTTCTAAGTGATATTGATGCTTCTGAAAATTTAGGACTTAAACTCCTAAATCATGTCAGAATTTTTAAAATTTGACCTTAAGTGACTTTTCCCAAAGTGACCCTTGAACTTTGTGGCAGAGACAAGACTTGAACCCAGGTCTCCTGAGACCGTCATGCCATTGCTTCAAGTATAAGAGCTCTTGCTCATGAAAAGTATAGCTCTTTTTGCAGATAGTTGGCCTGGGAAGACCATAGGCATGGCCATGTTTGTGGTATTTTGTCTGTAGCAGAGGCAGTCAGGGAGTGCAAAGGTGATTTAGCTGGGCTTGGTGATTTGGGAGATATTGATTCTCAGGAGAGATGAGGACCAAATTTGTATCCTGGACTTGACACAATAATCTTAGAGAAAGTTTGGGCCTGTTTCCAAACTTCAGGATGACCCAGAGGTCATATCTCCAAGTTTTAGTTCATCAGAATCCATTCAACTAACCCCAAGGATTGGATATTTAGGGTTTCCAGAAACTGAAAGGAGGGAAGATGCCTCAGGACTGGACAGTATCAGGAGTCATTGGGAGATGGAGGTGGGCTACAGAGGGGATTGCAAGGGAGCCAAGACCAATTGGTGATCATAAGTAAAGCTAAGATTTTGTCACTTTAGTAAAAGTCATGGACAGGTCTCAGGCAATAAAAAAAAAATTCCACAGGAGCTGGGAGTCAAGGACACACAGTCCCACATCCAGCCCATCTGAAGCTGCGGGTGTAGGGATGCAGAGCCCCAGCTTCTGCTAAAGCCATAGGTCAGGGACACACAGCCACGGCTCTGCCCCCGCTGTTGACAGCTGAAGCCAAAGTCACGGAGGTCCGGTAAAGTCATGGAATCTGTGACTTCCATGAGCTCTGTGGCTAAATCATATCCTGAATCATAGGAGATAGGGAGATTACAGGAGACACAATTGGTGTGTGGGGGTATACTCATAACCATACATGTGTGAGCAAGCTGTGTGTCCAAGAGAAGGGGGTCATATATGTCTGAGTGCAGGGATCTCTTTGTATCGGAGTATTCTTGGGCGGTGGCAGGAGTGCGGCGGTGGGTCTGCTAGTCCTTGATAGGTTTTCAGGTCAAGAGGAAACTTTCTTCTCTTTGAAAGAGGGTGGTTTGTTTTACAGTCTCTAATTGCACAATTCCAGCTGCGTAAAGTTGCACCTTTCCCAAAGGAGTACCTTTTTCTCAGTTCAGGAACCCAGTGTTACTCAATGGACTTCACCCTGCAGGCTAGGTGGAATTTCAAAACACCATGACTGTTTCCCTTTCATTTGTCCCCAGGACTTATATATAATCCGAGTCCAAATTTCATGCTTCAGGCCCATCTCTAACTCAGACTTTTTCCTTCCCTGCCATGAAAACCCAGTATTCCATCTGTAGATACAAATCCTGCCTTATATTTTCCTTCGGAGACCTCCAAGTGCTCCTAAACCAGCCAAACTCTCTCCAAAGAAGGCTGTTTACTCTTTGCTCAATGCAGCCACAACCTGAAGTGTTGCCTGAGTCCAGCGGGCTGGCAGGTTTTATTAGATTTTATTTTGTGAAAGAAAGAAAGAAGCTCTCCACAGGGATGGTGCTGTTAAAATATTCCATGTTACCTTGACTGCAAAGGCTTGCTGCGGCGTTGATATTTTTCCCTCTGTCACTCACCCTCCTAATGGGAGCTCACTTGACCTACTGCAGTTTATGTGTAGTTTAAGTCACTGCACATTGCCTGTAGGTATTCATGATTTATGTATTAGCCTCTTGGCATTTGTCCCGATTCCCCCACCCCCCGCCTTACCCAGTGGTGGAGAAGAAGTTACATTGCAGCACCTTGGTTGCTGTCTTAGCTCTGCAGGCTGGGACTTTTTCATCTAGAACAAACTTCTTGGCTGGGCTTCTGACTCCACTGTCCAAACCTTGTCTCCCTGGTATCTGCTGTGTAGTAGCAGGGTCCCACCGCACCATTTCTCGCCCCCGGACACAGAGAAGAATTCTGCCGAATCAATCTGCTCTGTTATAGCTGGAGATGACCTTGGGAAAAGGTTTAATTGAAGCATGTGGTCATTATGCAAAAACAAAACCCACACACACTCACCCCAATGGGCTACGTAAGTTAGATTGATCTGAAAATGAGCAAGGACTGACATTTTCAGTTGAGCTGAATTATTCAATCTTTAAAGAAACCACAGCACTGAGAGATGCAAATTCTATTACACAATGTTCTGATTAATGCCCTCCTTGGATTTCTCAAGCTGGAAGCCAGGATTTTCAGGTGGGACCAGTGAACTTTGGATGTCCAGCATGAAATCTGGCTATCCCCACTGTGCTTGAGCACCAGCCCTTGGAACAAGAATGCTTCCTGCTCTTAAGATTATTGTAGATGTATTTGTGATTTATACAGCACCATAGGTGGGCATGGACTTTAAAATGATGCAGTCCCTGATTAAGAGAAAGATCTGTAGGAAAGAAACCTGATTCTGGGGCCAATCGGGAGTCAGTTTAGCAGCTGGTACAAGTTAGAGCAGCTGCCATGTCCAGTCACATCCTCTCCCACCCAAGGCCATGCCCCATGTATGCCCCCTATCTCACAAAGGGATACCCCTACACAAGGGAAATCCCCAACTAAGGCAGCCAGGATGGAAGAGGTAAGATCTAGCCCTTAGAATTTTGCATCCACTTTTAGAATGAGAGCAAAAGAGGAAAACTACACACAGAGTGTGACCTTGAATGAAGACTGCTTGGGACAACAAAGAGTGATTGCAGAGCATCTGCATCCCTTTGACATATTTCCTTGATTCACCCCTGCACTGTGTGATGGCTTGAAGCAAGACCCATCATACGGCACAAGAGACTTATTTCAGGGAGAAAATTGGGAAGATGTGAGTCCAGACATTGATCACCGGAAGCTAAATCTCCATGGTCTGGTTTCGAGACTTGCTTACTGTAGGAGCCCTACAAAAAATCAGCCAGAACTAGGAGTATTTTGCTCACCTACATAGATATTCGCAAAGTTATTGGAGGAGGGGTGGCTGCCTTTATAACCCTTAGCCCAGTGGTTAGGGCTCTCTCCTACAATGTAGGAGACCCCAGTTTCACTCCCTTCTCTATATGAGGAAGAAAGAAAGGGAACTGAACCTGGATCTTCCACATCCATATGAGGATCCTAACCACTAGGCTAAAGGTCATCCGAGAAAGTTGCCTTCCACTGTGAATCTAACTTGTCATTTCCTTTGTTTTATATTAAAAAGAAATTAAACTAAATGGTTCATTGTGAGTCGAATTAAATGTTTTGTCCAACCCAAAATAAAGGCAAGGGGGTTGGGGGGTGAGTTGTCGACTTCTTTGATTCACCAACATTTTTTGAATTTTTGGTTCAAAATGACTTTTTTTCCTGATATTTCAGACAGGCCAGTGAACTGAAACATCACTTTTCCCAGCTCCAGGACCGAGACTGGAAAGAACTTCCTAATATGCAAATGCTGTGCTTTCCAAAAGATGGTTTCGAAGCAAGATCTTGAAGGACTGGATGCGAGAGAGCACGACTGAACTCTGAATTTAAACACGTCCATCCTTGTTGCCCAAGGTAGGTTTCCATTCCCCCTTATATGCCTGACAGCATCTCTGACTGCACTGGAAAGAAAGGGAAGATAGAGACATGGGCTAAGACTTTCCAAAGTGTCTAGTGCAAGGGTGGCCAACCTGTGGCTCCGGAGCCATATGTTGCTCTTCAGAAGTTAACATGCGGTTCCTTGTATAGGCACCGACTCCGGGACTGGAGCTACAGGCCCAACTTTCTAAGGTGCCGTGGGGTGTTCAACCCCTGGCTTTGCCACAGGCCCTGCTCCCACTCCACCCCTTCCCTCCCCTGAGCCTGCCATGTCCTCGCTCCTCTTCCTCATCCCCAGAGTCTTCTTCATGCCATGAAACAGCTGATTGGGAGGCGCTGGGAGTGGGAGTGGGGAGCTGATGGGGGGCTGCTGACGTATTACTGTGGCTCTTTGGCAATGTACATTGGTAAATTCTGGCTCCTTCTCAGGCTCAGGTTGGCCACCCCTGGTCTAGTGCCTCCATTATTTGAGATGTCTGACTTCATACTGATGTCAGTCCTTCAAAAGAGTCTGATTTTCACAAAGTGCTGAGCACCCATCCTTTGAAAATCAGGCCTTTTTAAAGGGTCTCCAGTTGGTCTTGTGAAGACTTTGGCCAATGGGTCTTATGTTAAAAAAAAAAAAAAGCAGTGCACTGAAGAAAGCAGTCACTGCTGTCCAAGCCCTCTCTTTGTTCAGTATCCATTCCTACTTCTTGATCTCAGCATGGGACTGAGACCACCATCACAGTAGCAGAACATAAAACAGAGCGAAGGGGAGGACCCTCAAATGGAAGAAGTGGAACATATTCCATGGGAGGGGTAAGAGTCCAATGTGGAAGTTGTGTCGGGGGCCGCGCTCCATTTAAAGTTAGTGCTGCCCTAATTGCCTCTTGTTAATTCTTGATTCTTACAAGAATAATTTAAAAAGAAAGAAAGCAAAAGAACTTGTGGTGAAAGGGGGAGGGGGGAAATCTGGCGCTAACTCTAAGCAATTTGCACCTTGTGCCCAGACCGTAACTCGCTGCCTGCAGTGATTCCACACCCCATGATTTACGTTTGACAGGCCCAAAGTGGTTTGGAAATGGCACGGCACCGAGACCTTGTGGTGAGGCTAACTGATGTTAGAGAAAACAAAACCGAGTTAATTTATGGGAGCGCTCCTTTGCACTGGAATTCCGGGCCAACACAGCTGTCTTCTAGTGGAAAAGTTTTGCAAAAATCGCCTATTCTCTCTCTCTCTCTCTCCATCTCTGTTTCACTTTTTTCTCCATTCTCACTCCTCATTCTTTCTGCCGAACCTTTTCACAGCTGAATGAAGATTAATTTACTACAGTTACATTTTTTACAAGTGTTTTTGTATCTATTATTAGCCTGGCTAAGAACAATAAAATTCTGGCTTTGCTCCGTTTCCTCCACTTTCCCTCCTCCCAAAGACAGAACATCCTTTTGCCTAGGAAAACACGCCAAGATTTTCAGAAATGACTAGTGATATTGAGCGCCCAACTTGATATGCCTTTAAAAGGGGCCTGATTTTCAGGAAGTGCTGATCCAACCCCCACATCTTGGAAAATCATTCCTCTTATAGCCATCAAATTGGGTACCAGAAAAAAAAATGGAGGCACACCACGTCACTAGCTACTTTTGAAAATCTTGATAAAGCTGATAAAGGAATTGCCCCAGGTCAGACTGTGGGAATTTAAATCAGGAAATGTGGGGTTAATATTTTAGTGGTAGCTACTGGACTATTCTATATATTAGACAAGACAAACCAGCTATGCAGTTGCAATATAGGCAGAAGGTTGTCCACTGATGCACACTAATGTAGCTCCTTTGACTTCATTGAAATTATGCTGATTTTCACCAGTTGAGGATTTGGTTCTTGGCTGTTTTAGTTTCTGTGTCTGCTTTTCAGGTACAACCTTGTCAGGGGGATGGGAGGAAAGAATCAGAAGAAGGACAAGGAAAGACCTGCTCCTGTTACATGATCAGCAACTTGTTGTGAGCTTGTGGCACCTTAGAGACTAACAAATTTATTAGAGCATAAGCTTTCGTGAGCTACAGCTCACTTCATCGGATGCATTCCGTGAGCTGTAGCTCACGAAAGCTTATGCTCTAATAAATTTGTTAGTCTCTAAGGTGCCACAAGTACTCCTTTTCTTTTTGCGAATACAGACTAACAGGCTGCTACTCTGAAACTTGTTGTGAGCTGTGGCATATCCACCAAGCATTGCAGGGCCTTATGGATGTGGGATATAGCAGGAGGATAATTATAATCCCTAGCTCTCACCTAGCATTTTTCATCAGTAGATCTCAAAGCACTTTACAAAGAAGGAGGTCAGGATCATTATCCCATTTTACAAATGGGGAAACTGAGGCACAGAAAGGGGGAAGTGGCATACCCAAAGTCACCCAGCCACCTAGTGATAGAGGTGGAAGGAGAACCCAGCTCTCCTGAGTCCCATTCCAAGGCTCTAACCACCTGTGCACATATATTTGCTAAACCCGCCTTAGGTGATGGCTACTATTTTGGCCTGCACCAGAGCTTGAGACCTGTGAAGCTGGAATAGGCGGGATTTATACCTACAACTGTCATAGCCTCGTAGCCTCTGTGGATCTGCCAGAGAGGGGGACAATAACTTGTGGGTTACACTTATAGTTTGCATGTATAGGATTTTTTTGACTAATCAGAAGGGATTCTCTATGTACTTGAGTATTTGCACCAGACAAGCATAATGGGATGGGATGTTACTTGACAGTGCAGGGGGGCGGTGTTCCCAAAACCCCTCATAGGAGCTTGGCATGGAGCCAGTTAAATAAGCCACCCAAAGGATCTGACTGACTTAAAGATTCTTTACCTTCTAGATATGAGAAAATAGAGGACAGCTCTCTAATATTAGATTATAGCCAATGCTCCTTTTTAATGTTGCTTTCATTTCTTTCCAATGCTTGGGAAAACCATGGTGCATGTGAACTTATGATGCTGAGTGAAGCCTGTATCTGTGTTTTAGCAATTGTGTGAGCGTAGATGTTTGTAAGCACAAGTGAGGAGGTGTGCATATATAACACAAAGTGATGGGGAAAAACTCTAATTCTAATTCTGGGAGATAAGAGAGAGAGAGAGAGAGAGAGAGAAAGAGACGTTAGAGGCTCCAGTGGATCCACACCAGTTTAAACCATTTGGAGATCTGAAACCAATGGAGTTGAATTGCATCCGTGAGGATCTGGCACTTTTTTTTATCATTCTCAGTCTGCAGTTGAGCCCAGGGAAGAAGCTGTTGGCTGTGGTTGCTGAGGAGTGCAAGGTATGATAGTGGCACCCTTTCCGTGTGAGCCATCCAGCCAATCCTACCTAAAAGCCTCCCTTTCCTCCTGCTCTCGCTGTCTGGTACCAGGCCTTGTTAGGAACCACCCCGTTGTCTCCTATCAAAGAGAGGATGTTAGCTAAGGCCGGAGTTGGGTGTAAAGCCTCAGAGATAGTGCCACTATCACCTCTTGCTGTGGGTGCGAAGAGGCAGTATCAGGATTGGGAGAGATAAATAGCTGTCCAGTGAGTGACAGTGCAGAGACAGAGCTTGTCTGCCTTGACATACTGATAACACCCTGCCCTGTCTCTCAGGGAGCACCCTGCTAGGCAGAGGTGAAATACAGAAACAGACAGGCTCCACTGGTAAGACTGCTCCCAGCGACAGTGGTTATTTTGGTGTGCAGCTAAAATAGCTTGAAGTCAACAAGGGTTAATTCACTTGTTTCCATTGGCAGGACTGAAGACCGAACACTTGAGCCAGCTGAAAGCAGATGGAGAAAACACGGTAGGAGATAGTGCTGTATGCCCCCACATCCCATTCAGGCCATGGACTAAAGGAGAAATTGCAGTTGGTTTTTTCCAATTCTTCATAAATTAGCACTGTAGGTCCCTGTTAGCAATAGCTCTCTGTGAGTTCTCTGTGAGTTAGAACTGTCCAGCTGACTCTTTAAATCTAGACTGGATGCCTTTCTAGATCAGCTCTAGTTCAACCACATGTTAATGGTCTGCATGCAGGAATTCACTGGGTGAAATGCTATGGCTTGTATAAAGCACTGAAAAAAACCAGGGCATAGGGCAATGAGGCCCATTTCAAGGTAGCATAGCATCACAGAAGCTAAAGGTGGAAAAGTTGGCTTAGCTCATCCAGTGCAACTTAGTCCCTAAGCAACGTTGTTCCCAATCGTACATTTCTACAGCCTGAAGAACCACTCAGCCACACTAGTTTTATGCTATTGATTTCAAGGGAACCCCACAACTATAAATCTAGTAATTATGATGTGGTGAATCAGGCTCCTAGTGTTTTTGTCCAGTCTAGTTTTCAAGATCCTAAATGATGTGTCCTCTATTGCTTTCCCAAGGGAAACTCTCCCATAGCCTTCATGTATCCAGCCTAAATTCTTCTGCTCTTCAACCTAAATGTTCCATGTCTCATCCCATTACTCCCAGTCATATCCATAAGAATCACACTAAATGATCCCTCAACCTCCTTAGTGTTAACATATTTCACATATTTAGAGACTATCACCTTTTCTCTTCTTTCTTGTTTCTTCACCAGGCTATGCTGCAACTTTAGCTTTTTAGGTCTTTCCTTAAGAGCTTCCAGATTTCAATCTTCTCTGAGCATCAATATCTTTACATAGTGCTCAGAACTGAACTCAGTATTTCAGGTGCGTATACAAACGTAGGGGTCATGATCCAACTCAACAATTTTTCTATTAGTGGGTCCTTAGAGAAGTACTGGTACCGCCACAGCTGCATAAAAAGGACATTTAACCCCATGCCTTTGCACATGTGGTCCCAAATATCATGGACCCTTCTACTATTCTAATATCCTGTGACAAATTCATATCTAATTTCCCGTCTACCATCACTCCTACATATCTTTCAGTGTAACAGTTTCTCAGATTTTGAGTTACTTCCTCTCTAGATTCATATATTCCAAGGCCAGAAGGGACCATTTTGGTCACCTAGTCTGACCTCCTCTATAGCACAGGCCAGAGAACTTCCCCAAAATAATTCCTAGAGCAGATCTTTTAGCCAGCCTTGATTTAAAACTTGCCAGGAATGGAGAATCCACCAAGACTTTTGGTAAGTTGTTCCAATGGTTAATTACTCTATTAAAATTTTATTCCTTGTTTCCAGTCTGAATTTTTCTAGCTTCAGCTTCCAGCCATTGCCATTTGTATACCAAGATGTACCAGCTTGCATTCTTCCAGACTGAATTTTATTTTGTTATTTTAGGCCCACATGTCTACTCTCTCTCAGGGTTTGCCTACACTGCCACAGCAAGTCTGAGAGCCCAGGTCTACAGACTCAGACACGTGCTACGGTGCTAAAAATAGATATATAGACATTCCGGCTTGGGCTGGAGCTCAGGCTGTCAAGCCGAGGGTAAGGGGCTGGCTTCAGGTTTAACATCACAGAGCAAACCTGAGTCTCTAGACCCTGCCTCTAAAACTCACTGCAGCTTTGCAGTGTAGACGTACCCTACGAGTCTGCCAGAAGTCAATGGGAGCTTTTCCACTGACTTCAAGGGGTTTTGTATCAGCCCTTTAGTCTCTTTGTATTATATTATAATTATGGCGAGTGCTTGCAGTTTTCTCTATTCAATGTCACCTCAAAATGTCATTAACATGTTGTATACTTCATGTTCATTAATGAAGATATTAAATCTCAATGGAGCTAAGGTTGAGCCATGTAATATCCCAACGGATCCATTGCTATTAGAGTCAGGTAGGAAATGTTTTCCCCATCCTGCAAGAATTTTCAAGATTTTGAAAAAATTTTCCCTCCCAAATCAGGATGAAAAGTCAAGTCTCAAATGTTGCAAATCAAAAATTCCAACAAAAAGCCCCATCAAACTTCAAATGTTTCAAATTTGAAATGTTTAATTTTGATCATTTAAACACATTTTGTTCAGATTTGACTTTTTAAACTTTGTTTTATTATAAATTTACTTAAATTTCAAAATAAAAAGACATTTTGAACTGAAAAACAGAACTTTTTTGTTGGACAAATGTCAAAATGGGTCAAAATGTTTATTTTTCCCCCCCAAATGGGAAATTCATCAAAACCTCCCCTTTCCTGTGAACAGTTTCAGATTTTCCAAAACAACATTTTCTTACAAAAGAGGTTTTGTTGAAAAATTCTGGACCAGCTCGAATCTCGATGTGTTTCGTTTTTTTTTTTTTTTTGCTCTTTTAGCCGGTCTGCAGTGTACCTGACCACAGTCCAATCTAATCCCAGATGAATTAAACTTTCAGGCAAGATTTCATGAAACAATAATAAAATCCTTTGTCAAATCCAATTTCATTACATTTACTGTATTCTGGTCATCAAGCCATACTGTAATTCTAATAAAACAATTACGTTTCTTTGGAAAGATACAGGACGTGAGCCTCAGCTGGTATAAATCCATTATGTCAATTGACACCGTCTAAGGATCTAGCCCTTTGTTTTTCTCTTAAGGGTCTCCACATTATTTGCTGGAGTAATGGTCCTGCAGATACCAAGTCTCTCCTGTTAGTGTTCTGGTTTGAACCTCTGTGTATGATGAGACCTGATATTATGCAGAAATTCTTGCATAGTTAAATATTTGAAGGCCTTGAGACATATGCAAAGACAGTGGTTCACTGAATTTTCCACTGGGTGAATCCTTTCAAAAGAGAAAGGTCTTCTCTCCAGTGACCACCCCAATCCCCCACTTCTTCACTTTCAACAAGTTTTTGTGGACCAGCGCAAAGTGTTCTATGAATATGAATCATCTGTGCACCAGAGTGACACCAACTGGAAATAGGACTAGTCCGAATCTTTAACACAAAGATATTTTTCACTGAAAACCATCAATATTAGTGACATTTTCTGTTTTGTATGACATTTCCTGCAACACTGTTATCGATTTTTGTCAACATTTTACTGTTTCTAGAATGATTTTCAAAGTCACTATTAACCGTTTTTGTTTACCAAAAGCCCAGCTTTCTGTAAGAAAATGTCATTTTCAGTAGCAACCCCTCCCATCCCCCTGCCCCATCATGATTTCAAGAACAAAATGGCTAAAAATATTATATTACAGTTTTGGTTTAAAAAAAAAAAACCCACAATGTGAAAATGTCATCACAAATGGGAAAAGGGTCCCACTGGACACTGCAAAGTGAAAACAACTTTGGCCATTTGAAATTATCCATCAAATTGTTTTCCCACTTTTCAGTCATTTGATCGGATCGGACCAAATTCTGTTCTCTCATTGACTCCAGTGGTGACGACTGGTATGAGAAAGGCAAGGCCCTCATGCTGTGACACTTAAGAGATAGATTGCATCTGCACATTTGGTCAATATGTTAAATTTAATTACAGATATAAACACATTGAAATCCATGAAATTAGATGGGGTGGGGGGTGAATTTGGCCTGGTGTATATTTTTCTGCTAGAGAAATGCAGCCTGTATATTTGCAAGTATAAAAATATGTTTTAAAGCTCAAACGCAGTGTAGCATAAAGGTTGGCTTCCTAAGGAATTTTCTGTGTTTTTTGGCAGCCAACAGCACCAAGGTTAACCTGATCTTTACCACATAATTTCAATCCAGAGAATGTGATTATAAAACTTTCCCAGCCATGCAGCTCTTTAACCCAAACTCACAATACTGAAGAATGGATGGATTCCATTTTCTGTGTGTATGTGTGTGATGAATTCGATGGAAGGGAGGCCTTTAGAATCCCCATCATACATCTTTCTTTTCCACAAGTGAATTAGCAGTAGGATAACCAATAGCCAAAATAACTGGATTCATAAGAGCTGCCTTGGATTAATTAGAGCTCAATATGTACCTCATAGACCCACCACAGACTTAAGATTGAAAAAAAAAAAAAACCCGTCAGCGATACCCTCCTCTTTTATGCCATTTTGTGGTGCTCAAAACTTATTTACGCGATATCATAATTTTGAAAAATAAAATCAATGTTTGTGGGGAACAAAATATAGCAATGGATTATTTAAATATAGCCACATATTGCTCCCTCTGGTTTTAAGATTTGGAATGGAAGCCATAAAAACAAAGACATTCAGAAAATCATTCCACCCTACCTCACTTGGGACTTGATCCAGTGCCCACTGAAGTCATTGGGAATATTTCCATTGATTGCAGTGGGCACTGGATCAGGCTTTAGGACATGCCTAGATATTTACTTCATACGGTTTGAAAGATTATCTAGGGAGCCTACGCTGTATTCCCTAGTGCTCGACAGAGGATGAAACGACAGCGTTATCTTTGAATCTCCTTGCTTTTCTGAGGTTAAAACCAAAGCCTAAACACTACTTCCATTGTGTTGGAGCTTAATTTCGAGGGATGGAGAATTCAGTTGAAGTGCGATCAGAAAGACCACCCTGAGTCTTCATCCACAACTTCAGCCAAATTGATTTTGAGGTTCTAAATAAAATAAGTGTAGTTAGTTTTAACGTCCAATTCCCCCCCCCCCTTCTCTACATGAGAGGGATAAAATAAATAAATTAATTAATTAAATAAAAGGACGGGGACTAGATCAGATCTGAACAGCCTAGCTCTCAATCTATTAGTATCTAATTTCGCACCAACATTCTTCTCACTTCACTTCTTTTTACTTCCTTTTCCTCAAATCTGGAGTGAAGGGTGGTGCCCTTAAAAGACTCAACATTTATGTTGCCACCACATCTGGCTTTTAGAACAGTATTTGTGGAATTTCCAAGAATAGCTAATAAGGCAATAAAGGACAAAACCATTGTAGGATGAATGCTGGTTCTTATTGCACCACTGAAGTGAATGGGAATGTTGATATTGACTTCAGTGTATGGACAATCAAACATTTACCTGAGGCAGTAGAACTGGCTGAATAGTGGGAAGTTGGGAAAATTGCTCAACAATATATGTTGAATGATGGGAAAAAGTCTCAGACAATTATTTGATAAATACGACCCAGTCAGCTAGAGAGTTGGTCAAATAATGCAATTATTCACAAATAAGCATTATTTCACAAATGAAAAATATACCAGTGTTCACAATGTCTATTACTGGCAACCAATGATTCAATCAGCTTTAATATGCAGTCATTTATCACCGCCCAGGTTATTATACTTGAGAAATCATATGTTGATGTCAATATCTTGGAAATTTAAACTTTGGGTTTTAGTTGTTTTATCAATAATTTTTATTTTTTTCCCCAAATTAAGAAGCTTCAAAATTGTCAAAATGTTTCATTTTGACATTTTTTAAATGAAAAATGCCAATGTTGAGATTCGGTTTTGAAATTTAAGATAACTATACTTTATTTAAAAAAAATATTGAAGGAAAATGTTTTGATTGACCCAAACTCACTTTTTCTTTTTTTTCTTTTTCTTTTTTACTTCTTCCTTTTCTTTCTTTCTTTTTTTTTTTTTTTTTTGTGGGGAGAGATTGTTGCTTTGCAACAGGTTTTGAGCTTGTGAATTTTTTTGTCACATTTGGGACATAATTTGTTGGGGAATAGTCAACATGTTTTTTGTAAAGGGAAATCGTACCT
Source organism: Dermochelys coriacea (assembly GCF_009764565.3). Taxonomy (NCBI): domain Eukaryota; kingdom Metazoa; phylum Chordata; order Testudines; family Dermochelyidae; genus Dermochelys; species Dermochelys coriacea. The sequence goes on from NC_050069.1 coordinate 265,569,482, forward strand.
CACCTATCTACTAGAATTCTTTGAGGGGTATCAACAAGCATGTGGACAAGGGGGATCCAGTGGATATAGTATATTTATATTTTCAGAAAGCTTTTGATACAGTCCCTCACCAAAGGCTCTTAAGCAGGGTAAGATCCATGGGATAAAAGGGAAGGTCCTCTCATGGATTGGTAACTGATAGGAAAAGATAGGAAACTAGGGGTAGGAATAAATGGTTGGTTTTCACAAGGGAGAAAGGTAAATAGTTGTGTCCCCCAGGGACCTGTACTGGGACAAGTCCTCTTTAACATATTCATAAATGATCTGGAAAAAGGGGTAAACAGTGAGGTGGCAAAATTTGCAGATGATACAAAACTACTCAAGATAGTTAAGTCCAAGGCAGACTGTGAAGAGCTACAAAAGGATCTCTCAAAACTGGGTGACTGGGCAACAAAATGTTGATAAATGCAAAATAATGCACACTGGAAAACATAATCCCAACTATACATATACAACGATAGGGTCTAAATTAGCTGTTACCACTTAAGAAAGATCTTGGAGTCGTTGTGAATAATTCTCTGAAAACATCCAATCAATGTGCAGTGGCCGTCAAAAAAGCGAACAGAATGTTGGGAATCATTAAGAAAGAGATCGATAATAGGACAGAAAAGATCATATTGCCTCTATGTAAATCCATAGTACGCCCACATCTTGAATACTCCGTCCAAATGCATCCGATGAAGTGAGCTGTAGCTCACGGAAGCTTATGCTCTAATAAATTTGTTAGTCTCTAAGGTGCCACAAGTACTCCTTTTCTTCATGCAGATGTGGTCGCCCCATCTCAGAAAAGATCTACTGGACTTGGAAAAGGTTCAGAAAAGGGCAACAAAAATGATGAGAGGTATGGAACGGCTGCCATATGAGGAGAGATTAATAGAATCATAGAATAGAATCATAGAATATCAGGGTTGGAAGGGACCCCAGAAGGTCATCTAGTCCAACCCCCTGCTCAAAGCAGGACCAAGTCCCAGTTAAATCATCCCAGCCAGGGCTTTGTCAAGCCTGACCTTAAAAACCTCTAAGGAAGGAGATTCTACCACCTCCCTAGGTAACGCATTCCAGTGTTTCACCACCCTCTTAGTGAAAAAGTTTTTCCTAATATCCAATCTAAACCTCCCCCATTGCAACTTGAGACCATTACTCCTCGTTCTCTCATCTGCTACCATTGAGAACAGTCTAGAGCCATCCTCTTTGAAACCCCCTTTCAGGTAGTAAGACTAAGGTAATAAGGTAAGGTTATTAAGGTAATAAGACTAGGACTTTTCAGCTTGGAAAAGAGACGACTAAGGGGGGATATGATAGAGATCTATGAAATCATGGCTGGTGTGGAGAAAGTAAATATGGAAGTGTTATTTACTCCTCCTCATAACACAAGAACTAGGGACCACCAAATGAAATTAATAGGCAGCAGGTTTAAAACTGACAAAAGGAAATATTTTTTCACACAACGCAGAATCAACCTGTGGAACTTCTGGCCAGAGGATGTTGTCAAGGCCAAGACTGTAACAAGGGTCAAAAAAGAACTAGATAAAATCATGGAAGATAGGTCCATGAATGCTATTAGCCAGGATGGTCAGGGATGGTGTCCCTAGCCTCTGTTTGCCAGAAGCTGGGACTGAGCAACAGAGGATGGATCACTTGATGACAGGTGTCTGTTCATTCCCTCTGGAGCACCTGGCATTGGCCACTGTCGGAAGACAGGATGCTGGGCTAGATGGACCTTTGGGCTGACCCTGTAGGGCTGTTCTTATGTTCTTATGACAGGACGAGATTTCAAAATCTCAGAAATTTTCACAGGTCAGAAAAAAACAGTTCCCACTCAGCTTTAACTGTTATTTTGTAAGATAGTGGTAAGATACCTACCAAGAATTGTATAGGAATATAAGAAGTACTTGTGGCACTTTAGAGACTAACAAATTTATTTGAGCATAAGCTTTTGTGAGCTACAGCTCACTTCATCGGATGCATGCAGTGGAAAATAGAGTAGGGAGATTTTAAATACACAAAGAACAGGAAACAATGGGTGTTACCATACACACTGTAAGGAGAGTGATCAGGTAAGGTGAGCTATTACCAGCAGAAGAGAAAGAAACAAAAACCTTTTGTAGTGATAATCAAGATGGGCCATTTCCAGCAGTTGACAAGTGTGAAGAACAGTGGGGTGGGGGGCGGAATAAACATGGGGACATAGTTTTACTTTGTGTAATGACACATCCACTCCCAGTCTTTATTCAAGCATAATTTAATGGTGTCCAGTTTGCAAATTAATTCCAATTCAGCAGTCTCTTGCTGGAGTCTGTTTTTGAAGGTTTTTTGTTGTAATATTGTGACTTTTAGGTCTGTAATCGAGTGACCAGAGAGATTGAAGTGTTCTCCGACTGGTTTTTGAATGTTATAATATAGGAATATAAATATACCTAATATACATCTGGCACTCTCTCTCTCTGTAACTAATATGAAATGTGTTTATATATTGTATATCCCCCAGTGGTGTGAATCATTGTAACATACTTCCATTTCTTTTCACGCTTAAGTTACTGATATGTACTCTCAATCTTAACTCCAGCCCAATGTTGAGGTTGTTATGGATTTTGTTGTTGCTTTTGTTGTTGTGTGTCTGGGAATATAGATATGCAGAAACATACTGTAAATCAAATACTAGATAATAAATGTAATATAAAACTCTCCAAGCGTCAAATCTGCAGCTGGGAATGTTTCTTGGCTTGCTAGTCAGATGTCCCCATGTACCCTGATCTGACATTTCAGTTAGCATCCAGAATTTCTTTCCATCTCTCTATTTCAGGGCAGTACAAAACAGGGGGCTCTGGGAAGTCACTTACCCTCTGGATCTGAAAAACTGGGCCCAAGGGGCTCCTATTTGTATTGTCCTAATATTTTTTAAAAAAGAAAAAGAAATTAACACATAGAAATTCTGATTATCTTTCTGATACGGTAGAGAGTAAAGATATATACTCCGAATCCTCCCCATTCACTACAACCTCTTAAACGAGCGTGCACATTTAAAATAACAAGTACCTTCTCAAAAGAACCTTATCTCTGCCCCTCCCTTTCCAACATTTGGTGCAAGAACTAGCATATATATCCCCATGGGGAAATCTGATACACCATAAAAAATCACTCACCAAAAACAACTAAAGCACTGAGTTCTCTGAGCAAATATATAGCACGTATGGGGAAGCCCAGCACCGGGCAAATGAAGTCTATTCATCCAAGGAAAGCATGTCTAGGAAATATAAGAACAGGGAAACTTGGGAGCCTGATTTTCAAAGCAGAAGAATGAGGACAACAACCCAAATTTGCCTGTTTCCTGTGATCTGTCTCCAAAGACTGCACCCCACGAACAGGCTTGGATTGTGAACCTCAAACTCTTGTCATATTTAAGCTAGTTTCAGGGAACTGTGGTTCCTTAGGAGGCTTCTAATGAGATGAGCCTCTGACTTGGAAGAAAGAAAGGATGCTCCCATCGTTAGGGTGTTCACCTGGGCCTTGGAAGACTGATCTTCAATTGCCTGCTTTGCCACAGACTTCCAGTGTGACATTGGGGGTGTCACTTAGAAGTCACTGCAATCCACAGAACTCTGACTTGGCTGCTGCCTAGTCCTGCAGGCCCCAAAATTCACTTGACACCTAAGTTTTTGCAGTAAAAGTTCTCTGGGTGCCCAAGTTTCTGCTTGTGGGCGCGTGCACGGTGGCTTCCATCGAGGCCTCTGGAGGTCTGGGTCCAGCCTAAGACCAAGAGCTTTCCAGGAACTGAAAGAAGAAAGGTCCTCTGCCTAACTCATGCATGGGGCCCAATCAGGGAGGCGAGGGGAGGGAGCAGCAGTAGCAGGAGGAGTTCCTTGTAACCTTCAGCCCCCTGATTACAGTATTCACTTGGTAGGTGGGAATCCAGCAGTTCAAGTCCCGCCTCTGTCTGGCCAGAAGGGATTTGAATAGGGATCTGCCGCCCTCAGGGGAGTGCTTGAACCAGATTCTCACTCTCTCAGGCTCCTTTAATATTTAATTAAAGTGGAACAACTTCAACAACAGAGATTGAGGGAGACTCGCATCAGAATGCCCCTAGGTCAATGGTTAGAGCACTCTACTGAGGTGGTAGATCCCAGTTTATCAAATAGAGGGGATATTGAACACCGCTCTCCCATGACCTGGCTGAGTGCTCTAACCATGAGGCTAATGATTACTGGGGAGCTCCTTCTCCCCCAGCCACTTGGTGTGGAATTAGGTGGCCCCTAAGCATGCCTGCCTGATCAGGCCATGTATGAGAGTTAGGCCGAGGAACATCTATCTCTCCCCAGTTTGTGGATCACAAGCAGAAATCGGCAACTCCCTGCAGCCTTTCTTTAAGAGAGGGGTAGGGCTTAGGACACAACTGTCCCGTCAGCATGGTCCACTGGTTAGCTTAGGCAGCTCCCCGCCAAGTATACTGGTTTTTGAGGATCACATTCTAGGTCACCTATCTATTTAGCTTAACAAAGAGAAAGAGTGAGGCATAACATCATCCAGTGTCTGGAAATTGAAATTAGATAAATTCAGAGTAATTTTTTATTAATGAAAATGAAAATAAGCCTAAATCCTCTGGGGGATCTGGGCGGTAGTTTCTTTGTGCCTCAGTTCCCTATCTCTAAAATGGGAATAATAGCACTTCCCTACCATACAGGGGACGCTGTGAGGATAAAAAGATTGTGAAGTGCTCTGGTACTATGGAGATGGGCGGCATATGAATACATAAGATCGATATAGCCCTAGGCCCAAGTAAAAGCAGCCCAGGCTAGTGTTCAATAGCCAAAGAGGACAGGAGAGTTGCCCTAAGAGGAAGATTTGACCTTTGGTGAAACTACGAATAAGGAGGGTCGTGATGAATGTCTAAAACTATCTGAAGGATGCAAACGCTAATGGGGCGAATTGTTTCATGAAGTACAAAGGGGCAAAACTACGACATGGGATGAATTTAAAAAAGGAAAATTCTAGCTAAATATCAGGAAAATCTTTCTGACACGGAGATCCATTAGACTGTCAAATAGTCCCCCCAGGGAAGTAGCCTAGATTCATTGGGCTAGATGATAAGCTGTGTTATATAACTATCTCTGACCAAAACTGGACAAAGCAATGGGAAATATATTTTAGGGCACAATTCTACATTGGCAGATAGGTGACCAAACAGGGCTTTTCCATCTCTAACATCTGTGTTGTTGATGTGCTCACCCTAGACTTGGATTGAAGAACCTTTCATATGATTATGAAAGAGTCGTCATTAGCACATAGCAGGACTAAATGCAATTCACTCAACATAATATTATCCATCAATAACCCCAACAAAAAAAGTTCCACACCCAGTACAGACAGCCAAGAGTTTATCTGATGAAAGCTAAGCTTATAACGTGCATTAAGGCAGGGGTCTCAAACTCAAATCACCAGGAGGGCCACATGAGGACTTGTATGTTGGCCCGAGGGCCTCTGCCCCTGCCCCCCACTCCACCCCTGCTCCTGCCCGCAGGGTGCAGCAGCAGGGGCTCAGGGCAGGGAGTTGGGGTGCAGGAGGAAGTGCAGGGTGTGGCAGGGGGTTGGGGTAGAGGCAGGGGGCTCAGGACAGGAAGTTGGGGTGCGGGGTGCAGGAGCGGTTCGGATTCCGGCCCGGCGCTGCTTACCTTGATGCGGCCCGGGGCTGTAGTTTGCCCACCCCTGGCCTGGAGGTAGGCTGGGGACATGGCACGCTGGGGAAGGGACGGGGTGGGGGGCTGTGGGGAGCTTGGCAGTCCGCGTGTTTGAGACCCCTGCATTAAGGTATTTGTGGGAAGTTTGGATCCCGGGGTATTTTGATACAGTATATGTGCCCTTCAGTTCCTTCATTACGCATTCTCCCTGCAGGTTTATTCATTGCCAGAGGCCATTGTCTTACATTTGTGACATCATAGTCCATTGCCATAGTAACAGTGATGATGTCACATAAAGAGAATTAGCACTATTAATCCAAATAAGCACAAGAAGAGATGAATAATGAGAGCAAGGCCTGATTTAGACACTAATTACTAGGACATTTTTTGGACAAGAAGAATACTTGAAAGGTAAATGGAGCTTATATTTAAATATTATGTTTTCATTACACTTGGTTGGCGAAAAGTTCATATTTGAGTAATAAAATTATAAGTGCTGGAGTGAGAACATCTGCAGGCTCATGAAATCTTTTTTCCATGTAAATGAGCCAAAAATTATGGTTTTATTTTTAATGCTGATGGATAGGAGCGTATGAGCGAGGACACTTTAATACAGCGGGGCCCATTAGTGTCCCAGCAACTGAGGTTCAGTGTCAGATATGCTGCTATCCTAAAGGGGTAGCACACTACGTCCTTCAGGGCGTTCCGTATTTCACATTCAGACAACCTGCCACACACAACCATTGGCTTCAGAGGGAATGCTATTACATTCTGCTTTTTCAGGACTCAGCCCCACTGCTGCTGAACTGGATGGGAATAATCCGCTTTACCAATGGGTGTTGTTGAAGCCAGTAGCAATAACTCACCTTGACTACACCCCTTTTTTCCTCTTTGGCCTATTGTCTGCTTTCAGTTACCCAGCATAAATCCAGAGGAACCGTTAGCTTCCGTGGGGTTACTCTGGATTTATAGCCAAGTAGCAAAGAACAAGAATTTAGCCCTTTGCCTCTTTCTTATTCCTATGTGTTTCTGATATGAAGGTCTGAAAGCCTGTGGACCACTCTAATTGAAGCTTATTTCTATAGGGCATATACACTATTTCACTGGCTATGGTCCCCTGTTTCATTATGGACTGACTTCTCCTGCTGCTGGAAGGAAGTGGTCATTGTCCTTAACAGGCTTCTACAGGAAGGGAAAAAAATCACCTGCTGGTCTGGAGGTTGTAACTCTCCCTTGCTAGTCTAAACACGGCTTTTGTACCGGTACAGCTGTGTTGATTAGAGGTATGATTTTTTTAAATAGTCATACTGGTTCAACACCAAGTGTGGATGCAGTTATACTGTTGTAAAGCTGCCTTTTATATACTGGTGTAATTTACTCCCTTTCCCATATGGTATACCACTGTATGCATTTTCATACCAGCCTAACTACATCCACTCTAGATGTAGTTAATTTAGGATTAAAATGACAACTCTTGTTTGCAGACCAATTATAATTGTCAAAACCCCACAAAATCTGAGGCAGAGGATTTTGGTCTAGTTCAAAACCCATGCACACAGGTTCTCTTCACTTGTGATTGTTTTCTTTCCCTCCCTTTCTTCTTCTTTTTCCCTCTCCCATTATTGTGTTTTTTTTCTCCAGTTTTATATAGAGCTAGTCAAAGTTTTTTTCAATGCATTTTGGGGGGTCAAAAATGGAATTTTGTCAAATGAAATTTCCAGGAAAATGTTGTTTTCAATTAAAATATTCGTGTTTTTATGTTTTGGTTTTTTACAAAAACTAGGGAAAAAATCATTTCCCAACCAACTTTAAGCTTTCAAGGCAGCTTATGCTTTTTAGCTACAAGGACTTTTCAGACCAGTTTTGCACAGTACTATAGACAGTACCCAGTCAGCCACTCGCTGTGCTATCAGAAGCTTTAGGGATGCTACAATGAAGTTGCCTCATCATTCTATTTCCCTTCCCACAGAAAGACAACACCTACAACATCTCTGGCATGGCTCAATTTCCAGCTATCCTAAGAGCTCCTTCTGAGTTCCCTTGCTGGAGGAGTGTCTGCTCTGAAGCAGGAAGGCTTTCCACTCCTATGCTGGGCTGGCAACGTGCAGTGTCAAATATTACATGCAGGAAATGGAAGCCATGTTTCCAGGATCTTGTAAAGGTTACAAGGATGTTCTCAGGCAACCAGACCCTTCACCAGCTCTTCGGATCTTTGGCAGGTGGCAAATGACACATGTTAGCTCTAGTCTTGGAATTCTGCCAGTAGGATCTCATGTGAGGGTACAATCCCTCTTCCTCTTCTTGGCCTTGATCTAAAGCCCAGAGGAGGAAATAATAGAGTCCTACTAACTTCAGTGGCCTTGATCCCTGCAGGAAGCAGTGCTTACCCTGTGAAGTCTGACTTTGTGACTGTCATTCTAAATTCCCACACTTAGGAACTGTTTGTCCATTGAACAGGATGTCTATGAATCATGGTTCCTGGGTTCTATTCCCCACCCTGCCACTGTGGGACTTTGAACAGCATTTCTCCGTGCCTCAGTGTCCCCATCTGAAAAATGGCTCAGATGTGAGTACTGACCTCACACGCATATGGGAAGACTTACTAGACACCATGGAGACTGGCATGCTAAAGGGAATCAATTAGAAAGCTAGCTAGCTAAATCAAATCATAATTACCCATAGCACAGGGGCACCCGGAGGACCCATTCGGCGAGGTGCTGTACATATTAAAGAGACAGTCATTGCCTTGAAGAGCTTACAATCTAAATAGACAAGACAAAAAGGAAGCAGGTGGGAAGAACTGAGGGTCAGAGAAATTAAGGGCAAGATTTCAAGGTATTTAGGGACCTAAAGATGCAGTTAGGTGCGTAACTTCCATTGATCTAAGCAGGTTAGGCACCTAATTCCCATTGATTTCAATGGGAGTTAGGGACTTAACTTTTTAAGGTGCTTTTAAAAACCCCACTAGGCACCTGGCTGCATCTTTAAGCAGCTAAATACCTTTAAAATTCTGGCCCTAAGTGACTTGTCTACTTACATACAGGCACGACCATCCAGCCATTATTCCACACACACACTCATGGGCAAGAAGCATCAAAAAAACCAGGAACAACCTAAAGAACTCATGCAATCCCTGCCAGATTCCACTGCAACTTGTGTTTTATGGAGGGCATCCTGCCTCTAATTCTGGGGATGCAATGGACCTTCCATAGCGGGTGACTTACTACAGGCATGCACCACCATGGTCTCCACCTAACACCTTCTCATTCATCACAGTCCATCCCTCATTTCTCACTGCCTTTGCATGTGCATCATGTCTGTAGATCAAATTATGAAACAATGATTGCTGCTTGAAATCCAGGATTGGTGAAGCATACAAATTTTTAGTTAAAATACTGACAGGTTTCATAGTAGCAGCCATGTTAGTCTGTATTCGCAAAAAGAAAAGGAGTACTTGTGGCACCTTAGAGACTAACAAATTTATTAGAGCATAAGCTTTCGTGAGCTACAGCTCACTTCATCCGATGAAGTGAGCTGTAGCTCACGAAAGCTTATGCTCTAATAAATTTGTTAGTCTCTAAGGTGCCACAAGTACTCCTTTTCTTTTTAGTTAAAATACTGTGATTCTCATTCTGATCTTGTAATTAGCATAGGGCTAGATGGTCATAAAAGTCCCATCAAGCCTTAAAAACCATGAATTTCAGTCCACAGTATGGAAACAATTTATCTTCCTTTTGCTATACACATAACCCCTCACAGACATGTCTATAAATTTGTAACATCTCCAGTTCATGCAGTCCCTAATATTAAACTACAGTGCAGATAATTATCTCCAGAGTACTTTACAAATATTACCAAATCCTCATAATACCCCATATGCAGTAAGTAAATATTATCCATGTATGGGGAAACTGAGGCACGAGGCGGCTATTTGAATCTCCCACTATCAAGTAGGAAATCTGTGTCAGAACCAATATTGAACTGATATAGGCTGATTCCAATTACAAGGTCTTAATCACAAAGCCATCCTTTTTCTCATAAGTCTGGACCTATACCTTCAAGCTTCATCTCTTCTCCATCAGTGTTTTCCTTTCCACTTGGGTAAATATGCTCTTCCACTTAAGTTACCTTTCTTTGGCTGACATTGTTTTTGCTCTTTTATTCCTCCTGGTCTCAGGGGGTATGTCTACACTGCAGTATAAGTCCAGGGTTCAAACTCAGGCTCAAGGTTAACCCCGCCCCCCACTTCTGTGTACACATTGCACTAACCCAGGGCTCAGACTCAGGATCCGAGGACCCTATGAGGTGGTGGGTCCATGTCTGAATCAAGCTGGGACTCAGGATTCAAGCCCTATTGCTTTGCAGTGTAGATACAGTCCAACTGGACTTGTCCTGTGGGAGTCAGTCAAAAATATCCCATAATCCCATGGGCCAACTTTCTTTGTCTTCTGGGCTGTGTGGTGGACAGTCAAGTTTTCCCACACTGCACCGCAAACAAAGGGCTAGAGCAGCCACATTTTGGGAGGGCACTAGGAAGTCTGGGATGTGGGCAATTGGACTCAGGCCCACATAATGCAGTGTGGATGCTGGAGCCACAAGTTGGAACTCAACAATTCCTAACCTGGGGTTACAAATGAGTGTAGACACAAGTCCTAGGTTAACAAACCCAGAGTCTGCTAACTTTAGTTCTATTAACCCTGGGCTTACATTGCAGTGTAGACAGTCCCCGAGAGTCAAAAAATAGCCCATTGGAGGGGGAACTTTTACATGCTAATGAATGAGGGGCATTTTGGGCTCTAGGGGATTGATCTAGCTCCGAATAAAGTCAATGGGATGCACTTTAGCAGAGCTGGATCAGGCACTAAGCTGGTGGGCATAGTGCTGGAAATAACAGAAACACTTTCTATGCCTATCTGGCTGGAGCTGGAGTGTACATGTGGAAAGTGCATGGCTAAGAGGCATTCGTGTGCCTCGCTTAACATTCTAGTCATTCAGCATGGATCTGTTAATGACAGTCCTTGTCGAGAAAAGTAGGACAAATTGGCGAGCATGTCTGCCAGCTCAGACTATTAATTTTACAAAGGACAAAACATGCGCACCTGGAATACAAAACAGACCCAGATGAATAAAAGAGAGCAACAAAAATGCTCAATTACCAAGAAATGGAAAGCTAAGAAATGAAGTTATCAGATGTTCCCACTCCATGTGTTACAGATACTCGTCCCAAGAGCCCATGGCTAAGGGTACTGTACCTTTGGCTTTCTCATCAACTCTTCCCAGTTTCCAGGCAGTTGGAAGGTGATTCATAGCAGATGAAACTGGAGAAAAGGTCATACTATTGTTAGGGCAGTCACCACGAGGTGGTGATGTACCACATAGTCTTCTAAGTTCCTTTTCTTAGCGCACAAGCAAATGTTCAGTCTTGGGAGAACATGCTGCTAGTTGTTAGTTTTTGTTATGCAAGATTCTCCCTTGCAGAGAGAAATGTGTGAGCAAGTGGAGTTTGCTCTGTGCCTTGGGTGGAGCCCTTTCTTGAGCAGAGTTGCATCTTGGGAACTAGGCATTGTTGTTGGGCTGAGATTCCAGGAAGAAGAGATTGCCCTGCATGCTGTTGGCAACAACCTTTGTTCTAGGAATGGTGTATATGTAAATAAAACAAGTTACACCTATAATACCCAAGCTGCCCATTACTGATTTCTCCTCCATTCAGAAGCCGACCTGCAAAACCCTGGAATTCTGTTACTGCTCAATAGAGAGATTGCACTGGTGATAGAAGAAGGGTCAGCATTACCAAAGCTACATCTCTAGTCATTTAGGGCCCACTGAATCAAATCCCACTGAAGTCAATAGGAATGTTTCCATTAACTTCAATGGGCTTTGGATCGCAGCCTTTATACTGTACTTGTCAACATTGTATCTGAGCACCTTACAACCTCACCTAGCTCTTATACAGTTATAGTAAATGCTTAAACATGCTTTGATATAGTTCTCTTCATTTTCAAAGTAATTGACGAGTAGTAACTAATTTATCTTCACAGTGCTGTGCGAAATAGACAGGTAAGCATTACCAACTCCTTTATACCAATGGAGAAACTGAGACAGAAAAGTTGGGTCTTGTCCAATTTAGCATGTAAATCCCCCCTGAAGACCCACCTCTACCATCCACCGGGCAGATAATTCTTGCTTAAAATCATTGCATACACATAGATAGACACAGATATACATAGAGATACAATTTTTTTCTGCATTTGCTTAATTAATGAATGTCTGCAATTGTTGTATGCAGTGTTGTTATAGCCGTGTTGGTCCCAGGATATTGGAGAGACAAGGTGAGTGAGGTCATAGCTCTCATTGGATCAACTTCTGTTGGTGAGCGAGACCAGCTTTTGAGCTTATCCAGTGCTCTTCCTCAGGAGCTTGAAAATTCATCTCTCTCACCAACAGAAGTTGGTCCAATCAGAGATATGACCTCAGCCACGTTGTCTCTCTCATGTCTGCAAGGCACTTTGGGCAGTGCCTTGAAAAGTGCCATATACATGCCAAGTGTTATTATTGATATTAATAATAACAGTAGAACTCCAACAGCAAAGACATTCATAGGCTGTAGGCACTAGAGACCTTTGCATCAAGCTTTCTTGACTAGCAACACTGAAGTGATGTAGTTACACGCTATGAAAAATGTGGGCTCTCCAGTATTTCCCTTCCTCAGCAGGGGAATTCCATTGCAGTTATGTCTTGCTAGGTTGGTGCTAAAACTGAGGTCATCGGTGTGATTCAACGGTTACGAATTTTGAAGCACGAAGCAGGGCTCTCAAAGGTTAAACCTACATCAGGCAGTGGCCTACAGCAGCTCAAAAAAACCACACTCTGCTCAGCCTTGTGTGCCACCCCAGTGGCCAGCCCTCAGTGTAGTAGAACCAGGGCTGAGCAAAGGAATGATGCAATGAGCGAGCAGGCAGTCGTAGGTACGCGAATGTGTTTCAACCACAGCGTGACGTTTGCCTTTGGGTCAGTGCAGCTCTCAGCTGCTTCTAAGGCCAGATCCGAAACTGACTGACCTCAGCAGAAAGACTCCGATTGACTTCGGTGAGCTTTGGATCAGTCCCCTAATGCTGAAATGGTTGAAATTAATATTTAGAACTGTGTGAAACTCACGGTTTAGGTTTGCAGAGGTTCCCACTCAGTCTGTCTTTGGGTCAGGAACTGTCTCTTACTATTTACCTGTACAGTGCTTAGCAGAATGGGGTTCTGATCTAAGTTGAGGCAAATAATAAATAATAATACCCCATGCAAATATTTTCTTTGGTTTCAGGTTTTGTCTCTGCACCTCTTCGCCCCTGAATTTATTTTCTTTTGAGTTTCAGATTTGAATGAGCACAACACTGCAATGTGAAACTCATGAGCAGGGCTGGTAGGGGAATCCCAGAGGTGAAAGCAAGCCAGTATGTTACGCTGTGCCGGACCAGACTGGCTTCCCCGGGCTGGCGATTTAAAGGGCCCGGGCTCCCCGCAGCGGCCGGAGCCCCAGGCCCTTTAAATCGCCTCCCGAGCCCCACTGGGGTAGCGGCAGCAGGGCTCTGGCGGTGATTTAAAGGGCTGTAGCCGCTGCGGGGAGCCCCGGGCCCTTTAAAGCACCGCCTGAGACCTGTTGCCGGAGCCCCAGGGTAGCGGTGGCAGGGCTCCGCCGGCGATTTAAAGGGCCCGGAGCTCTGTTGCAGTAGCGGCGGCTGGAGCCCTGGGCCCTTTAAATCGCCCCTGAGCCCTGGGGCTCCCAGCCGCCTCTGCAGCTGGTAGCTCTGGGGGTGATTTAAAGGCCCTGGGGCTCCCAGACACAGCAGGAGCCCCGGGGCCTTTAAATCTCGATTTACAGGCCCCGCCTCTTCCGGTTGAGGCCACACCCCCGCTTAGGACTCCAGCGTACCGGTAAGTCCTTTAAGTTACTTTCACCCCTGGGGAATCCTGGCCCTCCCTCTCCATTGGGTGCCAGCCCAGGGACCCTGAGTTAAGCAGGCAAGGACTGTCTATCAGACCCATCCCTTGCTTCTTTCCTGAGGTTCTTCCTGCCTCAGTCTGTCTGCAGGCCTTTCCCACCGCCCCTTCCTAGGCCCAATGTGTACCTGATTCTTCACAAGATCCACAGCCTCTCAGTGCTCACTCTTCTTTCAGGGCAGGGCCTTGCAAGGTGCCCTCCTGGATTCCTCTAGCAAAACTCACATGAAGATACAAACTCAAACCAGTTCTGCCCAACCTGGGCTTGAACTTTTGTCTCTCTTTTTCACTGAGTCTGAGCAGGTCTTTTCCCAAGAGAGGGAACTCCCAGTCTTCTGGGTCTCTCCCTTCCCAGCTGAGCCCTGTCTCTCTGTAGGCCTTCCTGACTCTTTCCCAGCTGTGTCCATTAATTCCAATTAAACCGCTCAGTCAGGATCAGCTGGGGGATGGTTGCTATGTCCCACATGAAACTGAGCCCCATTCCTCGTAAAGGGCCAGACCAACTATGACAAATTCCCTTCTAAAAAGGACCGACCCAAAATAACTCCTTTCCAAATAAGTTCAGCTTGAAATAGGTCTCTTCAGAATAGCTGTCACCCAAAACTATTTGTGACAGGGGCTGTATAGGGAGCTAAGGAGGTAGAGTTCTGAGGCACAAATACATTCCCCCCGCCCACCCCAAACCTGGGCTCAAATTTTGTTCTGAGTTATGCCAGTGAAAATTTGGAGTCTTTCTAGTGATAAGCACTGCCAGGTTACTCCATACCTAGGACATTGTAACTTGACTATAGAATTTGGTTCTTCTCAGCCACTTGCTTAGGCCATTGTAAATCAGGAGGAACTCATAGACCAAAGAAACTGCCTTGGGGGTCAGAATTGTGGCCCATGTGGTCCAGTCTCTGGAAAGTTATAATGGATTTACATTAGTGAAAGTGGAATCAGCACCCGGCCTCTTCTCTCCATCAGTTAATGTGGAAACCATCGTCAAATCCACACCCATGCAGAGGGCACCAGCTAAACGCTCCGTCAAAAGGTCAAAGTTCCGGGGCTACATTTCTTTTTTAGAAGAGATCAAATCCCTGCCTTAAAATTGGATGGAGCCAGTGACAATCCCACACGATGGTCCATTATTCTACCCACTTTTGAGTCCTGACATCTACTGTGTTACACGTAGTGTCATGCCTGATATATTCCTGGCCCACATGCCTGCACACACACACATGTGGGCAATAGGCTTACAAGTGATGAAAACAAAGTACAAGCCTGACTTAGAACCTTATGCCTGCTGAGTTTCCATGCAGTGTAATGCTAATATTTACAAGACGTATGCATTCCAGAGGCCAGGCTGCCTCGCTCCGTTAGCCCCCCATGCTGACGTACATTTCACATGGTTGGAGGCATGACGTTACCAAATGGTTCAACTCCCTGATGGATGGTGTTGAGAACTTCTCCTTCATGCTGAAATTGAAATCTCTGAGATGTATGGACATCGAAGGAACACTGGGTTTGCCTTGACCTGGAACATGCTGGCAATCAATCACTAGACATCCTTTCTGGCGTGAGCTGCCCCCTGCCTGCCACCACCTTCTGAGTGTATCCATGTGAATTATGCCAAAGACTGAGTTATTCCAACACTGCAGATGAATTTAGTGCTCCCAAGGGGTGTTGCACTGACAGACGGACAGCTGTCCTGCACAGGTGAAATTCACCCCAATGCCGACAGACTACACAAGGCCTCCTGCACAGCTTGTGCTCTGTGTAATGCTGACTGATCCCGGTCGTCAGTGGCTGGGATCAAACCTGGGACCTCTGGAGCTTAATGCGGGAGGCTCTACTGCCTGAGCTAAAAGATGCATCTCTCTTAGCCAAGGCTACAGCAGGCTCATCAACCTCTGGCTGATATAGCTACCACTAGAGGGGGACAGAGTGCCACACCAAGCAGGCCTGGGTTACATCTGCATTAGAGTTTTAAGTGTTATTAAAGTTGTGCATAGAGTCCAGGCCAGAATCACACCCACCCACATATCCTGAAATGCAGCCTTTTCTGGGGTGGAGCATTGTGGCTGATTAACAGCAGAAAGCGGTTGTCTCCAATTAGCTTTTTATTTTAGTTCAGTAAGTAAAGAAGAAGAGACTCTTTAGCTCCTCAAAAGGACACACCTATACTTGATCTCACATTGACACAGAGGGCCCCAACTCTTTCTGTCTTCAAATATTGGGTAGAATTGCTGGAACAGCTTCTCCATTACCTGTATAACACAGGCCAGAGAACGTCCCCCAAAATAATTCCTAGAGCAGATCTTTTAGAAAAAAACATCCACTCATGATTTAAACATTGTCAGTGATGCAGAATCCACCATGAGCCTTGGTAAATTGTTCCAGTGGGTAATTATTTTCACCATTAAAAATTTACACCTTATTTCTAGTCTGAGTTGTTGAAGACACAATAAATCGACTGCCGAGCACTCTCCCGTCGACTCTGGTACTCCACCGAAGCAAGAGGCGTAGACAGAGTTGACGGGTTAGCATCGGCAGTCAACCTACCGAGGTGAAGACACCGCAGTGAGTAGATCTAAGTATGTCGACTTCAGCTACGCTATTCACGTAGCTGAAGTTGTGTAACTTAGATTGATCCTCCCCGCAATGTAGACCAAGCCTTAGATTGTCATCTGGGTCAAAAAGAAAAGGAGGACTTGTGGCACCTTAGAGACTAACAAATTTATTAGAGCATAAGCTTTCGTGAGCTACAGCTCACTTCATCGGATGCATTCCACGAAAGCTTATGCTCTAATAAATTTGTTAGTCTCTATGGTGCCACAAGTCCTCCTTTTCTTTTTGCGAATACAGACTAACACGGCTGCTACTCTGAAACCTGTCATCTGGGTCAGTGACCATCTTTTTTGTTCTGGGTTTGTACGGGTCCCACACAAGGGAGTCCTGCTCCAGGACTAAGGCTCCTTGGTGCTTCTTCTTCTTAGCATGTGTGCCACGTGCCTCAGGTGGCCAGTGACCAGGATTCATCAACGAATTTAGTCTGCTGATTGGATCATTAGCTTCCCCGGCCCGGGCCAGGTACTGATGAGGAGTGCAACATGAAGGCTGATCCCCCTCCAAGGTGCTAATGAAATACAAATAATAAAGAATAATACTTACGTTGCAAGGCAGTGGGGAATCAGACCCAGGGTCTGTTTTCAGCTGTACTAAACAAGCTTGGCCTTCTAAGGTGAGGTTAGATATGAAGTTGCTCTACTGTGTTATCATACCAAGGAACTTCAGTTCTAATGCATATATAGGAGGAAACATTTCAACTGTCGTTTTAACCATTTGTGGATGTGCCCTCAACCTAGAGCTGGGCAGAATTTTTCAGGGGAATTGTTTATTTGCAGTTTTTGTCAACTAGAAGCCAAGTGTGAATTTGACACAAATTTTCTGAATACTTTTCACCTTTTATTATTTATTTGTTTATTTATTTATTTATTTATTTATTTTTCAGGACTTGGATGGCATTCACAAACCAGCCACAGGAGGAAGTAGATCCTCCTTATAAATTTTAGCCTAGTGGCTAAAGTACTGACTTGAGAAACCCAAGTTCAATTTCCCTCCCTGTCTGATGTGGAGCCTTCTCATTGTCTTTCCCTGGCCCAAGAACTATTCACTGTCATTCATAGTGGCAAATCATAGTCATTCATAAGAACAATAAGTAGTCATTGGGATGGAAGAAACTGGGAATGGAAGAAACTGGGGAGAATGTCTCTATACCCAGGTGGTTAGGGTAGTCGCCTAGCATGTGGGAAGCCCAAGTTCAAGCCCCTCCTCCAATGACTATGGATAGAAATTTCAGGCTTGAATAATAAGAGTAAAGCAGTAGGAATATACTACTGACCACCTGACCAGCAGTGGGGTAGTCTTCGGTCAGTCCCTGGGAGATAGGAGGTGTGTTTGGGGGCTAGAGAGACAAATAGCTCATGGTTGCTCCCTGGGAGGAGGGAGTAGAGAGGCAGCAAACCCCACCGAGGGGAGGGTGTTGGGGTAGGATGCAGCCTAGGGAGTAAGCAGCAAGGTTGGGGACAGAACAGATCTTGGCTGCTTGTTGTAGCATCTCTTGTCTGGAACCCAGGATAGAAGGTGGGCCCGGGTTCCTCTACCTGCCACTCAGGAAGTGGCACCGGCAGGGCTGTGAACTGGATGACTGTCTGGGTCACTGTGGGAGTGACAGAAACTTTGAAAGACTATACCTCGGAAGGGGTGGGGGGGACGCTGAGTGACCTGGCTGGTGCGCTGAATCACAAAGAGGACACTGCAGTTCCTGGAGTGAGAGACCAGGGAGGGAGATGGACTGACAATGAGAGACTGCGGGAAAGGGCATTGACCTCGTGAGCTAATCCCCAGAGCGGCCATGAGGGGCACCACATGTGGTGAGTAGAGTGCCCCATCACATTGTAGCAGATGATTGGACGATAGCTAATGTAACACTAATTTTTTTTAAAAGGCTCGAGAGGCAATCCTGACAATTACAGGCCAATAAGCCTCACCTCACTACTGGGCAAACTGGTTGAAACGATAATAAAGAGAATTATCAGACACATAGATTAACATGATTTGTTGGGGAAGAGACAATAAGGATTTTGTAAAGGGAAATCATGCCTCACCAATCTATTAGAATTCTATGAGGGTGTCAGCAAACATGTGAACAAGGGTGATACAGTTGATATTGTTTTCTTGGACTTTCAGAAAGCCTTTGACAAGGTCCCTCACCAGAGGCTCTTAAGCAAAGTAAGCAGTCATGGGATAAAGTCATCTCATGTTGAGTAACTGGTATAAAGACAGAAAACAAAGGGTAAGAATAAATGGTCAGTTTTCATAGTGGAGAGAGACAAATAGCAGTGTCCCCCAAGGATCTGTACTGGGATCAGTGCTGCCTATCTCAAAAAATGATACATTAGAATTGGAAAAAGCAGAGAAGGGCAGTTAAAATGATTGGGGTATGGAACAACTTCCAGATGTGGAGAGATTAAAAAAACTGATACGGCTGAACTTAGAAAAGAGATGACGGGGTGTGTGTGTGTGGGGGGGGGATATCATAGAGGTCTATAAAATCATGAATGCTGTAGAGAAAGTGAATAAAGTAGTGTTATTCAACCCTTCACATAACACAAGAACCAGAGGTCACCCAGTAAAATTAAAACAAAAGGAAGTATCTCTTCATACAACATACAGTCAACCTGTGGAACTTGTTGCCAGGGGATGTTGTGCTGGCCAAAGGTGTAACTGGGTTCAAAACAGAACTAGATAAGTTCATGGAGGATAGGTCCATCAATGGCTATTAGCCAAGATGGTCAAGAATGCAACCCCATGCTCTGGGTGTCCCTAAGCCTTTGATTGCCAGAAGCTGGGACTGGATGACAGAGGATGGATCACTCGATAATTGCCCTATTCTGTTCTTTCCCTCTGATGCATCTGGTACTGGCCATTGTCAGAAGACAGGACTCTGGGCTAAGTGGTCTGACCCAGTATGACCATTCTTGTATTCTTATGACTGTTTGCTTGTTTATAAAAGGTAGAACAGCTTCAACAGAAGAGACTGAAAAAGGCCCACACCAAAATATCCTCCATCCCAGTAGACTTTCCTGAGAGGTAGAAGACCCAGTTTCAAATATCTTCCCCATATGAGGCAAGGGGGAGGAGAAAGCAAGGTTAAATAAATGCACCTTGCCCTTGGAGCAAAGAGTGGTGAGGTTTGTGATGTCCTTGGTGCTTGGGGGAAAGTTCTGTCTCCAACACAGATGAGCTTTTCTCTTATTGTTGAGAGTTCCATTGAAAGTTGCCAAGGGTCACACAACAGACGCAAAGTCAGAAACAGAACTAAGGTTCCTGACTCACAGCCCAGCTTCCCATCCATTAAACAGCATTGTTGGCCATTTACATAACATACCCCAAAACTACATTAAAAGAACATTAAGGTTGCAATGTTAAGGCCCTCCAGCCCTGGGCTGGAACATGCACAGTCACTCTGTGGGGATGACACATGCACGGTCTGGTCACATGTAGGAGCTGTGAGGGGATGGAGCATGCTCAGTGTGGACAGACTCTCCTGAGATTTTAGCTCCAAAACTTTAACCAGTCCCCACTGAGCATGTGCAAACTACAGTTTTTCAAAGGCTCAGCACTTGGCCACATTTGGGTGGATTTTCTTGAGGACAGCAAAAAGTGAATCCCAGATACAGGCCACTTCTACACTACCAATTTTTGCCAGCAGAATTATGTTGGTCAGGAGTGTGATGAGGTGGGATCCCAGATGGATGTAGCTGTACTGGCAAAGCCTCTCATGTAGATGCAGTTATACCAGCAAAAAAGTGCTTTTACTGGTACTTTTTACTGGCTTTTTTCTTTCACTCGGAGGGGCTGGAATAAGTTACCCCTGCAAAAGTGTAGTTTTCCTGGAAGAATTTGAGTCCTCACTAGAAGTGCTTTGCCGATATGCCTATACCGGTGTACTGTGTGGGCAAGTCACTGCAAGGGTAGACCTGTCCACAAAGTCTACCCCTTTGCCAAATTCCAAGTCCCTGCTCCAAAACACGGGGGCACTAGAGCTTCTCAATGAAACTGTTGTCAAAGCATTTTTAACTTGGAAAAATAACTTTTTTACCCCACCCCGCAACCTCTTTCTCAGAAGCAGATACATTGTTTTATCTGAAACTTTCCAAAAAGAGTCAGACTGAGGCAAGCACCCAACATGGGAAATTACATCCCAAATCATTCAAGTTTGATAGAGTTATAAGCAACTGAAAACGGGCTTGGAATGGGAAGTGACCAGCAACCTTAATAATAGGCTGTGCCACCAGCCCCATCTATAATATTCCTCACTCACAGGGGCGTTGTGAGGCAAATTAATCAGGATTTATAAAGCCTAGTGTGAACCTTTTATGGAGTGTGGGTTTGGGTGCTGTTGCTATTTTTATCTCAGTGGAAAATCCAGCATATATGCCATAGAGATAGATTACTTGTGATAACTTTAGGTTAAACAAATATATGTAAAACATAAACAGGGGTCCCTCCAATGGCGGCGTAAAAAGAGAAGTCAGGGGCTTTGGGGTTTTTTTCCTCTGCTCGAAGCTGCAGAAATGGGTGAGATCCTCAGCTAGCGTAAATTGGTGTCCATCCAGTGAAGTCAATGGGCCAGATCCCCAGATGGTGCGAATCAGAATAGTGCTCTTGAAGTCAGCTGATGTAAAACAGACTAGTTCTACTGACGCGACTAGCACCTTGCCAGTTTATGCCATCTGAGGCTTTGGCCCAGAGAGTTTTTTTTCCAGAGATGTGGCCAGATGTCTGCTGTGTGTTTGGGCTGCATTGCCAGATCCTGTCAGGGGCAGCTTCACAGGTGCAGCTCTGATATTGTACAGGGGCCATTTCTGGCCCCATGAGGATTTTTTTTCCCCCTTTCCTTGCATGTTTCTAAAGTAATTTAAAAAACCCTGGGGCCAAATCCTCAGCTGTAGATTGCCATCTCTCTGTTGTCTGCAATAGAGCTCTGCCACTTTACACCAACTGGGGACATGGCCATGGTCCTCCCTTGGGAATTTACCAGCGGGAGGCTTAAGAGAAGTCTTGTATCTAATTGTATTTATTCCCAAGCATAAACCAGACATGGCTGCATGCACACTTTGGGTACTTTTTTTGCAAAGATTAAATATATTGTTTTAATATACATTTTAAACCTGCTGGTAATTAAAAAAATTAAATGATGATAAGTGGAAATCCACTGGTAATACTGACAAGGTAATACACTGGATATGTATATTTTTACTGTACTGCTGTTCCATGCGGGAAGTAAGCGCCAATAAAAGGGATTATAAAGCAACATGCATTTCCAATTAGGGCACACAATATGACTCGATTGGAGCTTGCCAAAGGTCTACCTGATGCTACATAACTAAGGGCAAGTTCTTGGCACACACATAGGGCAGGTGGGGAAGTAAGAGGCCCTCTTAGTGCCCTGCATGAGCTCCCTGGGTTGCAGGTCACATAACAGAAGGCAGAGCAAGGGCATGGGGCTACTGACCTTCCCATGCAGGTGGGCAGGGAATGGACAGGGCCTTGGCACCACTCACACTGCTCACCGTTGAGTGAGTACAACAGGGTATGTAATCTGTGTTAGGGCTGAATTGGATCACTTCCCCTCTGAAGCTAGTGGGGAGCCCAGGACAGCAGTATGACCATCTGAGGGGTTGTCTACACTGCAGTATAAGCCTAGGATTCAAACTCAGGCTCAAGTCTAAACCCCCTTCCATCTACACATAAATTTCGCTCACCCAGGGCTCTAATCCAGAGTCACAGGGTGGTGGCAGGAGGATTCAAACCTGATTGCTTTGCAGTGTAGATACAGCCTCACTGGACTCATGCTCTGGGCATTCACCAGAAAGTACCCCATAATCCCATGGACTGACTTTCTTTGTCCTCTTGATAGTCAAGTTTGGTGAACAGTCAAAGTTTTCGCACATTGCACCATGAACAAACTGCACCATGAACAAACATCGTGGGAGGGCACTAGGATGTCTGGGTTATAGGTGGTTGGACTCGGGTCCGCATAATGCAGTGTAGGTGTTACCTAGGGTTCTTTCAACCCAAAGCTCTCGGTAACTTTTACTCTATGCAAGGTGGTGTCAGAAAATAAATCAGGGGAGACACGGCCGTCCGACCGATCAATGGCTGAAACAAACAGGACAACACAAGAGTGCTTTCACTTAAAGCTAAACATTACTTAGTCTCAAGCACTTACACACGTACACAACAGGTTAGTAAAACACCCCCAAACCTCGATAATTACCAAAGCTGAGTGTGGCTCTCGAGTGGCACAGTGGCAGCCCATCTGCCGGTGGGGAACACAAGATGCATCCAGAGGGAGAGTCCAGTCTTGAAGAGTCCCCCGCCTCAAACTTTTCCCCATTATTTATACATTAGTAATGGAATGACATGTCCCTTAAAGAAAACTTAAGCAAGCAGTTCCAATGGTCATGCAAGAGGCTCCTTCTGATTATTGATTAACCAGGTGTGGGGTTTTTCCAGAGTTTGCAGCCTTCAGACCCCAATAGACGTTCCTGGAGCACATCCTGCTCTTCTAAAATGCATGTATCAGCAACTTCAACACAATTCTTATCAGGAAGGACATGGGGTCAAGCTGCCCTTTCTGTGGCACCCAAAACCCCCTCCCCTCCTGCCTTGGTCAAGCTGAGTTTGCTACATGGCCACTTTACGGCCTGCTGACTTGGCTGCCTTTAGCAATAAGCCAGTGGTTTCCGGGACTTTACTGGTTTGCTGACATCTCTCTGTACATAGGGATCCCAGGTTGGGATCCAGGATTGAGCAATTCCTAACCTGGAGTTACCCATGAATATAGATGCTCAAGCCCTAGGTTAACAAACTCAGGGACTGCTACCTCGAGGTCCAATCACCCTGGGCTTACATTGCAGTGTAGACAAGACCCTGAATCTCAATCCATTCCCTTTCTGTTTCTGGGTCAGTGCACCTCTTACTCACGGCAGATTGGAGGTATCCCTAAATAAACCAATAGATAGTGTATATGTAGAGAGAGACAGACATATATATTTACAGTGCTTTGCGGGAACATCCAGTGTGCAGTCTCTGGCACAAACTCCCTGACACATACACACACACTCAACCATCACCGGCAAGCGCCAGCCTCAGACTTTCTCTTTTCCTGCTCTCTTCCATCTGGGAGTGGCGATCTGTCTTCGGTCGCTATCTGGGACAGGATTTGACAGCTTACATCAGGAATGGGCCTGAAGTTACCCAGATGTGTCTAGTGAAGTAACTATTTTCCTGGCGACGACAGAAATCTGGCAAGATGCCTGAGGAAAATACTGAGGTGGGTTTTTGGGTTTGTTTCTTTTAAAAGAGGGGGAAACCCACTCAGCAGCAACTCAGACAAGAAATCTCTGGCTTCTTTCTTGATGGAAAGAGCACTGCGGTTTGCAGCAGAGAGGATGAGATGTCTTAATGGAATGACAGCTGTTCTCCTACAGATGACATCCATCGGGAGCTGTTTCTTGGGCCCAACCACTTTCTCTCTCTTGAGATACTGTATTAGTATAGCATGTACAGGAACCCACGGCCATGTTTAATGTGTTTGTCTTTTACAATGGCAACATATAGGTCAGTGCTCAAGTTAGGCTACATAATGAGATCAGTCCCCAGTGACTCTCTGTTTAGCAAAATAATCCCAGTTTAATTGTATTTTTATTCTTCCTCTTTCCCCTGGCTCCATATTTCCTGAGCCGACACATTTTAAGCACTCGTCTGCACAAATCTACTCTTATGAAAAGTAAAGTCCCCTTTTTGAGTGAGGCAAACAGGGCTGAGCAATAGGTAGCTAGTAGTTCTTGCCCCTGCTCCAGGGATATTGCATTGTTGCTCTCAGGTCTGTGTGAACCTCGGATGGAATTTTCAAAAGCACCTAGATGATTTGGGTGTTGAAGTGTCATTTTCAAAAGTGACTTCAGTGCTTACAGCCAGATTTTTAAAGGTGTCGGTGGCCTAAAGATGCAGCTAGGGGCATAATAAGATTTCCAAAAGCACTTAGGCATCTAACTGCCATTGATTTCAGGGTAACATGGCAAACATTTATTTTGCGCTTAGGCTTTTCTTAGCTCAGTATGTAACCTTTGCAAGAGAAAGGGTGGTCCAGTGTTTAGAGTGCTAGCCTGGACTTTGGGAGACAACCCCTGTGAGCTTGGGCAAATCACTGGTTTCTGTGCCTTAGTTCTCCATCTGTGAAATGGGGGTAATCGCACAGTCCTACCTTTCACCGGTGTTGTGAGGCAAAAGTGCAGTAAAGATTATGAGGTGCTCACATACTAGGTGATGCAGGAAATATAAGTGCTTTTTCAACCACCAGCTGAAATTTCAACCACCAGCTGAAATTTCAACTTTCAAAATTTGGTAGTGGGTGGAGGACTGGGGGGCAGAAGATTTTTTTTTATTTTCTGAATAATTACCCCCCACCTTTTTTTTTCGCTCAACTCGCTCTAGTTTCTGTTCACATTACGCCCTTGCAGGAGTTACTGTTAGTCCTTTAAACAAGGATGGAGAACGAAGGTAAGAGCAGCCGCAACATTTCCATTATGCAGACCCAGCTTTCAAACTGCCAGCAAAACAGGTGTATGTTTTCACCTCCAGCCATTGGCTTCTCACATAGAAAACTGACCCTGACTGCTCTGCAATTCCTCCCAGGGCTCCACTGTTCACGGAAAGCAAATATGAAGGCCCAGATTCTGCAAGGTACTTAAGCCCATGCCTAATTCAAAGGATATGAATAGTCCCATTGACGTCATTTATACCCTCTCACCCTAAAACCTGTTGAAGCCGTACACCTGCTTAAAGTTAGGCGCATGCTTGTTCAGCTGGGATCACAGACTTGGTCAGATCAATCTGATTATTCATGAATAGCTTATTTTTTTCCACTACTCACCCAATTCTATCCATTCCCTTTCATTGGCAGAAGTTCTGATAAAGCAACTGTTCTGGTTAAGAGTTGGATCCTGCACTAATTGAAGGCTAGCTATCGATATGTAGATTATGAATCCAGAAGGGACCATTATGATCATCTCGTTTGATGGCCTGTCAGAGACAGGCCATAGAATTTCACCTGGCATTAAAGCTCTTATCTTGTGGTTGAGATGGATCATAGATTTTGGAAAGGCATCCAAAGTCAACAGGCGTTTTGCTGTTGACCTCAGTAGGAACAGAATCATGTTTCAGGTACATACCAGGGAACTGAAAGGGTAGGTCAAAGGTAGGTCAGCTGTCCTAGTTGGTCACATGTGGGATGAGGAGGCAGGCATGCTGGCTTCTACTCACACTTCTAACTTGCTGAATAACCTTGGGCAATGGTTGCCACTCCATTCCTCAGTTTCCCCACCATTAAAATGAGGACAGTAGTGAGGAACTTCCCTTACAAAATGATGCCAGAGCAATGTGCACATAATGTGCACATAATGCTGAGACCAGCGTACTTAACGGCGGTCTTTGAATTGACTTCAGTTGGCTTTTGGTCTGGCCGCATAAGTGCTATTAGCAGATATAATGTATGCTCCATTTGATTAGCGTCATCTTGAATGAAACCAGCTGAGACCCTACGAGAGCTGCTGAGGAGTGAAATCTCATTGGACAGAGCTCTGAGCCGTAGCACGTTGGATTTAATCCACCGCTCCCTGCTTCGAAACACGCTGCTTTATCCTAAGACACGGGGAGACATTTGTTGACTAGCTATAAATCGGCTGTTATTGAACACAGAGAGACCCCTTCAGCAGCCCATTCCTGAAATGCTGTAATTGGACCGGAGAATATGGAGGAAGATTAGGCAGTCTACGAGGGGAACATAAAACAATATGAAACACATAGGAATGGCAATGAAAATGTAAACTAAAAAAACCACTTCAGACCATGCACTCGATAATTCAAAGCAAATGGGAGGCCATTTCCCAGGTTAGACAACCGCAGCAGGTCACGCAAGCACTTGTTTCTTAACCTTGCGGCATTAGCCAGCAATCCTGGACACAACCCGTCAAAAACATTCTTTAACACCGTGTGCGCCAATGGGGTGGGGATGTTGCTTTTTAAAAAATTATTATAATTTGAAATATGCTTTTGGTGTTTTCCTCATATGGAAAAACAATGCATTTATACCCCAGACATTTCTCATAGCATCTATCAAATGTGTTTGATGGAAGATATGGGTCACAACAACTGACTGGACAGGATGCATCCATGCTTTTAATGACATTAGGGGGCAGATTTGAAATGCAGGAACATAGGGCTCAGTGGTGGTTTTGGTACAAGCCTTGCATGTGAGGGAGTGTGCAGCTGGGCTGCCCTGGGGGGGGCAAGGAATCATGCCTCAGGGAGGTACAATTCCTTCACCGCTCCCTGTTTACTCCAGGAAGGAAGGAGGCAGTGTTGCCTAGTGGATAAAGCACTGGACTAGCATTTGGGAAGCCTGTTTTTTATTCCCAGCTCTGCCATGGCCTGCTAGGTGACCCTGGGCAAGTCATGTCACCACTTGATGCCTCGGTTTCCCCATCTGTAAAAATAGGGATAAAGATGTAAAGCTCTTTGAGATCCACTTGTGAAAGGTGCTATATGAACATAAGAACATAAGAACGGCCATGCTGGGTCAGACCAAAGGTCCATCTAGCCCAGTATCCTGTCTTCTGACAGTGGCCAATGCAGGTGCCCCAGAGGGAATGAACAGGACAGGTAATCATCAAGTGATACATCCCCTTTTGCTCATTCCCAGCTTCTGGCAAACAGAGGCTAGGGACACCATTCCTGCCCATCCTGACTAATAGCCATTGATGGACCTATCCTCCATGAATTTGTCTAGTTCTTTTTTGAACCCTGTTATAGTCTTGGCCTTCACAACATCCTCTGGCAAGGAGTTCCACAGGTTGATAGCTAGGTATTATTATCCATTTGCTTCACCACCAGCCAATTACTAATCACACGTCCACCCTGCCCAACCCTGGCTTTGCTCAGCCTCATTTGCTGGTGTGTTGGGCATTCCCCACTCACACACTCCAGGGATGGGGGAGGAGCGGATTCATTGGGTTTGCTGGGTGAACCAGAATCCATGATCTGAGGTCTCACCAAGCCACAACTTTACCCATAGTAAATTAAGATGAGATGTTTTGGAAAGTGTTTAGGTCACATGGAGAAAATTTGCACTGACATTTGTAACGGCCTCTAAAGACCCCTGCTGACCGAGTCACGGGAACATCACTGGTGGGTTCAGATCCAGGCACTGACTCCTTCTGCAGCCCTGAGTATGTCGTGCAGAGGGGAATTCACCAGGGGGCAAGCTGGATGCTCTGTGAGTGGGAAAAGAGCGCTCCCTGTTGACCGTCTCGAATATGATACGGCTTTTCTGAGGACAACTGGGATGCGGAAAGGGCTTTGTAAATGTACACCCAGCCACGCCCACTCCTACAGTGGGGATTTTAAGCAAGTGTAAAACTAGCTGGAAAGTGACACGACACACAGGGAGGTGAACAAGGGATGCTACTGGACAGTGGGCCTGACTCTCAGTTATGTTAAGACCTTGTTACATCACTCTGGCAATGTAAAGAGGCCTTAAAATGGGGAGAAATGCCCCCTGAGTATGTTCCGCATGCAGGGGTTCTCCCAGCTGGGGTAGAGTTGCTGTCATGGATCTACATCCATGATGTAGAGACCATATTGCGGGAGGGATCACAGTGCACTGTGCTTTGGCTATTCTCTGTTTTCCGGGACCCACAGGGAGCCACGGGAAACTGAACATATTTGAGCAGCTCTGAGGCTGCTCTAACTTACATCAGTCACCAGGCAGGGCCCCGCACAGCCCCAGAATATAGGAGGTTTACAGCTAATTTAACTCCCCATGCCCCGTTCCTGTCACATATACAAGAATGGAGTAACTGAGAAAACTAGCCCCAGCATTTAGATTGTCATGTGGCTATATATGATAGATGTGGCTTTGAGGGGAGTGCTGGATGCTAAGGAAGATACACTTGTGAGCCATGTAAAAGGAACGAGGCGTGTGATGGGCCCTGCCACTGAGCAGGCACTAGCCTGGAGATGCCATTCGCTCTAAATCATGAACAAATTATCAATGGCACAGACTATGCTACAGTGGAAATGCTGCTTTTCTATCACTGATGGGCCAACATGGCTGTACTCTAGTCCAAAAGGAGAAAGAAGTGAGTCCCAGCCTGGTTTCATTCATTTGGGTAAGTCTAGGCTCGGATCATGGGCATACACAGCATTGCCATCTCTCACAATATTTGTTGTATTTCTTAAATTCTTAGCTCCTGGAGTCATGTGAATATGTGAGAATCTCAGCTTACGTTAAAAAAAAAAGAGGACACTTCTAGCTCTCATTGCTTTGGAGAAAAGCTTAAAAATGCCACTTAAATGTTGGAAAGCCAAAAGGTAAACATAAAGAATCCGTTTTAAAATATTGTGATTTTTAAGTCACATTGGTGGTTTCTGAGGGCTCAGGTCCTGACCTGAACACTTGGGGTTTGCAATATGCAACTGACCAGATGAG
This sequence comes from Dermochelys coriacea, assembly GCF_009764565.3. Classification (NCBI taxonomy): domain Eukaryota; kingdom Metazoa; phylum Chordata; order Testudines; family Dermochelyidae; genus Dermochelys; species Dermochelys coriacea. Next base: position 265,598,285 of record NC_050069.1, read on the forward strand.
ATACTAGATACCACTAGTCACCTCCATGCTCGAAAGACATCATTCCACTGATCATGCTCCCAAAAATCCAGCAATGGAGATTGTGCTAGGAGCTTCTCCTAAACATGAAGCATGAACGTGACTTAAACAAGCAGCGACATGAAGAAAATGCTAGCTGGCTGGTAATCCTGCAGAATTCTCCAAGAAGCAAGGAGTTTTGGATTTCAGCTAAATGCTTTTATTTATCAACTACAGCAAAAGTGTAATGCAGACAAAACAGTCTCTAATTCTGAGAATTCCAATACCCTTGTCTGTGTCCTTGTCCCTTGCTAGCCTACTTCCTGCTAGATACCTGCGGAGTCCACAAGAAGACGCAATAATGACTTATGATTTTCAGGACCATTGTGCTATCAGGGAGGATGTAAATCAGGGCAGGAGTTGCATCCCTGTTTGATTCTACTTGTGGAGGCGACTTTTGACCTGCCGAGTCAGTGAAAGCCCCAAGAGGTCACATCAGGGCTCACTTGTGCTCAAGGCCAACTCGGGATTGGATGGAAGTAAACTTAATTCCCAGGAAATTCTCTTCTGGGGTCTCTCTGCCTATTGGCATGAGGTTAGATGGAAACTACATGAAGTCAGCCCCCGGTTTAAATTGTGCACATGTAAGTTAGTCACTTACTTGACACATGGGGGTCACCCATGTTTATCATGCCAACTTAGCCCACATCTAAGCTTATGGTTATTATTTATTTATTTTGTCTTGCATTTGTTTGCTTTGGGCACTCTAGGCCAGAAGCTTTAGAATTCATGCAAATACTGGAGTAAAATAGATGTGGGCTCTGGTAATAGGCATAACATAAAGGAGAAAACAGAAGCAGAATGAGAAACAGGACAAACCAAGTGAATCCAAACATAACTTGGTCTTTCTTTTTTCTTTGCATATCTGTGTGTTTCCCTACTGGATATTTCCACTGACTTTCAGCCTAATTTGCAAGTGTTTCTTGGGACCCACTTCAAAGCGAACAGTGTATTCAAAGGAACAAAAAAAATGACATTCAAATACATTGCCTTGAGGCACGGCCCAAGTCAACAGTCTCAGATCAGATGCTGTGCCAGTTCCGAACTCTGTTCCACTGTCCTCCCTTTCCTTTGTTCTGTTTAGATATCACACATGTTCACTCTGGCGCGGGACTGGATCATATGTGTCTGCACCCCCACCCCACCCTGTCTGGTGCCATCCCATCCCACTGGATTGCTCCAATCTCCGTTACATTATTGTGAGGAAACCAACAAAAACACTGAGCGCTTTGATTCTTGCTCTGCCTTGACCGTGACATTTCCAAAGCAAAAGGAGACAGGAGGGAAAGGGGATGATATGGGAGGAAAGTGACATTTTGAGCGTTCTTTTCTTGGAAAGGAGAGGAGGTGGGACTGAGCTGGAGACCAATAAAGTTGGTAAAAAGATATTGGCAATAAATGACCAAATATTCACAACAGGTCAACAACAACCAAGGTTTCCTGGCAGATGCACGCACGCACATACACACACACACTTACTTAAAGGCTGCACTAGCAAAACCTAATGGAAACCTTCATTCACAGATTGTATGTTTTTCTAAGGGAGGGGTGTTTACATTTTTTGCCCCAAGAGTTTGTATCTGTTCCTTTGCTTGCATTTTTACAACTGGCAAAATGCCCCCCATGTATTTGACCACTGGGAAGGAGGTAGGAACCCACCAAACAGCATCACTACAGGGCCAATTAGAGCAAAAGGAAAGGTTTTCAACTAAACACATGGGACAACCAGAAAGAGAGGAGAGATGGGAAATGATCGGGGGGGATAACAAGAGCATGAAAGTCCCCAGATTGAGAACTCTGGGGACTGAACTCCATTTTTCCAAGGCTAGTGTAACCCACTGATGAATATGTTGTGACCACATATGGATCTGTTATAGCCCCAGCTACAAAGTTTGGCTCTTCAGCTCAAGCTGTAGAGGTGAGAGCTGTGGAAGTCATGGGTTCAATCCTTGGTGTGTTGGACAAGGTGGCGGCCATCACAGAAGCACAGAAAGGGTGGTGCAAGCATTTCCCACTCCACCCATATGTTCCTTCTCACCCTGAACTAGAGGGAACATCCTTGGATCTTAGACAGTAGATCAGTTTCCTTGCAAAGCCAATCCTTGGCTTCTTTGCTGAGATTACCAACAGCCATTTACTTCAATCAGCCAGACTGGGTTTATACAGGTGTAAAGGAGATCAGAATCTAGACTCCATGGGGTTTAATTTGTGATGGTTTTGATGGTAGGTCTTGCAATATGGATACCTGTTCTGGACATGGACCACCCACTTATTTCATGCAGCCCAGTGAGTAGTAATTAAATAGGAATGGCCTTTACTCACTACCAGCATGGATTTGATCCAACCTGCTTTCCTGAGCTACTACTAGAATTTACGGACTCCATTTGTGTAGACAGTCTTCTTGTGTAGACAGGTTTCTGATGAAGGACCAACAGCCTCAGGTACCGGTAGATGAAAAGACCAGTTGCTATGTTCCAAAACTGAGTCACCTGTTGAACACTTTGTTTCCATTAGAAAGCCCTCCAACTGGATCCAGTCGGAGTGACTTATCAAGGGAGGTTTCACGCACTGGAATGAGCCTTTGCACAGGCTGCTTCTCATTTTTAAAGGGAATTGGTCTCGCCTAAGAAAGGGAAGGACCAGGAGCACACAGAAAGGTAGGAGCAGGAGATGGGAAGGGAAAAGCAGGTGGGTCAGGTCAGCTCCCTACTACACTTTAGAGTCCTGTGGCTAGCATACTGAGTGGTAATTGATTTAACAACCTCTTAGTGTTGATTCATGATTTGTATTGCAAGTAGCACCCAACCAAGATCAAGGCCCCATCATGTTAGCCACTGTATATACATATAGTAACAGTGAGGCCTTGCCCTAAAGCATTTATGTAACCCACACACCTCCTGGGTGTGGTGTTCTGTCCCATCTAGTGGCACTGAGACCACTTAGAGAGAGAGATAAAATGAATCTGCTCTACAGCCTTAGCTAACAGCCAGTTGGCTTTTAGCTCATGCAGTAGAGGCTCACGCACTAAGCTCCAGAGGTCCTAGGTTCAATCCTACCTGCTGACAAGCTGGATCTGTTGGTGTTACACTTACAATCTAAATAATCAAGACAGCTAGGAAGGGAAACACACACAGAGCTTGCCTGAAGTCCTGGGCATACCCAGGAATAGAATCTAGGTCTCCTGGCACTGAGGCCAGTGGCCAATCCACAAGCTCACTCTGCCTGTTACACTGCAATGCTACAAATGGGCAAATTTCCAAGGGTTTGGAGCTGAGCTAGTTAAAAATTTCTGATTTTTTAATGAAATTTGTCATTTCTGTAATGGGTTGAGCTAAGATCCAGGCTCAAGCACCCCCTAGAGAATCAATGCTTGAAAAAAATATCTATGACATTTAGGGCATTTTTTTCTCTACTGCTTCCAACGAAGATTACTATAAAACTCGGCAAGAGCCAAAACCCCAGACAGAAAACAAATTACAGTTTATACACGACTCTTCCTGTTTTCTACTATGGATCTAACCCTCTGCAGATGGGCTGAATAGTTTGGGCCTAATTTTTGATGGTTCCATCTGCAAGGATACCCCTCTTCTGTCTGCAGGAATTGCAGGCAGTTTCCGCTTGGACTTTCTAGTTGCCCATAGAAAACCAATCTGGTTACTGAAACTCGCCAAGTCAAATGTTTGGAAGGGTTTTCTTTAACCACACTTTTCGGAAAACCTCCTTCTTGGAAAAAGAACAGCACAACTTCCTGGTTGATGGTCGATTCACTGTCTTGGAATGAGCCACTTCACCCACTGCTGGGATAGGGTAGAGGATCACATTAAATGTTTGACATCATCCCAAGGGAAGAGTTGTGCAACACAGTGGTAATTTTAGGTTTGCTCGACATTATGTGCTGTATGTTAGAGCTTCGGCAGTCAGCAGCATTGAAGTGAGCCACGGTTTGTTTTTAGGAATCACTGTGTATTTTTCTCACCTTCACATGCCACTGGTAAGTGGCAGGCTGGAATCTGCCATTTAGACCTTCTCTCCTCAACATAGGCAGGTCCTAACTAGTGGATACATCTTAAAGGTTAGAAACAGAAAGGTGAATATATTCTTTATAGCCCTGCCGAAAACAACGTGATTGTGACCATGGAGCCTCGAAGGTTCAGAGATGCGGTCTGGTTTAGCTCAGCAACTGAACGCCTGGATCCTTAGCTGAACATACATGGATTTCTTTGGGTCTAGAAAATCAAGCTGGAAAATTTCCCAAGACCAGACTCTCATGGCATTTCAAGTACTTTCTGCTTCCAGCCAAGACAGAGACACTGATGGAACAGTTTTCTTTCCACTTCAGCCCTTCTTCTGAATCCAAATTCAGTCCAAACTAGGTTTACATAGGTGTAAAGGAGATCAGAATCTGGGCCCCACGGGGTTTGATTAATGACAGTTTTGATGGTAGGTCTTGTAATATGGATACCTGTCTCTAGAGCTGGTCAGAACATCTCCACTGAAACGTTTTGTTCTGCAAGAAATGGTGTTGAGGGGGAGCGGGAGTTGCAAACATTTCCCCAATTTTTTGATCGGCTGTAGTCAAAAGCAAGAAATGAAGAAGGACATGGCAATGAATTCAAGTATTTAATTAATTAGCAGACCAGATCCTCAGCATAGTTCCACTCAAGTCCTCTCTTCCTTCTAATCCCTCCTTAAAACTTACTTCTGACACAGTTCTGATAAGAAATTAGCCAATTAACAAGTGCCAGGAAGAGGAGCAGCTGAGACTAAATGATAATTAAAGCAGATCAAACTTTTTTTGTAATGCAATTTTCCTCATCAGAAAATGTCATTTTGTCAAAATCAATATTTTCCTCAGGAAAAATGTTGATTTCGAGTATCCTTTTCAATTTCCCAACCAGGAGAATTGAAACAAAAGGAAAACGTTTAAGAAGGCCTTTTTGTAACAAAAAATGGCATTTCAACACATTGAATCATTTTGTTTCAATTAAAAATGTCTGAAATGTTTGTCTCGGAGTTTCTCATTTGAATCTTTTCAGATTTTTCCAGTTTGCAAAAAATGTTTCAATAGTTGGACTTTTTATTAGGATTCTGACTGGAAAAGTAATTTTGCAATGTTGAAATTTCTCACAAAGGAAAAAATCCATTTGCTGAACAGCTCTCCCAACAATTATAGGCGTGTCTCGTAGTGTCTTCTTTTATTATGGTTGTCTGTCACTTCCTGTTAAGAGACCAGTTAACAGTTGCTTGTAACTTTGCCGATTTTTAACAGTTTGGGCTGAAATTGTGCGTACTGGGTTTTTGCCTCAGGCTGATTTTTTGCTGTTGTTAGTTTTATGTTAAATTTCATTCAAAACCAATTCAGTTATTTCCAAGAATAAGGTTAGGGAGAAATATATAGTTTTGCCCAGTTATAAATATTTCTTACTATTGTTTCATTGAGCAGCTGCAGTGCCCCCTTGCTTTTGAACAAGGCCTGGAAATTTGTCTAGGGGTAGGCCTTTGTGCGGGGGATGTGCCTTTGACTATCAGGCAAAAATCTGCCCAAATTTGCCCAAGTTAGAAGCCTTTGATAAAATCACAGTTTGCACATGCTCAGTAGAGACTTCTTCCAATTTTAGCAGCTAAAATGTTTGACAATTCCATCCATGCTCCAGCCCCTCAGAGCTCCTAGCGCTTATCACACGGCACCTGCTCCATTGCCACAGAGAGACTGGGACTGGAGGGGAGCGGGAAGTGACTGGGACTGACTGGGCAAGGAGACTGGGATGGGGAGATGGGGGCAAAGCAGGGAGGAGCTCCTCTGCTTCAGTGACCCCTATGGGATTTGCCGCAAGGTAAAATCACTGGGTGCTGGGTCTGCTTTGCCCCAGAACGGTCCTTGTGTAAAGGGACCAACAAGGAATTGAGTCCATAGCTGACGAGCTTGTGCTCTGACCACCAGAAGCAGTGTATCTGATTGACTGGATGAGACTATGCCCGGTATCGATTACATTCCAATAAATTCCAACGCTGCATGAGACAAGGGAGAAGATGAAAAGGAGGCTGGGGGGAAAAAAGAAGAATCAGGGCTTGTGTTTACATCAGGTGGTGAATCTGCTGTGGACTATTTCCATGATCCGTAACATGTGGGATATAAATAACATGACCTGGTACCACATTAACAATTGCACTTGAGGGACAGTGGAAAGAATGGATAAAAATCAATTTGGTAACTTGAGATTAGCAGAGCTGTGACGCTTTCCCTTGGCTAACTCCTAGTTCTGCGCTTTTCAGCAGACCTGGTGGGTTTTAAATATATGTTATGGTTCCCACGACCTTCAGATAACCCAGAAGAAGGCGTCAGCGCGTCAAGGCAGGGACAGATAGGAAAGCATGTGATTTTACAAGAAAATACACCAGGCCTCTTGAAGAGGCACTCGGTAGTGCCCGCGAGAGCTATCCCGTCATTCTTGTTCCTAAAACTCTCTGGAAAGCAGTGAGGGCATTAACAGCTAGGCAGCACTGATGGGCATGCTGGGCGGAGAAAGGAAGTCTATAAAAATTGGCCTGGAAAATAGTATTTATTGCTCATGAATAGTGTGTGTTCCTACGATTTACACTGGCGAAAGTGAGATCAGAGCCATGCCCCATTTACACACCACTGCTCTAAGGCAGCAAAGCACTTAAGCACCTACTTAAATCCACATCCCTGTTTCACAAAGCACTTAAGTTTGAGCTTAATTTGAAACACATGTTTAAGGACGCTTAAAGTCACTGGGACTTAAGCAGGTGCTGTGGTCAAGTGCTGTATTGAACAGGGCTGGTTGGATGTACTAAAGAAGGGAAGGGGTAGCTGGTGGTTAGGGAAGTTGCATGTCACTTAAGAAGCCTCGGTTCAAGTCCTTAATCTATCACATACCTTCTCTGTGCGGGGAAAGTCACTTCCTTGGGCAAGTCTTTCTGTTTCAGTTGCACATTTGTAGGAATAACCTCAATTCCTTGCCTCACTGGGGTGTTGTAAGGATGGCTGTATTAAAGATGAGGTTCTCAGAACTTATACTAATGGGGACTAGATAAGTGCCTAATATGCAGACTGCAAGATGCAGATGGCTCTTGACTTTGATCAGAGTTCTGCACCTAACAGGGCTGAAAAAATATGTTAAAGGCAATTTTAGTGCATCTCCCAAGCACATTGCTGCATTTGGCTATGTTCAAATCACGTTATTCCTTTGGCATAGGAATCCCCATTCACCTGTGTTTGCTTTAAACATCACTCCTTCCTGTCTTATTACCAGCTTCATAAAATTAATAATGATATTAATGTCCTAATTTCATACTTTAGAGTTGGAGATTATTACACTGGCAACCAACCAATTTACTGGTGTACCGTATAATGCAAAAGTTATGTGCACATGTTCTTTTACTACTAGGGTCCTGGGAGAAGGGGAGTTTTCATGGGTCTGAGAGGGAAATAATAATTTATTCTTTAAAATAAAAGAAGGGCGCTAAAGCGCTACTAAGTAAGGATGAGAAAGCTGGGACGGGGAGGAAATCCCAAAGAGCGGCTCTTCTGGGGAAGCTGTTTTCTTCTGGATAAGAATCAGAAAATCATAGAATCATAGAACTGGAAGGGATCTTGAGAGGCCCTTGCTACTGGGGCATGTATGCCATAAGGCCAACAGTCGTGGCAGCTCTCATGATATTATTGTGAGTCTCACAATATTTGATATTTTCTTATAGCTGTAGCACCTGGACTCATGTAACTGTGTGAGAAACTTAGCTTTCTTTGGGGAAAAAAAAGTATATTTCTAACCCTTGTGGTTGTAGGAAAAGGGTTGCATAGATGATTCCCTAAAGGTTTGAAAAACAAAAGACAAATAAAAGGAACTCAACATTTTTTGATTTTTCAGCCAATCTTGTGATCTTGGTGGGACCCGATTCATGATTTTTGAATTCATGGGGTTTGCAAATCAGGGTCAATAATACTAGGCACTTACTGTTTTCAAAGCACTGAAAAATCACTAGCTAATTAATCCTCAGGACGCTTTATTCTTATTATCTTGGTTTAACAAAAGGAGAAGTAGAGGTGCAGAGAGATTAAGTGACTTGCCTGTGAGGTCATTCAGGGAGTGAGTCTCAAAGGTAGAATTTAGACTCATTAGTTCCAGGTATCTACAGCCACTGGACCGATGGTATCCTGACTTTTCCAGCCTGAGGCCCTAGCCAAAAAAAAAAATAGTTAAGGGGTCACAATAATTGTTATTTATTATTTGTATTTTGGTAGTGCCAAGGGCCCCCAGTCATGGATCAAGATGTAATGTGCTAGGGGCTGTGCAAACACAAAACAGATGGTTCTTGCCCCAAAGCATCAGAACTTTGGGACAATTCCTTGCACCCTTTGCAACACTGCGACACACAGATGAGTCTGATTACCCCTAAGTCCCCTACCTGGGATTCTGCTGATACTGGACGAGTCTCCAGTGGACATAGCCAGTTTCTGTGCCTCCACCCCGGCCAGCCCATTGCACGAATTTCATTGAATTTCCTCCCCGACCCTTGTGTTTGTTTATTTATTTGCTTGGTGCCCACATTTAACATTTTGACTAAAAATGTATTGAAATTATGAAAAAGGGATGAAAGAGCCCATTGAAATTGTAGAATGTGCTGTGGGTGGTATGTTCTCAAGGCAGGGAGTGTGGTCTGGTGGTTAGACCAGGCACCTGGGACTCAGGCAAGCGGGCTTCCATTCCTCTCTCTTCGACGGACCTTGTGTCATACATGTTAATTTCTCTGTGCCACTTTCAAATGCATCTTGGATTAAAGACTATGGAGATTCAGTAGGGATTAATTTGGCTCTATTATTCATACTTTCCTAATGAAGACATCTGAGTCTACTTTTATTGATATTTGCAATGTGCTTGGAGACACTCAGATAAAGGGAGTATAAAGAGCACTCCTCTGGTTTACAGCTTTTATGAACAACCTGTTTCTAAGACGTTATTGGCGGGGCTGGTAGCACTGCCTATTATGAAGGGTGCTTGACACTTCCCATTATAAGACCCTCTTTTCAGTTGCCTATAACTTCATCACACTATAACAGTTCCAGTTGAAATGATCTATGCTGCCTGTCTGCCTCAGTCTGAATATTTTTGGAAAGCATTAGACAAAAGGGTCCAGCTGTTTCCAAGAACAAGGCTAGGAGAAAATACATGACGTTGCCCCTGTTAAACGCACCACCCCTTGCCCGAGAGGGATGGTGTGGAGATAAGTGAATGTTTGTGAAGCCCTCAGATGCTGCAGTGAGAAGCACCATAGCAAAGTCCAAGAGGAAATGAATCAGTCTGTCTTCAGAGCAGGGTTTGTGTAGTGTGCAGTAAAGAAGGCCTAGGGCCTCGCACTGAACAACGAAGAGAAAAGAAAATATTGAATAGCTGTTGTGTCAGTGAGCACTGTCCATCCTGTGAACTCAGTGAGGCAGGGATCCTATGAGGAAAATATTACAGAATTAAAGATGTATCATAATGCATATGCACAAGGCGGCAGAATGAAAGGCAGCCTTAATTCTGGCATTTCCTATCTTTATGCGTGCTTGATAACGATCTTATCATGTAGCTTTTTTGTGTGTGTCATCGAGGACTATAACTGGAGAGGAGCCCAAGGCTTTATCTAGCTAGCTACAGTTCTCTTGTTTTCCTGTCTTGAGACGCTCCAAAAGAGCCAAGTGTTTAGTTCCAAGAAGCTCACCGCGCACAAGCTGTCTCGAGATTGGGTGCAGAATGCCAAAGGTCATTGGGAGTGCTCAGTGGGGCTAAGAATGCCAGAATTATTGGCCGATGAAGTGTCCTATCAGTGCACAACCCTGCCTCCCAAGCAGGGTACATTCTTGCCCATATATCTGACAAAACAGGAGTGAGTGGGACCCATTAAACTCATTCATACTAGCTACTGGAAGAGGCCAATGCTAAATGGCCAGTAAGGGCTGCAGCTAAATTCACATATCTGAAAAGTATTCAGCACTATGGAGCGCTATTGGACATCAAGAATTAGACCTTTTTAAGAGGCAGTGTGGTCGAGTGGCTAGGGCACTGGATAGCAGTGGTTAATTTGTGCCAGGGCTTGCCAGGGCTGAGCCCTGGCACCTCTAAACTTGGCCGTTCATAGCCCAAGCACCTCTTGGCTTGCTGCATCAGTTATGAAAGTAAAAAAGCCCCGGCACCTCTCTCATTACAAATGAAACACTGCTGGATGGGGATTCAGAAGACCCTGACTCTGCCACCAACCTGCAGGGTGGCCTTGGGCAAGCCACTTTAGTCATTCTGAGCCTCTGTTGCCCCTGCTACCTTTTGTCCATCTTGTCTTTTAGATTGCAAGCTCTTTAGGGCAGGGTCCGTATCTATTTGTATAACAACTACCAATCTCAATTGGTGCCTATCAGTGTTACTGTAATACAAATAATAATAATAATAGAAATAGTTATAATTAATGGAATAAAAGAGCAAGAAGAACATTGTAAGATTTCATGAGACAGATGCTTTCACCGATATTTTTCAAACAGACTAATTCAAACTATACAGCTTTCTGGAGTGAGACCTATAGCCTTCTTTATAGTGACACGCCTGTTGCTTCTTATGAATATTCAGACTTCTTGGGTTCTGACACTAATCTCCATTTTACAGAGGAGGTAGGAAAAGGGGAAGTGATGACTTCAAGTGACCTTGGAAACCTGGTAGTAGAGCTTGGACTTGAACAAAGGGTCTTCTGAGGTAGAACCCACTGCCCTATTCACTAGGCCACACTGCTTCCACTGCTGAAGGAACAAAGTAAGCAAAAGCATTTCTGAGGCTATTATCTGACATACAAACTTCATACCAGAAATGCAAGGCTAACTGCAGTTGGAGGACTTTGGATGATCTTTTGGAACAAGTAGCCTTGAGCCATCAGAACTCATGAGGTCTGGTATAACTTAGGTTTGTTTGAGTTGTTGGGTTTTTTTTGTATTATTTCTTAAGAAGTTCCTCCTTCATTACAAACCCTTCTTTCTCTTGCCCTGCCAAGACCAGTCAGTGGTTTGTCTGCGAATCCAATCTGACCACACGCTGTGATCTCAAGGCCCAATCCTGCAAGCACTTAAGCCCGGCAGTGACGTTATATGTGCGCAGTCCCATTGAACTCCGATGCTTAAATGCTCCCAGGGTCAGGCCCTACAGCTTTAATCAGCTGAGATCAAATCTTTCCAGGAAGAAGAAGGAAAATTATTCAAATAAAAGATCTGCTTTAGTTCCAGGGCGAACAGTTGGGCTGGTTTCAGGTATTGTTGGGTGAGGTTCAATGGTCTCTAGTGATTGCATCTGGCCTTCAGATCTGTGACAATAAACAAATAATAATTGAGGAAGTCAGAATAAAAATCAAAGGATTCCCTCTCCCCCCCCCACCAGCCAAAATTGGTAATTAAAGAGCAGCAGCCCAGGGACTCCCACTTTTTCTCATTAGAAACAGAAGTTCAGAGGAGCACTAATCAAATCCTGAAATGAACTCAACCACTACAGAGAACATCTTCAGAGGGCCACGGTCTGGAAATCAGAAGGGCAGCTCTGTTTTGCATTCATTGAGTTGGGGCTTTGACACTTGGACAGATTGATGTTTCGTATTCTGGCTTTGATAGAGTCTTTGATCTGTCACTCTAGCTTTTCGGAGGGGGGACGCATTCCATTCAGCTATGGAGACTTGCCCTTTAAGTCCCCAATCCTGCTTCCACTGAAATCCATACCCAAATTCCCCAGTTTCATTTCCTATCACATTGAATCTGGAATCACAGGGTCGGTCCTTGCCACTGTGGGCCAAGCAGGTTCTCTGCATCTTGCAGATTTAAAACCATCCATTGAACAAGCCCTAATTCCATAGAAGAGTTGAAGTGAATGGGGGAGAGGGGAAATAGATTTGTCTAAAAGTGTGTTAGACATAAAGATAAACAGCAGATTCTGGAGCTACTCCCAGAGTGCCTGATCCAAACCTCAATTAAGTCACTCAAAAGACTCGCTTTGACTTCAACGGGCTCTGGATCATGCCCAGAGTAGTGTCGCTACTCCACTTGAGTAAGGGTGGAGGAGTCCAGCCCTTAATAACTACAGCCTCACCGCAGATGATAAAGTCCTACAGAGCTTAACTGGCTGTGGTAACTTTTCTGTAGCTTTTCAAACCCACTACCTTAGAATTTGGTAGGATGGACCCAAAAATCCAGGGAGAGGATCTCATTCACTCTTTAATTCAGCAACTTCCTAGAGCAATTTCTTTTGAACTGCTGTAGGACCCAACTGGCTTCCAGACATTAGGAGCCAGATGATTATGCCCGACTGTTGCATGGGTGCACTGGAAAGCACAAGGAACCTCACACCCCCTGTAACATCCCACACAAGGGCCGGGTTCTCGAACAGTAACTACTGGACTCAAGTTGATACAGAGCCCTGTCGTGACGATTATTTGGTTTCAAAGCTCTGATCCAGGTCACATGTCTGGGGCCAGGTAATAAAGTTCCATTTCTTGCCAGCTCTCCTCTATGCTAGGCCTTTATTTCAGGGACAACTGCTGTCCTCCGGGGAGCTCCTTAAGTGAAAGAGGGTCAGGCAGAGCAGAAAGGAAGTAGAGAGATGGCCCCACCTCCATTCATACCAACCTGATTGCTCCACCTCCTTTTCACACCAGTCCGTGGAGCAGATTATATATACCTGTGCTTAAAAATGTCACTACCCTAGCTTTTGGGATCACAAAATGGCTATTTTCCCCTCTACTGGATTATTTAGGGTATATATGGGAAATCAGGATTCCTGGGTTTTGTTGCACATTCTGCCACTGACTCTCTGTGTGACCTTGGGCAAGCTACTATACCACCCCACTTCTCAGTTTACCTGCCTGGAAATGGTAATATCTTCCTCCCATATAAGGGTGTGGGAAGGCTTAATTCTTGTCTGCTTTGAAAATGCAAAGCGGGACGTAAATGTTCAGTCTGGTTAATTCAGCCATCTCTAATAAAGCAATTTGCTCGTTAGAACTGGGTGTGCTCACTGACGCATTTAAAAGGGCTAGGGTCAGATCCCACACTGATCGAAATCATTGTAGCGCCTCTGTCTTCAGGGGAACCATGCTGGGTTACATCAGTTGAGGAGCTGGGTCTATGTATCGGGTATTCCTCAGCAACTTTTTGGGAGCTGCTCAAAGAAAACCACTGAGGAAGGCTATTTGGGGCTATAATGTCTAGTGTAGAGTCAAGCTGCATTTCTGATTAACATGTAACCCTAATGGAAAAGCATAACATAATTTAATAGGGATGAAACCAATAGTTTTATAGACTACGCAAGGCTAATCAACTAATCTAATCTAATCTATCTATCTATCCCCATACACTCCCTCTATCTATCTATCCCCATACACCCTATCTAGCGTGGATTGGATAGCACACTTATCTAGGATTACTTCGCAGCTCTGCCATTGGCCTGCTGGGTGACCTAGGACAAGTCACTTTGCCACTCTGTGCCTCAGTTTCTCCATCTGTAAAATGGGGGTAATAATACCGACCTCCTTTGTGAAGTGCTTTAAGCTTAACTAATGAAAAGTGCTAAATAAGTGCTAGGTATTATTATCTCTCCCCAACATATCCACCTATCTAGATGTCATCTGCTTGAATCACACTTGAATCTCCTTTAAAATAAGGTAAGGAAGTGCATGTCATGAGCTCTTCTATAATAAATAATGTCTGTATTTTTCTGGAGCGCTCTGGGGCTGTTTATATGAAAAAGAGTGCAGCATAAATAGATGCATCATATTGCATATGACAATTAGCATGTATACTATGTAGCCTTCTAAAAAGGTGGTCCTTTTATGGCCAGGTCAGGGGAATTGTGGGCTGTGGGTGCGGGAGTCTGCTTGATATATATGCTAAATGGCAGAGATTTTCTTTGAGTCACCCAGAAAGTCAGGATGCCAAGGAATAGCACGGGTTTACTGAGGCACCAGTGTTTCCAGCTGAAAGCTGGTCGTTCTGAAGAAGCGATGCCATGCCCAAGTTCAGGTCTGTCAGCACATGCATGGTTAGGCTTTTGGGGGGGGAGGCAGAGGGGAGAAGGGCCTCCGGCATGATCGCTAGAGGCAACAAAGAGATAAATAAACACCTGGACATGTGCTACAGGAGGCAATTTCACTGGTCCAGGGAGACAGAGAAACAGCTGTGTGAGATCAATGAGAAGGCAATGGCTCAGAAACCACGACACCAGGGCAGCGTTCGAGCCGGATGAAAAAGCGTTTGTGGTTTATCACTTTGGACTCACCTGATACCAGAGTGTAAATAATGACCTCTGCTAGTAAGATGGCTGCCCGCAGGAATGACCAGTGCAATGAGCCAGATGCTCAGCTGATGTGATTCAGAGCAGCCCCATTGACTTACACCAGTGGGGGATCTGGCCCCATTGACTGCATTTGAGCTAATGCTGATCTACATTAGCTGATGATCTGGCCCCATTGACTCCAATGGAGCTACGCTGACTTACGCCAGCTGAGGATCTGGCCCCATTGACTCCAATGGAGCTATGCTGATTTACGCCAGCAGAGGATCTAGCCCATCAGCCCCTCCTGTGGTTCATCATGGGCTTCTGCCCTTTGGAGCACGGCACTCCCTGCTAATTCACCTTCCACTGGAGTGAACCAAGGTCCCCCGGGAGCAGCACGTCCATCAGAGCTGGAAGAGGCTGAGGCTGGGAGCAGCTACCACGGATCCTCCCAGGCAATTGAGGCCCAGCCCAAAGTATGTGGTTCTGCGGGAGAAGGTGGCATCTCTCGGGCATCCAATTGACACAACCCTTAGCGCACCATTGCTGCAGCCTGCACTGGTTTACCGGGGGAAAGGTTGGCCAAAGGCACTGAACAGGAGCTCCAGCCAGCTGAACTCTGGTCTTGGCTCTGCCACAAACTCCATCTCAGACCTTGGGCAAGTCACTCGGGCCTATATCCCCAAAGGAATTTAGGCTCCTAACTCCCAGGGAAAGCTATGGAATTTAGGAGCCTAAATCCCTTTAGGGATCTGGGCCCTAGTGGCTTTGCATCTCTGGGCCCCAACTGTAAAGCAGAGATAACTACTTCCCTACCTCCCCAAAATTCATTCACATTTGGGGTTGTTTGGATATTCTGCTAAGATGGCAAGCATGATAGAAACCCCTGTTAATAAATGTACAGATGCTTTTTGCACGGGTGAACCCCACAAGTCCCAGTGACACTCCTTGATCCTGGGGCTGAGTCCCCCACAAACTGAAAGGGTGCCAGTAGCATTTCGGACTGGAAAATCCACTCTGTTTGCCAAGACCTGAGCTCACTCTTCGGTGCATTCCCCATGAGGAGTGAGCTGTAGCTCACGAAAGCTTATGCTCAGATAAATTTGTTAGTCTCTAAGGTGCCACAAGTACTCCTTTTCTTTTTGCGAATACAGACTAACACGGCTGCTACTCTGAAACCTGTGACAAAGTTCCTCCTCTACCTTGGTGGGTCTTGCGCTTATTGGCGGATTTGCTCACCTTGGAGCTTCACGGCAGCCCTCAGCTTGGCCGTTTTCGTGAACCCACAGTCCAGGTCGACTCCTCCTGTGTCTGACCAGGAGTTGGGAGGTTTGGGGGGAACCCAGGCCCGCCCTCTACTCCGGGTTCCAGCCCAGGGCCCTGTGGAATGCAGCTGTCCAGAGTGTCTCCTGGAACAGCTGTGCGACAGCTACAACTCCCTGGGCTACTTCCCCATGGCCTCCTCCCAACACCTTCTTTATCCTCACCATAGGCCTTCCTCCTGGTGTCTGATAATGCTTGTACACCTCAGTCCTCCAACAGTCCGCGTTCTGACTCTCAGCTCCTAGCGCCTCTTGCTCCCAGCTGACACGCACACCACAAACTGAAGTGAGCTCCTTTTTAAACCCAAGTGCCCTGATTAGCCTGCCTTAATTGATTCTAACAGCTTCTTGATTGGCTGCAGGTGTTCTAATCAGTCTGTCTGTCTTAATTGTCTCCAGAAGGTTCCTGATTGTTCTGGAACCTTCCCTGTTACCTTACGCCGGGAAAAGGGACCTACTTAACCTGGGGCTAATATATCTGCCTTCTTTACTCTTCTGTAGCCATCTGGCCCGACCCAGTCACAACACCTAATGCAGAGCAGGGAGGGGTGCAGCCCAGCAGTAGGTGTTAGCAAGGTCATCAGCTGTTGGCAGGGGAAAACGCAAAGCCCTGAAGTCAGGGAAGAAGGTAGAATTCGTTTGGAGCAATTTACTTCCAACCTCTGATCCTTCCTCAGAGCTACATTTTGTGCCAGGCGGGGTCCCATTTGGGAATCACAAACACTTTTGTTTGTTAATTTAATTTTTTTTTAAATCCATTCACCTTTGGCCAAGCCCTGGATTCTTTTTTTTTTTAATGATGATTCATTTTTTTATTTGCGCTTGCAAATCTGTTCTGGCTTCTTCGACCACACCTGCAAAACCAAAGCCTCATAAAAAGGGGTGGGTCGGTTTTGTGTGTGTGGGTGGGTTTTTTTTTTTTTGAAGACAAGTCGAAAGCTTTGCTGCCCAGGGTTTTCCCTTACCCCAGCGGGGAGCCTCTGAGAAAAGGCAGGAAGATAGGAGCTCTTGTGAAGGGAAGCAGCCCTGCTGATACACCCAAAACCACAGAGTGCTACAGTGGAAAACATTGCTGTGTGAACTGTCAGCGCCAGATGCTGATAATGAAGATGCAGACGGGAGTTTGGAGGTGGTAGAAGGCGGGGGGAAGCACCATACACGCAGTGGACAGTGCTGCCCTGATATTTAACTCTTACAGTGCTCACTGAGGATAGGCACCCTCCAGAAGCCAATCTGTGTTATGCACAAGCCTGATTCTCAACCATGCCATTCTGGCAGCGTAATACAGTGGGCAGAGATGGCCCCTGTGACTTGTGCCTGGGGCTCCCCAGCCAGTATAGCACTGTAACCAGTCCATCTCCTAGCCCCCCAGGTAAAGAGCAGATCAGGAGCTTGACTGGAGCACACTCTACTCTGGTTATTCTCTGCTTCCAAGGGCCCGTAGGGAGGATGTGGGAAAGTACAAGGCAAATCAGAGCAGCCCCGAGGCTGCTGTAATTTAGACCAGGTGTTGGGCAGGCCCAGTTTGTTGGCCAAGGTGGTGATCAACGCGATGCCTCAGGGCTCCATTGCCCCCTCCTGTGGAAGAAGCAGATATTTGTGTGTGTCAGGGGCGATCTTTGCAACCCTCAAAGGCTTCTCCACAGACCATCCCAAGAGAGGGAGGAAGGTTTGCCTCCCACTGGCAAATCCCCTCAAGCTGCAGGTGGATTCTGGGGCCTCCTAGACCCCCCTTTAGCCCCTAGATGGAGCATCAGTACCACAGTCAGCTGTGTATTTGGGACAGACCTTACAGTGATTTGTGGGGGGATGTAACGTAGAGAAGATGTGCTTGTTTGGCTTTACTGCTGGTGATTGGGAGATGATATTCCTCTCCCTCCCCCATGGTCCCTTCTCCTCACACCAGTACTGGGAGGATTCTCTCTGGAAAGGGAGGGAGCAGGCAGCCGCGGGGAGACAGCCGATAAAGCCATCCACAACTAAAGGGCGGCTCCTCCCCCTGGACACTCTCCTCCTGTCGTGGATCTCAGGGACATTCAGAACTGAGACATTCAGAATTGTCACATAAACGAGTGGGAGCTTTGTTAGATCTTGGGTTTCAGCCCAGGGGTCAGCCCAGATTTGCCGGCTTCCCTTCCAGTCCTCTCCGAGAACAGCGTCTCCATAGCATCCCGGTCTCCCCAGAACGGTTTCCAGCTCCAGCAGTGGCAACGCCCTCTCCTCCTCCCATCCTTCTCCCTCCGCCTTCCCGAACAACACGGGCCTGATCCTCGTCTCAAACACCCTGAGTTGACTCTGCTGGCTTCAGCTGAGTAACCCCTGATTTACCCCTCTGTGAGATGGAGGTGAATCAGGCCCCAAAGAGTCACTTCTGTGCAAAGCAGTGGCCTCTCTCCATGTCCCCATAGGCAGGAAGGCAGGTCATGCGACTGAAACCTGTTCTAATGTGTAGTTAGAACTTTAGCACCTATTTAATCTGCAATTACAGGCCAGAGGAGACGCTGGTGGCATGATGTCGTTTGGCAGGGGGTTCTCCAT
Source organism: Dermochelys coriacea (assembly GCF_009764565.3). NCBI lineage: Eukaryota > Metazoa > Chordata > Testudines > Dermochelyidae > Dermochelys > Dermochelys coriacea. Next base: position 265,616,496 of record NC_050069.1, read on the forward strand.
CCATGAATCAATTTGTGAAGGGTTGATAGAAGGGATGATATCCACCCAAATTAGGATTACTACATTTAATGGGGCTGGGTGGGGGCGGGGGAGAGAACATGGGATTTATGTCTTGGAATAGCCACAAAAAATACAAAACAACGACTAAAACTAATCTGCCCTGGATTCCTCTTCCACAAGCCTTCACTTGGCAGTACACAAAACAAAACAAAACCAAAAACGTGGCCTAGAAGCAACGACTCTTGGGCAAGGGCCCAGATTCAGAGCTCAGGGACACCCGCTGGGAACTAGAAATAATTCCACCAATGTCAGTGGCGTGACTCTTGAGTGACTCTGGTGTAAGTGAGGTCAGGATCTGGCTCGAAGGCATTTTGCACATCTGCATTTAATATTATTTGATTAAGAAGGCTGCGCCATGGTGTAGTATATAAGGAGTTTATATTTCCTAATAAAATGACTCGGTAGGAGAGCTGATGGGGTGGTGGAAGGGAAAGAATTGGGCTGATCTGGGATGGTTGGTGGTGCATTTGCTTTTCTTTTTGCTGGTGAGCCTCTTGGATAATTCTGGGTGATATTTTTAGCATAAAATCTAATTTAAGCTCACTTCTGCCGTGACACCTACATAAATCTAAATGATAAATAGTTGTTTTTCTGTGACTGGTGCTTGCAAATAACAGACTTGGTGGGTCACTGAGAGTCCCAAAACACTGGAAAAAAAATAATTTTGTTTCAAGCTCAAAACAAGATTTTTCAAAACTTTCAGCAAAACAAAAAGCAAAAGATCATCATACTAGCAATTAGTTGCAGGTCAAACAACCGTTTCATCTGACCACAAATGAAATGTTCTGTTGTGAATTTGGGCGGGGGGCAAGGGTTTGATGTTTTTCCTTTAAAAAAAATAAAATGGAAGAAAATTTCAAGACAAAAAATGTTGCTTCCACTTGAAAAATCACAATTTTGGTTTCAGAAATGAAACATTTCAACTTTTTCAGTCCCCCTCCCCCCAAAAATGAACAGTTCCCTGAAACTGACCTGAATGTATGAAATGTTTTGGTGTTGCTGAATCTGCATTTTTCATTGAAAATGGTTCAGCCAAGAAATTTCATCCAGCTCCAGCTGTGACCACTCCCTTCCATGCTGCTCAATAGCGTCTCATTTTCATTTCGTGCTGCCCCATCTGTCTGCTGCATCCACCTGTCTGTCTTTCATCTTATACTGGTAAGTTCTTTGCCGCAGAGGCTCTTTGTTCTCTGTGCATACAGCACCTAACACAGTGGGACCCCGTTCCATGGCTCTGGGCCCTAGGCAGAGTGTTTACAAATAATAAAACACCGTCAGTTTGCTGGGATGGATGAACTGCCTTTGTGCCAGTGTCATAATGACGACAATAATAATACCCAGTTCCTATGCAGCACTCAGATCTCAAAGTGCTTTGCAGTCTTTAATGCATTGATTCTCACAACACCCCTATGAAGGAAAGCAGTGCTCCTATCCCCCTTTTGCAGATGGGGAACTGTGACAGAGAGAGGCTAAGTGACTTGCCAAAGGTTACACAGGAAGTCTGGCAGAGCTTTAAACTAAACCCAGATTTCAACCAGTGGCTTGCCACTCTTTAGCCCTTGAGCTTGCACATACTGAAGCATCTGAATATATTTATGTACAAGTCATTTCATTGATAACAATGAGACTAGTCCTATGTATAAAATTGCTCACATGCTTAAGTATTTGCAGAATCAGGGCCTTATGTTGCTCAAATCTCTCCTTAGGCACAGAGAGAGAAGTCATTTTGTTCTCAGCATTGCTGCAGCATGTTACAGAAGACAGAGAGACACACACTGTGCTCTCTCCTGGAGGCTCACAGGATTGAAACCTCTAGCCAGCAGCCTGTAACCTGACTGCTTTATTGAAGGGTAGGATTTAAGGAGCTCTATGTTACACAACCAAATTAATCTGTCTGGGTACAGAGAAGTTTAATGAGCACACAAACATCCACATGCCTTATTCTCTCTCACATACACACTCTTATCCATCTGCCATTTCTAGAGCCCTACCAAATTCATGGCCATGAAAAACACGTCACGGACTGTGAAATCTGGTCTTCTGTGTGTTTTTACCCTGTACTATACAGATTTCACGGGGGAGACTGGCGTTTCTCAAATTTAGCATCCTAACCCAAAAGGAGTTGCGGGGGGGGGTTTGCGAGGTTATGATACGGGGGGTCGTGGTATTGCCACCTTTATTGCTGTGCTACCTTCAGAGCCAGGCGGCTGGAGAGCAGCGGCTGGTGGCCAGCTCTGAAGGCACCCAGCCAACAACAGCACAGAAGCTAGCATGACAATACCAGACCATGCCACGCTTACTTCGGGGCTGCGGCCTTCAGAGCTGGGCAGCCGGAGAGCGGCAGCTACTGACCGAGGGCCCAGCTCTGCAGGCAGCAGCACAGAGGTAAGGGTGGCAATCCCATACCAGGCCATCCTTACTTCTGCACTGCTGCTGGCGGAGGCTCTGCCATCAGAGCTGGGCTCCCGGCCAGCAGCCACCACTTTCCGGCTGCCCAGCTCCGAAGGCAGCGCCGCCACCAACAGCATCGCAGAAGTATGGGTAGCAGTGCCACAACCCCCCCTACAATAACTTTGTGACCCCCACAGCTCCTTTTTCGATCAGGACCCCTATAATTGCAACACCATGAAATTTCAGATTTAAATAGCTGAAATCATGAAATTTACGATTTTTAAAATCTTATGACTGTGAAATTGACCAAAATGGACCGTGAATTTGGCAGGGCCCTAGCCATTGCACACACTCTCATCCGTGCTCACACACACAGTGATATGCCACATCATATAGATCCTATGACTTCCCACCTCCTCCTCTCAACTCATTACTAGCCTTTGATTAAACCCAATTGCCCTCGGTTCATTTCATTTTAAAAGCACCTTGGATATATTGCTGTTTCTCCCACTGTCATTGTTATAAGAAAAAAAAAGCAAATTAAAGTTGTTAGGCCAGATGAAATGTGGAGCGATTAGTTCTCTGTTCGCTTGGGACACTTTGCACTAGCCATTTCATTCACTTCCTTATGATTGACACATTTGCTGGCAATGAAACCAACCACTTGGCTGCCAACTGGAGCTTGAAAGCAATTGGAAATTACCATGGCTGCTGTTATAAACCTGAGGGCCTGCAAAAGGAAATTCTGTTTTGTTGACATGGCAACCAATCTGAAAATGAATTAGGGACATGTCCAATAATTTGGAAGGGCTGTGCTTTTTTTGAGAAGTGGTAGAGCAGAAAAAGAAAGAGAAGAAGAAGAAAAAAAGTTAGCATGAGCTGGAATGGCCTATGAAAAAAAAAGAGAGGCACATTATACATCCAAACTATATAGGTGGTAAGTTGGTAACTGAAATCTATGCCAAGATCAGGGAACCTCTAGCCAGAACAGATGTGGGTTTATAGAGGCGAAGCGAGCCTTTAAAATGGGTTTAGGGAATTTCCAATTCAATAGTATGTTGATATAAATGTGAAGACATGAAAATGGGTATTTAATGGGATCTGAGCTTTTAAACTGAAAGAACTGATGAAGTGGTGTTTTTATGTGTCCCAGCCTGAAGTTCGCTTTAAACAAAAATCATGGTTCTCTCGAGCGTCAGCCCCGATTTCTTCGCTTTGGGAACACAGGCAGGTCGCTAGACACAGCCCCAAAGGGAGCAATTCAGAATGATGATATCATGAACGCCGTTATTGTTCCCTCAAGGTATCAGTTTATATTGTATTTAGACCACCCAGATTGTTTGCACTCATCAAAGCTCCACTGTTACAAAGAAAATGTCTCATTTCACATTGAAGAACTGAGAATAATAAAGACATTTGCGGCCAGATCCCTGGTTGGTGTGAATTGGCATTGACTTCAATGGAGTTAAACCAATCTATGACAGCTGGGAATCTGGCCCATAGATGGCAAGCATGCACACGCACACTCGCACACATAGACGCACACACACACACGCACACAGAGGTTGGAAAAATTAGGCCTCTATCTATCTATCTATCTATCTATCTATCTATCTATCTATCTATCTATCTAACCCCATATACCCCCTCTATCTATCTATCTACAAATACCCTCATTATTTTTTATTATTATTATTATCATCCCTCTTCATTACGTCATGGGGATTTATGTTTTCAACAAGTAGCCTTCACAACACACAAGATCTTGGAGCCTACAAAGGGGAAAGCAACTGCCTAAAGTTTATCCCCAGGAGTCACCAATAAATTCTGACCGTGAAACCACTCTGTAGGTTTTGGTAGTCAGGAGATTTGGTAAACCCTCTGCACCATTCCTGCATGTTAGGTGCTCAAATGCACCCGTTCTCCTTTGACTTTTCTTAAAATTCTCACAGTGCCTGAGTGCGCTGTCTCCTGAGGTCACTGTCATGATGTCTTGCACTCCCAGCAGGTTCTTGAGCTGCACGTTCATACCCTTCGGAATCGCTCCAAGTGCCCCAGTTGTTTGTTTATTTGCATAGGGCAGTGCCTTGGAGCCCCATCATGGGCCAGGACCCCATTGCATTTGGCACGGTACAAGCACGGAAGAAAAAAACAGTCCTTGCCCCAAAGAGCTTACAATCTGTCTATACAATCTGTCTCCTCTGCAAAAAAAAAGTGTATTCTTCACTCAGGTTAGCGATCATGGGTTAAAATTGTAGCGAAGACACATAGCAATGTGGTTTGTGTTGTGGGTAGCTACCGGTGAGGTGCTCTGCTCTGGTTCGATGATGATAACAATTGGCTGTGTGCGTGTTCCCTCTGTGTGCTGCCCCAGCTCTACGCAGATCACTGACACAGCAGACTCTGAGAGAACCCCCAAAGACCACAGACTCTAGTAAGGTACAAAGGCACCCGGCCAGGTTTATTATCCAATGAAACACAGTAATAGTTTCCTATAGACTCTACCGGACATACTACGAATATGTGCCCCCTGGCAATGGACACAGCTCTGTCAGTGGCGGGACACTCCACTGCTCCCTAGGCTGAACAAAGATATGCACTCCGGGACCTATTTTTATACAGTTGCAGGACGGATTTCTCGTTCCTACTGACGTATTGAGATACAGCCCCTTGACTCATTAGGGTGCTGTCTCCCCCTTTGATCATGTTGGTTCAAACAAACAGATCTGTCCATCATGCTGTCCTTTTGACCCTGTCTTTGGGATGCACCTGGCTGTTCCTTGTTATCTCTGTGAAGTGTCCTTGTATTAGGATGTCCAGGTGCCATCTTGGCACATGTTCCTCTTATTACTATTTATATCATTAGCGCGTGCTGTCTAGGAGCCCTTTTCTTGCCCAATTCTGCAATTAGGGCCTGCCTCTGGCTCACAGCCCAGCTTTGCTTAGCAATGCCTGGAAGTACTTTGGTTCAGGCTTTAGGCCTCAGACCAGGCCTCTGATACAAGGGTTTATGTTTCAGGGCCTCTTACTACAGTTTAGATCTCAGGTTAGCACTTCAAGCTCAACCCTAGGCTACCGTACTGGCTTTAACTCGAGCTGCTTACCCGAGTGAAAAGCTGAGGTGTTGTGTCCTCACTGCTATTCTAACCCAAGGTAGCCCACCCAAGTTAAGAACCCCCTCCCCTTTCTTTTGTGCAGTGAAGACATACCCTAAGGCAAAAGACAACAGGTGGAGACAGACAGCTAGGGATGTGTATACGTGAGTAATGCTAGAGAGATAGACGCCGAACTTCTCCAACCTGGTTTCCTCCTTGGCTCCTAAATCTTACTATTTAGGCACATAGAAATGATATCCCAGATGCTAAGCACCTACAGCTGCTCCCTGGGAAGTCAGTGCAAGTGCCCAGCACCTCTGAAAACCAGGCTGTTGTCTATTTAGGAGCATAAACATGGATTTATTAATATTTGTATGACAGTAGCACATAGAGATCTGGACCCCATTGTGCTAATTACCATGCACGTACATCACCCCTCCCCCAGACAGCTTACAATCTAAGCAGATAAGACAGACAAAGGATTGATTATTATCCTCGTTTCACAGCTAGGAAATCAAACCGCAGAGATACTAAACATCTTGCCTAGGGTGACACAAGGAGCACAGGGTAGAACCAGGACTTGAACTCAAGCGTTTCTGAGGCCTAGCCCCCTGGCTGAACTACAAGAGCATCCTTCTGTGGAGGAGGAAAGTTTAACATTAGGCAACCATGTGTGATAATGTAGGGTATCTAGCTGCAGCTGGAATAACTAAAACATAAATACCGTCTTAAAGGGACTGTGCCCAGCTCCAGAATTTGAGCCACTTTCTAAGAGAAGAAATTGACCCAGAAACATGGAGTAAAATCTTAGCCCTATTGAAGTCAACAGCAAAACTCAACAGAGCTCAACTGTGAGTCACTACAGGCATTTTTCAAAGCTCACTGACATCCAGAGATCTTTCTATTGACGTCAACAGGCTTTGGATCAGGCCTCATGTGTAACCCACTTAATACATTTTACACATTATTTTTAAAAGGCTCTTTCCCCTTTATCTCCCCCTCTTCCCTAAAAACTGAAGAGAATTCAATTTAAAAAAAATCTTAAATCAAATCTTGGCAGACTATAAATTGTGAACTATTTACCCAGATAACTGGAGTGACTTGTTTGGGGTCAACACCTGCTTCTGCCTATAACACAGATTTAGGACCGACGGTTTACACTTTGGGCATTTTGAAGGTATATTAATAATCTGGTTAAACATGCAGTATGGTTATGCATACTTGGCTGATGGTATTATTTACCCAGTGTACCACAGTGGTTCTGTAAGAATCTTTCCATTCCATCAAGTGCTGTGCATACAGGGGTACTGAACCGGGGACCACGAGAGCTAAAAGCAGGAACAGGTACAGCTTGCACAGAAAACCAAAACCTCAACAGAGAGCCGCTGTAACAGCTTATATCTTTTGTGGCTTAGCATAGAGTGGGCCCTTTTGATTCTCACACACACACCCTCCAACACCCACACCCACATCCATATACCAGCACAAGTTCCATGCTCTACTGAAGCTCTCAAAATAGGGCTTAAATAAAACATTGGTGTTGAATTGGCCTGTGTTTAAGGCACTGGATTCAGCCTTGGGAGTTCAGTTTTCAACTTCTGGTTCTGCCATAGACTGCCTGAGTCACTTGGTTGCTCTACACCTCACTCCACCATCTGTAAAATGGGGGCTGATGATTCTGTCTTGTCCATGCTGATGCTAAACTCTTTGGCTTGTTTCTCACTGTGTGTGTGTACAAAACCTAGCACAATGACCCTTGATTCTTGGTAAAAGGCCCAGTCCTGCCATGTTTGAGTCACTGTGAGTTTTGACTTGGACTCCAGTGGGAGAAAAATCAGATCAAAACTTTCAAGTTTGGGTGCCAACATTTGCTCTTCTCTGAGCCTGTGACCATCCTGGAGCCAGGTCAGCCCACAGGATAACTTAGAGCAGCCTCGGGTCTGTTCTAAATTGTGCCAGCTTATAAGTGCTCTCTCCAAGGAGCCATTACACTATCAGGGGATCAATGGGAGTACAGTAGCACTGTGGCATGGCCTTTCTGCCCACCCTCCAAACTGTCCCTTATATGGTCCCCTGTAGTGGTGCTGAGAAAGATGGGGTGAGACATAGAGCCTATGTCCGCTGGAAATTCCACTATGCTAAGGGACTCCTCAGCTGCCCAGATAGGGCAGTGTTAGGTCCTTTTGTACCACTGGAATGATGCAAAGAGGTCCTACTGGGGGCCAGGATCTGGCCCTACATCTCTACTAATGGAAACAAAGGGCCTGATCAAACCCACTGACACAAATGGGAGTCTTTCCATCAACTCCAGTGGGTTTTGGATCAGGCCCAAAGAGAGAAATCCCTCCTCGACTATCACAGCGTGAGCTGCCTTTCTGCAATATCAGCATTTCCCTCCCTGTTCCCCCCTCCCCCTCCCCAGTTATAAATAGCAATGGCGGTAGCTGCCGTGCCCCCTTTTGACTCCCCTTGTGCTTTCCAAAGGCAGCACAATGATCATAGGGCCGTCTCTTTGAGTAAACAATGCCTCCTCCTCATGGTACTGTTTCAGCGGCCTTTGCCCTGTCCCACCATGAACTGCGGCAGGAAATTCTCCTGAGCTATCTGCACGCTAATTAAAGGAACAGCCTGGAGACCCCATAACCTCCCAGAGGGCCTGCAGCATTGTTCTGGCCTCCGTCAATGCACATGACAAGGTTATGGCTGCAGAAGTTGAAGTGGCTTCTTCAGTCAGCAAAGTTCCAAGAGGAGATACCGTATTTTATAGACACTGACCAAGATTAGCTGTGTATAATAAATGGGCCTTTGTCATGACAAGCTAAAGCTCTCTCGCTTAAGGGCTTGTGTGTTTCCTGGCAGTTCTCTCTTCAGTACTAATCACCATCGTCTGCCATCACGTACGTGCCCCGTTGACAACAGCTCTGGTTTGTGTGCAAGTTTAATTAAAGGGCCATGGCCTTATGCATTTTGCTTACATTAGATACTCCAAATATCGACCCCTTGTATTGTTCTTCCCATTAACGCCACAAAAGCTTGCTCTGAGCAACTAGATCCTTTTTATTTCAAGATGGTACAATGGTAACACAGTGCTGCCAACTCAGAGCCTTCCAAAATCATGAATGTAGCTTAAAAATCAGAAGATCTTTAAAATAATTCATTGGGGATTCTTTTTATTTGCCTCCTGGATTTGGAGACTTTAGGGTGCATAGGGGTCAGCTTTTTAAGGCTTTTCTCTGCACTCATGAGGCCTAGAAACTTTTTTTAATGAAAACTGAAGATTTTCCCATTATGCACATGAATCCAGTAGTTGGAGCTTTAAGAAACAGCATGAGAATCACAGTCAAATTCCAAGAGTTGGCCCCCTGGGGAACACAACTGAAGATTGTTCGCTGCAGCTGATTCTGAGCTGTCCTTGGCCCTCCAAGATGGACTTTGCCCTTTTGTCTCTGCAGTTACACCCCATGTCTTTGCACACCAATGACAGCTACCCCACACCTCCCTCACAGTTCTGCAGCTGCTTCCATGATTTCAGGTGGGGTAGGACCCTGTTTGTTGTTGTAGTACCTGCATGGCTGCCCAGCTGTACCAGCTACATACACAAGGGTCCGCGAGTCTGCTCAGCCAGACTGCCATATAGAGCAATTGAGATCAGGAGAAGCAGATCTTCCCAATGTTCCAGAAAATGGATGAATTCTTCCTTTCTGTATGGCAGCCAAGGAGAGACTCAGGGGGTTGTGGCCCATGATGGTGTCACTGGCTGATGGATCAGAAATAGAGCTGTTGTAATGAACCTTTAGCAGAGTTTGAAGCCATAACACAGATTGCTGCCACTTGAGTTAAATGAGTAACTTTGCTAGCTGGCAGCAATAGCAGGCTTTTATCTACTAATGGGCGAGTCAACACACACTTTGCCAATGCTAAGGGGAGATATGATTGAGGTCTATAAAAGCATGACTGGTGTAGAGAAAGTAGATAAGAAAGTGGTGTTTACTAGTTCTCATAACACAAGAACTAGGGGTCACCAAATGAAATTAATAGGCAGCAGGTTTAAAACAAACAAAAGTAAGTATTTCTTCACACAACACACAGTCAACCTGTGGAACTCCTTGCCAGAGGATGTTGTGAAGGCCAAGACTATAACAGCGGTCAAAAAAGAGCTAGATAAGTTTCTGGAGGATAGGTCTATCAATGGCTATTAGCCAGGATGGGCAGCAATGGTGTCCCTAGCCTCTGTTTGCCAGAAGCTGGGAATGAGCAACAGGGGATGGATCACTTGATGATTACCTGTTCTGTTCATTCCCTCAGGGGCACCTGGCACTGGCCACTGTCGGAAGACAGGATACTGGGCTAGATGGACCTTTGATCTGACCCAGTAGGGCCATTCTTATGTTCTTATATTACATTTGGAGACCTCGGACAGGATGCACTGGGATGAAGAAACCCTCATTCCTGATTAGTATGTTGGATGTTTGTCTCCTGCAAACTCATTGTTTCACCTTTGTTTAGATTTTGTTTGTTTGGCTCTGGACATGCATTTGCCCAACCACCTAAACAAATCAGATTCCAGTCCCAAATGCCAAATGAGTGACCTAACCACTGGGCTATTGCCTACAATGGGGTGGGTCTCTCTCTCCATTTTTTGTGTGTGAAAAACATCAAAAGAGCTAAGTTTCATCCCATTCTGATGCAGAATGGGGAAAAAAATTGAGACCTCAAAAATGTTTATGGGATGGGAAAACCATTGTCTGCCCAGCTCTACTTGGGAGCCTTGGAGTATGTCTCCACTGCAAAGAAAAACCTGCCACCTCAAGTCTCAGAGCCCACGTCAATTGATTCAGGTTCATGGGGCTCAGGCTGCAGAGCTAAAAATAGCCGTGTATATGTTCAGGCTCGGGTTGGAGCCCAGCCTCTGCAACTCAGCAAGGGGAGAGGGTCTCGGAGCCCAGGCTTCAGCCCGAGGAGGAACACCTACACTGCTGTGTTTAGCCCTGCAGCCCAAGACCCGTGAACCTTGGTCAATTGACTCAGCCTCTGAGACTTGGTGCCATGGGTTTTTCTTCACAGTGTAGATGTATCCTAAGTCACCTTGAAAGTCATTCATAGAGTCTAAAGCCAGAAGGGACCACTGTGATCATCTAGTTTGATCTCCTGCATAACACAGGCCAAAGAACTGCCCTGAATTAATTCCTATTTGAAATAGTGCATATATATTTAGGAAAACATCCCATCATGATTTAAAAATTTCCAATGATGAAGAATCCACCACAACCCTTGGTAAATTGTTCCAATGGTTAATTACTCTCACTGTTAAAAATGTGTGCCTTATTTCTAGCCTGACTTTGTCTGGCTTCAATTTCCAGCCATTGGAACTTGTTAGACCTTTGTCAGCAATACTGAAGGACCATGTCTTATCCAATTTCTGCTTCCCATATAAGTACTGATAGATTGTGAGCAACTCACTCCTTCACTTCTCTTTGTGAAGCTAAATAGATTGGAGTCTTTCACTGTAAGGCATTGACACTGGTTCCTTCCTCTCCTGAAGGGCCTTTCCTACATATCAAATAGGCTAGAGCCTTTCACCACCATTAAAATTCACATTGTTTTCCTTCGTATCTTCATCAGCTCCCTTGTCTGAATATAAAGGTTCCCATATAAGCCAAACTTGACCTTCTCTGATGCTAGCCCCTTCTCAGCACTACTCCTCCTACATTGGATACAGGACTTCAGCCAGTGCAGGCTAAGAAGGCTGCAGCACCATTAAGCGAGTCCATCTCCCCCAATTTAACCACCATGCATGAACCTACAAGGGGGATGCTTCCTCAGACAGCATCACTCAGCAGTTGTCTCTCCTATCGCTTGCCCCAGCATCACTGACTGTGAGGCAGTGTTCTGGGCCAGTTCAACTTTGCTCAATGTGCGCTTGAGGTCACTCATTCTAACACACCATTCCTCGCATCTGGAAAAATCAGGTTTAATATCCAGGAGCCAACCCCAGTAATAAAGATTGATAAGCACCATTCTAAGACAGTAAAGGGGGAACCTGTTTGGAACTGATGAAGGGGGGGCGGAATACAGTAGGGATATGGTCTAAATTCACAAAAAAATAGAATGTAGCCCCAGTAATAAACTGGAGAACGCTGCCTAGTCTGCATCATAAAACCAGGGAGCAACTGCACTTCTGCTGTGCAACAGAGCAAGCACTTGCCCCTTGCAAAGGCCTTTCCTCTCGTTCAGGCTGAGAGCAAACCCAGATGGGTGCTGTTTTCGTCGCGTCCTCCTCTTGCGAGTGTAATATTTCCAGAATGCAATTTTTTTTCAAGTTTAAGTAAGCAAGGACAAACACAATTTCCTTCTATCTAATGAAATCCATCTGCCTGGGCAATGCATTCCTATAAGGAACTCAACGTCGGCTCACTTCACCATGGCTATATGTGGAGACGTGGAATTGAGTTGGTCTCCCTAAAGTCATGCCAGACTCCTTGGCTTTTAGGGTTTCTGGGAGAGCTCTTTTCTTTCTGTTTCAATGAATGTGTTTTTCCCCCTTGATTTTCTTTCACAAGGGAATTGCTATGAAATAATTTGCAGTCTCCCCTAGTGAAACTTGGTCTGAGTCATGACAAGCCATGATGTCTTGTCAGTGCTCTTTTGTGCTTTTAGACCAAACACCTTCCACTCAAGCGCACAGAGCATTTTGATAAGCACAACTCCCTGGGGAGAGTGGCAAGTGTTACATCTGTTATGTACCTCTCCCCAACTCCCATCATGCACCTACCCTGGTCTGTAGTCATTTTTCTTGTGGTTCTAGATTTTGAAGTCTGATTCTGATCCCGCTCATCATGGTGTCAGCAATAGCTCCATGGAAGGCAACTCTGTTGCAGCATTATAAAAGTGGCATGAGATCAAGCTTCGAGTCCTTCATTTAGAATTTAAGGGCCAGATCCTCAGCTGGTATAAATCAGCTCTCTTGTCGTAGCAGGAGTGGTGCTGATTGAGGCCAGCTGAAGATCTGACCTACATTCTGTGGGGCAGGGAAAATGTGTTTATCTAATGTTTTAATAGGGGCACAATAATGCATAGCTCTCCTAGAGCACTTTTTATCAGCGCACCACAAAGCACTGTACAGGGGAGGTGAGCATCACTACTTCCATTTTACAGATGGGGAAACCAAAGCACAGAGTGGTGACGTGACTTGCCCATGATCAACCAGCAGCCAAACCAGGACTAGAACCCAAGTCTTCTGAGACCTAGTCTGGTGCATGAGCCACTACACAGATATAACCAGGCTTTCGGGGAGATAGTTTGGTACCTGTAAAGCACCATGCACACCTATCATACTCTATAAATAGCAATGATAAAATGAGGCATGGGGATTTGAATTGTCTTACTCAGTGTAAATCAATGACCAAGCTAAGACTAGAAGCAAAGAATCTGGATTCCCACCTTCCCCACTCTAACCACTAGTCCACACTCTTTACCTTACTGCTGCAAGTGATGACTCATGAGTTAAATATTTTTCCAGTGTTACCAAATGCTTAATTACAAGCCTCTAGAACATGTAGGCAGGGTAGTATCTAGCTGTCTGAAAAGCAGGAGCACTAACCAGCACTAATTCCCAATCTGAGCCCAGAGAGAGTAGCATTTGCAAGTTATCTTGATGGGGAAGTCACACTTACACATTTTTTTTTTATTCCTGGCCTTTTGGATAGAGAGTGAAGGCAGAACATTGATGAGTGCATCTCAAGAGAGCCAGCAGAACCGGAGAACATTAGACCTGTGTAGAAAACACATATACAGTCACTGTAGCATATAGAAAGGAAAGATATGGATGAGCTGGAGACAGTCCAGGGGAAAGCAACACAAATGGTAAAAGATTAAGAAAACCCGACTTGTGAGGAAAGGTTAAAAAAATGGGCATATTTAGTTTTGAGAAAAGAAGACTGAGGTGGGACCTGATAACAATCTTCAAATATGTTCAGGGCTGCTATAGAAAGGATGGGGGTCAATTTCTCTCCATGTCCACTGAAGATAGGACAAGAAGCAATGGGCTTACTCTGCAGCAAGGGAGATTGTGGTTAGATATTAGGAAAAACTTTCTAACTCTAGCGTAGTTAAGATCTGGAACAGGTTCCCAGGGAGGCTGTAGAATCCCCATCGCTGGAGGTTTTTAAGGAGAAGTTGGACAATTGCCCGTCAGGGATGGTCTAGGTCAGTGGCTTTCAACCTGTGGTCCATAGGCCCCTGGGGATTCGCAAACTATGACTAAGATTTCTAAAGGAGTCCATACTTCCATTTGACATTTTTTAGGGGTCTGCAAATGAAAACAAGATTGAAAACTACTGGTCTAGGTTTACTCAATCCTGCCTCAGTGCAAGTGACTGGACTTGATGACCTCTCAAGGTCCCTTCCAGCCCTAAAATTCTATGAAAAGATACTCTGTGTTTTCAATTCCCTTACATTTCACATTGAATCAGTCCCTGGTTCAGAGCCAGATCTGCACAGTTTATGATGTCCGAGAATTGATTTGCTTTAAGTTCTGCATTTCCCTCGTTAAACATTACTAAAAGGTAAGGCAAAGCCACAAGACCACACACATTGGCATTTGTTGGCACTCAGACTGTCTGTATGCTGTGCAAAGTTGGCACGGCAAAATAAATTAATGTTTGCTCCCATCTAGTGGGTGGAAGTAGAAATTGCACATAGGCGGAACATTATGCAAATAGACGTTTCAGTGAGTTGTGGGTAAAGTTTAGTGGGGGGGGTTAAGCTGTCTGATTTTGTTTCTATTATTGGTTTTTATCTGTAAAGGCATTTAATGGATCATTGTGTTTTCATGAAACTTAATCTGCGTATTTATTGCAAGGGAGCTTTCTGATCCACCACAGCTGTAATTCTGGAGAGAAACCCAGAGATGACAAACAGGAATGGGTAAAAGGGCTAACAGCATTAGACAATGCATCATAAAAGGCTACTACCACATTGGAAAGGCAGCAAGATCTGATGACCAGGCCATTAGTCTGGAAGCCTGGAGTCTATTCCCAGTTTTACCACGAACCTCCTATGTGACTTTGGGCATGTGTCTGTGCTTTTTGTCTATTTATATTGTAAACTCTTTAGGGCTTACACAGTCTCTTACTCTATGTTTGTACAGTGCCTAGCACAATGATCTTGGTCTCCACTTCTAGATGTTGGTGTAATGCAAATGATAATGATTGTGCTGGCTTCATATCCTACTGAGGTACAAGTTCTGGTTTAATGGTAGCTGCTAATGATGCAGGTAAGCTTCACAAGGACAATCACTTAATGCTATGAAGAAGTGACATACATTCTGGTGGGTTTTTTTCCTCTGCTGTTCAGAGACGAATTTAAAGAAAAATCGTTAGAAGATGTCATTCTACCCATTGTTTATTTTTCCAGAAAATAAAATCCCAAACAGCACATTTTGGACCTATTTGAGACCAAAGTGCTCCTCATGATTAAGCAAAGCATAAAGAAGATGTGATGCAAACAGAGGTGTTTTTTTTAATTCTCCCTGAAACTGAGCAAACAAGATTCTTGATGACTGAGCAAAAGTCATTCTTAAAAAGAAAAGCAGTACTTGTGGCACCTTAGAGACTAACAAATTTATTAGAGCATAAGCTTTCGTGAGCTACAGCTCACTTCATCGGATGCATCATGAAATGTAGCTCACGAAGGCTTAAGCTCTAATAAATTTGTCAGTCTCTAAGGTGTCACAAGTACTCCTTTTCTTTTTATGGATACAAACTAACACAGTTGCTACTCTGAAAGTCATTCTTGTGGGTCTTATTTGCATTACAAGAATTCCTCATGAGGGAACATTCAAATTTGCTTCAATTAAGGGTCCAATTTGCAACCCCACAGGGATAAAGGTGGGATAGCCCAGAGATTAAACAATTAACTGCAAAGCTGCAAGGCTGAGGGAACTGGGATTGTTTAGGCTGCAGAAGAGAACAATGAGGGGGGATTTGATAGCTGCTTTTAGCTACCTGAAAGGGGGTTCCAAAGAGGATGGATCTAGACTGTTCTCAGTGGTAGCAGATGACAGAACGAGGAGAAATGGTCTCAAGTTGCAGTGGAGGAGATTTAGGTTGGATATCAGGAAAAACTTTTTCACTAGGAGGGTGGTGAAGCACTGGAATGCGTTACCTAGGGAGGTGGTGGAATCTCCTTCCTTAGAAGTTTTTAAGGTCAGGCTTGACAAAGCCATGCCTGGGATGATTTAGTTGGGGTTGGTCCTGCTTTGAGCAGGGGGTTGGACTAGATGACCCCCTGAGGTCCCTTCCAACCCTGATATTCTATGATTCTATGAAAGCTGGGAGACCATAGATCAGTTCCTTGTTCTGCCACAGACTTCCTGAGTCAATTGGAGCTAGTCTCAGCCTTTCAGTGCCTCATCCCCCTACCTGTAAATTGGGGATAATAAAATCATAGGGATGGGTTCTGAGGATAAATACATTAAAGAGAGTATGGTGATGGGGACCATATAATACCTTATATAGGTAAAATAGGCTCATCTTGGACATATTCTAAGTGCTTTTTTGGGCACCTAAATCCTTTTATAATAATACATTTTTATCATACAGCACTTTTGGTTCACACTGTACACTTCAGATCCCTTTCCAAAGGATGGTCATTATCGTTGCTTTCATTTACACCAAGGGAAACTAAGAAAGTAGAATAGCAAATTGATGTGCCCATGGTCATGCTACAGATCAGAGCCATCCCAGAGCCTCCGAGCCTCCCAGAGCCCTCAGAGCCCTCCCAGTCCAGAGCCCTCGTCACTGAAATACACTCACATGTGTGTGACATGCTCAATGGCTTCCACAGATAACAAATCAGCTAGAAAATACTAGAGATGGGCCTCAGATGTCAGACGTGAGTCCAATTCCGACCTCCTGCCCCCAAAGTAAGATCCAGCCTTTTAAAGGCTAGTTGCAATGTCTGGTTCCAGATCCATCCTGCCCTAAGTTGTTGGGATCCAGGGCTTTGTTCAGGCCCATTTCTGGATAGGGTTGCCAATTTTCTAATCGCACAAAACTGAACACCCTTGCATTGCCCCTTCCCCAAGGCTCTGCTCCTGCTCACGCCAGCCCCCCTCCCTCTGTCGCTCGCTCTCCCCTAGCCTCACTCACTTGCTCATTTTAATCGGGCCAGGGAAGGGGGTTGGGGTGCGCGAGGGGGTGAGGGCTCCGGCTGGGGATGCTGGCTCCAGGATGGGGACAGAAATGAGGGGTTCAGGGTGCAGTAGGGGGCTCCGGGCTGGGGCATGGGGTTGGGGTGTGGGAGGGGATACCGGTTCTGGGCTGGGAGTGCAGGCTGTGGGGTGGAACCAGAAATGAGATGTTCAGGGTTCATGAGGGGTCTCTGGGTTGGGGCAGGGGATTGGAGTTCGGGGGGTGGTGTGGGATTTTTCTGGGGGTGAGGGGTCTGGGGTGGGGCCGGGGATGAGGGATTTGGGGTGCAGAAAGGGGCTACGGGCTGGGGCAGGGGGTTGGGGCATGGGGGGAGGTGCAGAGTGCGGGCTTCAGGAGGGGGTTTGGGTGCAGGAGGGACTCAGGGCTGGAGCAGGCTGTTGGGGCCCAGGAGGGGTGAGGGGTGTACGCTCCGGGTGGCGCTTACCTTGGGCGACTCCCCGGAGGTGGAGACATGTCCCTTGGCTCCGAGGTGAAGGCATGGACAGGCAGCTGTGCATGGTGCACACTACCTCCACCTGCAGGCATCGCCTGCACGGCTCCTATTGGTCAGGGTACATGGCCAATGGGAGCCGCAGAGCCGGCACTCAGGTTGGGGGCAGTGCGCAGAGCCCCCCCGGCCACGCCTCCACCTTGGAGCCGAGGGACATGTCTCTGCTTCTGGGGAGCTGCACAGAACCAGGTAGGGAGTCTGCCTAAGACCCGCTGCACTGCCGACTGGATTTTTAGCAGCACGGTCGAAAACCAGACACCTGGCAATCCTATCTCTAGAAGATCCAGTATGAAGAATGCTCAGACTTGGGAGGAGAACAGCGGAGATCCTTGTGTAATGGGGGAGTGCAGCTATGGACAAATGAGCAGCACGAAGGGGATTGTGAATTGTTTGGTAAAGGATATCCAGAGGCAATATGTCTAATATCCTGGGGCCAACATGGCTACAATAACACTGCAAACAAAAGGTATTATGTGGCAGATATTATTGAGTAATGCTGAACATAGATATAAGAAGCCCCTTGAAGTCTCCCTCACCAAATATCACTCTTTTCTCATTGCATTATACCAAACTAGTCCTAACAGACGGCTCCATCTGTAGGAAGGGAGGAGGCCAAGAATTCTGGGAGTTACCAGAAACATAGAAGTTTATGGACTACTCCCAAGTTGTCCTCTTGCTTGAAGCATGGGGTCTATGGCCAGAATCATCAGGTACATCAGGGCAGCTCAGTATAACTGAAGTGGGGGAGTAAAAATGACTTAAAACCATCTTTCTAATACCCCACACTCAATCGTGGGGCTGACTGGAAGTTAGTTAAGACACTGCCGTTCCAGCCACACCTCCTTTTGCATCTCATTCTCCAGCATGTCCCAGATACCCACCTCCCCTCCTCTGGGACCAGCAGGCAAGGCAATGTAGAGCCCACTAGGCTGGTTTTATGAAATTCAGGGATTCTCCTACACTGAGGCAATCTCACTGGAATGGCACAACTTATCATATCTGTATTGGAGAAGCATCTATAGACTCCAAAAACCCCATCCCAGCCCTGACGAGTTTATAGTCTAAATAGACAACACAAACAAAGAATCAGAGAAGAAATACAGGCCCAACGAGGGGAAGCAGCTTGCCCAAGGTCACCAAGTAGGTCAATGGCAAAGCCAGGAACAGAAGCCAGGTTTCCTAACTCTCAAGCCACTCCCCTATCCACTAGATCACTCTGCCTTGAAGGGACTATATTGTAGCTGAGAGTTTGCCCGACTCTCTGACTTCCTCTGTGATCTTAACTTTTCTTCCTCAGCCTGAAGATGAGAAGGTGCCAGAGATTTCGCTGTTTCTTTTTCTCTCATTTTTTCTCATCCTCTGCCTGTTATTCTCCTCTTTCCCCCTCCAAAAAATATTTTTAGAACTGAGCAAAAATTAGAATTGCCCTCCATGGGAAATTCCATTCCTGCCACAAGTGTTATTGTCCCAACAAAATATATGAAACATCAGAATTTTTTGCAGAATGAAAAGTTCTGAAAAAACTTCAATTCAGAAATATTGAACCACTTCATTCTGAAATTTTTGACTGAAAAGAAACATTTACACATTTTTGGAATTGAAACATTTTGTTTCAGTTCAGCTCAACATTAAATTGCATCTGTCTGAGCTGACACGGTGCTTCAGGGGCCTGGCAGTTCATGTTGCCTCATGACCACACTTTCCCCTAGGGCCTGGGTTCTCTAGATGGGCTACATCTCCCATGGTGCATTGCAGTCCGGGGACTCCCATAGTGCATTGTGGTAGTTTAACCATTGTGGAGACTGAAGTGCATCATGAAACATATATCAAAGTAGCAGCCGTGTTAGTCTGTATTCACAAAAAGAAAAGGAGTACTGAGTACTTGTGGCACCTTAGAGACTAACAAATTTATTTGAGCATAAGCTTTCGTGAGCTACAGCTCACTTCATTGGATGCATTCAGTGGACTGAATGCATCTGATGAAGTGAGCTGTAGCTCACGAAAGCTTATGCTCAAATAAATTTGTTAGTCTCTAAGGTGCCACAAGTACTCCTTTTCTTTTTTATGAAACATGTAGTTCAGCCAAGGAGTCTGGCCGACTGGAGAGAATGGGAGCATGAGGCACCAAAACTACAACTCCCACAAGACACTGCAGCAGTTCAATGAACTGACCCAAAATAATTTGCTTCAGTTCAACAAATTAACTGTTTAAGTTCAGGATGACTGGATCTGATAACGAACCCCAAAAATTTTTGGCAAAATTATTTTTTTCCCATGGAAAATTTCACAGAAAATTTTCACAGAAGCCACATTTTCTACAGTGGTTCACAATCAAGCTGGAAGGGTATATTGAGTGGGGTCCCACAGGGATCAGTTTTGGGTCTGGTTCTGTTCAATATTTTCATCAATGATTTAGATAATGATACAGAGAGTATACTTATAAAGTTTGTGGATGATATCAAGCTGGGAGGGGTTGCAAGTGCTTTGGAGGATAGGATTGATAACAGTTTTCTAGTATGTAAAAGGTTGTTACAAGGAGGATGGAGAAAAATTATTCTTCTTAACCTCTGAAGATAGGACAAGAAGCAATGGGTTTAAGTTGTAACAAGGGCAGTTTAGGTTGGACATTAGGAAAAACTTCCTGTCAGGGTGGTTAAGCACTGGAATAAATTGCTTAGCGAGGTTGTAGAATCTCCATCATTGGAGATATTTAAGAGCAGGTTAGACAAACACCTGTCAGGAATGGTCTAGATAATAATTAGTCCTGCCACTAGTGCAGGGGACTGGACTAGATGACTTCTTGAGATCCCTTCCAGTCCTATGATTCTATTGGGGAAAAAAAAAACATTTTGACAGGAACATTCTTCCTCTAAGTATTTATTATTTATTTTTTATTATTATTAACTGTTTTTATTAATAATTATTATTATTCCAGACACTTATTACAGGTGCTTAATATAAGGAGCCCTGCAATATACTAACCTGGCGGTCCCCATTTCTATAAATTTGGGCACCAATAATTCATACATCCTGCAGCAAAACAAAACCAAAAAGTGGATATGTAAATGCAGTTTACCCCATGAAAAAGAGGAAATAAATGTATAAAATCAATGTAATTTTTTTTAACAAAAGACCTTTGAACCTTTTTCTCCTTTGATAAAATTTTAATGAAAGACCTTTGAACCTTTTTCTCCTTTGATAAAATTTTAAACATCTTGAAAGCATTATTGAGGTTGGTTAGTTGGGAATCTTTTTTTTTCTTGTAAGGAATGCTACTTTAGTACAGAGTCATCAATTTTTTATGTTGTCTGTTCCTGGTTGTCTGTTCCAGGTTTGTGGAGAGGTGCCTAATTAATCTAATGTGATAAAAGAGAAAGGCATGTCTGATTGCAGACCATGGGGTTAGTTTTCACCATCAGGCCCTGAAGGAGTAAGTTGTGTGTAAGTTGTGTGTTCCGCTGTCATTATGCAACTGGATCCCTGTCTGAGTGGTATTGCAACACATCCGTTGGTTTTGTCATTAGCAGCAAAGTAGAAAGATGTTTACAAGATGGGAAAGGGAAATAGACAGACTTAAACTGTATAGCTCAACATTTGGGTTTGTGGGGTTCTTGACAGGCTTTCAACTGGGCATTCAGAGCCAGGAATTCAGGCATTCAGGTCTCAGTTGGAGGACTGAGAAAAAACACATGGGCCACACTCATTCTTAGCCAGATTTGGTCCATTGCAGTAATTAGTGCTATGGACAAAATTAATCAACTAAGGGCCAGCTTCTAATAATTGTTATCATACTGAATAATACTTACTCCAGAAATGATCCCTTCTGCTGAAGCCAATGGGGCAGATCCTTGGCTGCTGTAAACTGTTACATTTCCATTGATTTCATGATATCCCAGGGCTTTGTTTTCTAATAGAGTATTTTCACGTAGGCTTTCACTCTGAAGTAGTTTTCTTGGCCCCTTTCCTACAGTTCTTTACCAAGGAAGTGGCATTCATTTTGTTCAGAGCAGCCATCTGGGAGTTCCTATGGTTAGAAGCATTTCTCTCTACAAGTATAAGATACTATACTCTTATGGAAATAAAGCATTTCAACAGGCCTTTCTGCTAGTGGAGCCATAAGCAACATGCCTAGTGAGCCCCCTGCGCTATTGGAAAGCATGGAGTTTTGTCAATGCTCTATGTATATTAAGAGCAAGGAGAGTAGCAAGAACAGTAAAAATAGATGTAAGCGGAGTCAGGATGAGCTCTACCCTGATATCTGGTGGCGAGTTGTGGCATATTGTGGAAAAGAACTTCAGGGGCTGATCTAATTTGCATAGGCACACCCACTGCACCTAGATGGTCACTCTGGCTGCTGTAGGAGCCCAGTTTCTCTGTTATTGGGGCAGGAAGAATAATCTGTTATTATCCTGATTACGTGAATCAAGGACAGTGGAACTGTACTTGGCCTTTTGTTATGATGGAGGGACTCGCCATCAACTAAGCAGCACTTGCTAGCCAAGGTCATGATTCCAAAACTCAGTAAATTAAAGAGAGGCTGGGGATAGGTATTAATACCTGGGTGGGTATGGGTCTCTAGTGTGGACTGGTCTTAAATGCCAATTGCACTGCTGCCTCTCTCCACTGTGGAATATCAGAGCTAACTTTGAGTCCAGTAGGAGTCTAGTTACAGGCTGCTGAGCTGAATTCACTTTGGGTCAATGGTGCGCCAGCACTGAGGCTCCCCTACTACAAGCTGAAATCACTAAAAAGCTAAAATTACTAAGAGCTGAAATCATTGAGTGCTTGGGCGGGGGCTGAAGATATATTGTGGAGCAGCTGGCAGAGCAGTTTGCGGGATGGCTGGAGCGGCTCACGAGATGGCTGGTGGAGTGGAGCAGCTGGCGGGGTGGAGTGGCTTGCGGAGCAGCTGGTGGAGCGAAGTGATTCGTGGGACGGTTGGTGGAGCAGAGTGGAGTGGAGCCCCACGGAGAGGTGGGGCAGTTGGCTTTGGACCATGTAAGGTGCCACTTAACCCCCCCATTTCCACCCAGGCTGGGAGGTAAAGCTCAGAAGATAAACTTTCGAACACTGGGGCTGCACTGACCAGGGACAGAGACTTTTGGGTTGTTGGCCTTTTGGGACTTTGGGTGACTTTTGGGTTGCTGGACTCAAGAACCAAAGGGAAAGGACACAGCCCAATTTGCTTGGAATGGGTTTTGCTCATGGGTTGTGTTATGAATCCTGTTGATGGTGTTTCCCCAATATCATGCCACATTGTTTCTCTCTGTTATTAAAAGGTTTTTGCTACACTCAGACTCTGTGTTTGCGAGAGGGGAAGTATTGCCTCTTAGAGGCGCCCAGGGGGGTGGTATATATTTGTCCCAGGTCACTGGGTGGGGGCTCGAGCCGGTTTTGCATTGTGTTATTGGAATGAAACCCCTAGATACTGAACCCAGCCCTTGTTGCTGCCAACCCTGATGGTCACAGGTCACAGAGTATGTGCAGGAACTGATTTTTGTGCCTGCAAAATTGTCAACAAAAATTTAAAAACTAAAATCATTTCTACCAAAATTTTCCTTCAAAACTTTTCAAGTTTTCAGCTTTCAGTTGCCAAAAACTAGGTTTTTGGCTTTTCGATGAATAATGTTTGCCAAAACTCATTCCCCTCCCCTGGCACACACACAGTTTGGCAAATGGTTTCAGTTTTGAGTTACTGAATCATAAAGAGATGCCAAACAGTGGATCCAATGGTCTCCCACGTGAGATGCTGGAAGACCCAAAACGTAGCAGTATACCAGTGTCAGGCCTGATCTAGGCTCAAAACCAGGACTTCAGGTTAGGAGGGTAAGAACAAAGAAGGGCATGGTTTGTTGTACCCGCACAGTGGTCCCAAAAGGGGTGGGGTGGGTTCACAAACATATTTAGGCGCCTAAATCCTGTCTCACCTGTGGCGTCTGGGGTACTGAAGCCACTTTGTGGTACCATAACCCGCTGGTGAGTTCATTTTATAGGTCCCCCTTTGTGCCTGAACCACGGAGGATATGTATCTGTTACAACAGCAGCTGGGGATCCCAGTCTCTTTCCCTCCCCAATTTATACTCTTAGCCCTGGGGTCCCCAGTTCAATCCCCAGTTGCCTCAGCCAAAATGGCAGGGAGTGTAGTAGCACAACACAAGAGCACATAGCTAATGGGGCAGTCCAGACCTGCTGTTACTGACCAGATGGGCCTAAGCTGGTGAGGGAGTGGAGCAAGCCTGCTCTGCTAGTGAGCCAAATGCAGTGGTTGGAGCAGCTGATTACGCTGAGACCCCGGCTTTGGGGCCAGGGCAGCAAGATTTCCCGACACCGTGGATGCAAGACCACATCCTTTTTCCCAGAAGAGAGCAGAATCTCCTGCCTCTTACCACCCCGCCCTGGCAAAGCCGTAGAAAAAGGCCCAGCTAATGGAGGGCTCCAAAGTCCCTAGAGAACAGAAAACAGATGGAATATCCTGAGGCGAGAGGGGATGATGCTCGGGAGAGAGTCCGCAGCTGACTGGACACAGGGGCAGCTGCCTCGGGGCTGGCTGCGGGGGGGAAGGCCAGGTAGCAGGGAGCTGGGGCTGGAAGCTGAGAGTCAGCGAGGGCAGGCGCCTGTTGCTGGCAGAGGATCATATAGGGCAGCGGTCTGCAACAAGAAGCCTTGGGGGCAACTGCCAGGAGAAAGTGGGGGTGGGGGGAACCCCTAAGACTACAGACAAAAGCACTGAGCGGGCAAACTTTTTGGCCTGAGGGCCACATCGGGGTTTCGGAAATTGTACAGAGGGCCAGTTAGGGGAGGCTGTGCCAGGCTGTGCACCCCCCCACCCATCTGCCCCCTCTTGCTTCTCGCCCCCTGATGCCCCCCCCAGGACTCCTGCACCATCCAACCCGCCCTGTTCCCTGACTGCCCCCCCCAAGACCCCTGCCCCACCTCTCAGCCCCTGCTCCCTGTCCCCTGACTGCCCCCGGAATCCCTGCCCCTGACTGCCCACCGCCGCCCCATCCAATCCCCCCCTCCTTCCTGACTGACCCCCCAGGACCCCTGCCCCCATTCAACCCCCTGCCCTGTTCCCTGCCCTCTGACCGCCCTGACCCCTATCCACACCCCCACCCACTGACCACCACTCCGAACTCCCCTGCCCTCTATCCAACCCCTCTGCCCCCTTACCACGCTGCCTGGAGCACCGGTGGCTGGTGGCACTACAGCCACGCAACCCAGAGCACCGGGTCAGGCCATGGCTCTGCAACTGCGCTGTCCAGACGCCCAGAGCCTTGCACCGGAGCATGGCCAGTTGAGGCTGCGGGGGCCGGGGGACAGCGGGGCAGGGGCCAAGGGCGAGCCTCCCGGGCCAGGAGCTATGGGGTTGGACAGGAGGGTCCCGTGGGCTGGATATGGCCCGTGGGCCATACTTTGCCAACCTCTGCCCTAGAGGCTGGGTGAGGAACTGTTGGGTTGATCTTATTGTAACTGTGGCCATCATGTTTGCACTTTTTATTTCTGGCAGCCCTCACAAAGCACCTTCTGTTACTCTAAATACATGAGTGTTGATGGGGAACCACCAAAGGCTAGGAGCCGCATCACAGAAGATTAGGGCTGGAAGAGATCTCAGGAGGTCACCTAGTCCAACCCCCTGCTCAAAGCAGGATCGACCCCAACTGGGCCATAGAGCCCAGCGCATGGCATACCTAGAATGCGTGAGTACACGTTAGTGATCCACAGAGCGCGTACAGCTAGCAGGGACAGTTGTAACACAGCACTTGCAGAATCATCCTCTAATGGGGTCAGTTGTAATATCATGACTGCTCATCCCTCTGTGTTTCTGTTCTCCCATTTCCTTCTTTCTTCAATAACTCAGCAGTGGTATCTCGGTAGGACCCTCAAGTATGTTGGACATCAAAGGAAGGCGAACAAAGACACACATGTATATATTCCTGACACAGATAGTAAAAAGAACATTAAAATCTCCAATTTCAAACAAGTCCTTTTGCCCAGCAACCTGCCAGGCCTACAAAAATAATCACTGGTGTTCAAAGAACAGATGGCAGCCATCCTAGATCCAGGGCTCCAGATGCACTGAATTCTATAACATTCTCATTTCCTTTTACAAGGCAACAAAACCCCTCCATAAAATCAACCTTTGTTTTTCCACGCTGAAGCCATGCAGGGCATATGGGGTGGGTGTCTCACGGGACACAGGGAGTGAGGGGTTTCTTTCCCTGTCTAAGACAAAGCTGGCTCATCCCACTATGAACATGTTAATGGGGGCAAGAAGAGAACCTGAGGTAACTACCCGTCCTGACCCCTGGCCAAAACTGACTGGTAGGAGCGTATTCCAATGTGGAGGTTGGAAGCTTGGAGAGTCATTGGGGCATTGATCCTAGTGGAAATTCCAGATGAAATGTGTCCAGTTGGTTCTGATCGGTTCATACTGGCTAACTAGTGGGAAAGAACGACAGTGTCATCTGGGCCTCCTCTAGTGACCAGTGGAGATAAGCAAAAACAAGCAGAGACCAGATGAAAGATTTTAGTGAAGCCTTACTGGAATTTCCACCAATGGAAGCAGAGAGAAGACCAGTGAGCCAAATTCTGCCCTCAGTTACACCCATGATCATCAATGAGGTTACCTGAGTGTAACCGAGGGCAGGGTTTGGTCCACTTACATTAAAGGAGGAAGCTGAGGACTTATTACCGAGGCATTTTTACAGCCTCATGCCTACAGTAACTGAGTACTTCAGCAACATTAATTAATGTAACCTCACGCACCCTCTTAGGTATTGTTATGCCTACTGAGAACTTAAGTGACATGCCCTGGGTCATACAGGGGGTCTGTGGCAGAGCCAGGCATCTGAACCCAGATCATCTGAATCACAAGTCAGAGCCTTAACTATAGGACCATCGTTCTTCTTAGCTGCCTTAGCCCCTTTTTTTCATGCAACATTTTATTGTAAAAATTATTTAAGATGAGATTTACAGGTCAGAGCTTGACAAGGTTGAATGCATTTTACAAAGGTATTGGACTTTTAAAGCAGTGTTCCACTTTGGATGTATGATATACTTTAAGGGTCATGGAGAGGGAAATCTGGTCTAATTGTGAAAACTCACTTGCTGGCAGCATTTGGAGGAGAAATCAGAATGGGGGAGTTTTAACTGCATTGCAAAAGCAACAGGGGAAAATCCAGAGGGGAGCAGAGGAATCAGGAAAGAAAGAAGTTTAACAGAAAAGTCCATCCACTAAGAGTCAAACTTTGAATTAAAGGGACCATAAATTCACCCTGGAGTACCTGTCACTCATGGCAGCTCCAGGAACCTACAATGGAACCAGAGCCCTGTAATTCAGTTACCTGTCGTTTGTTCTGCATATTGTACCTGTTATTGATCTACTCAGGGCCACTGGGGAATGGGGAGGGAAGCAAAAGAGGGAGTTTGCTCCAGGCTCCCCAT
This sequence comes from Dermochelys coriacea, assembly GCF_009764565.3. Classification (NCBI taxonomy): domain Eukaryota; kingdom Metazoa; phylum Chordata; order Testudines; family Dermochelyidae; genus Dermochelys; species Dermochelys coriacea. The sequence continues at coordinate 265,643,189 of NC_050069.1, forward strand.
TTGCGAGGGACCCCAAACCCCAGGAACTTGAGTGAATGGAGTTGCCACCTGGGGCATGGGGCTCACTGTGCTAATCGGGTTTGGCCTGGCCGCACATCTATCATGATGGAGGGATAGTTGGGACAACTTTGAATGAGTGATGACCCTGTGCACCAGGTCATAATGCCATTCCCTCAAATTTGGCCTTGCCGGCACTCCGTCGACAGAAGGGCAGCTGGGCCCAACCTGAGTGGCCTGGCACTGTGACCCTATGTGCCAGGTTCCAATATCCAGAGCAGGCAGCCGGTCCCAGCTCTGCGGGACAGGAGCTGCTGCTGATTGGTGAGTACGGGGGTGCTCACTCTCCAGCCCCATGACCCCTGGGGCATCAGTTTCAGATTTTGCTCTGGGCCCCCAAAACCTCTGTCCGGCCCTGGATCTACAGCAGCCATATGAATCACAGGCATTTGCAGCCTTGTCCTTTATCATGTGCTATGACAATGCATGCAAGTGCAGTAGCCGATTTCCTGGAATGCATGGCAGGGTTCCATGCACCTGAGAGCCCAGTGACCCCAAGCATTTAACAAGAGTCTCAGTTACTAGACTGCAGTAAAAAGATCCAGAGATCCCAAGAATTGTTTTATCAGGGAGAAGACACAGGCAAACACAAACAGAGCAGAGGGAGTGCTTGGCACAAAATTCATGACTCTTAATTCGGTATTTCGTACCTAGATATTATAGCAATTGGCACATTAGAAATCTAATAGCTGGAGAGACAGACAATATTTAAATGGCCCTCCTCCCCAAAATGCACTAAGAGAGTAAGTGATGTAATTTGATGAACATAGACACTACCACTGAGGATCAGGCCTGTGGTCCATCTAGCCCAGTATCCTGTCTCTGACGGTGGTCCATACCAGCTTCTTTAGAGGAAGGTGCAAGAACCCTCTTTTAGATTTAAAAAACTACAGTGATATAAAATTAATCTGGCATACATTAAATGAATTAAAAATGGGCTGATTGGTCTCAGAATCTACATGTAAATGGCGAATTGTCATCAAGTGTGTATGTTTCCAGTGTGGTCTTGTATGGAATGGTTCTTGGCCCTCTGCTATTTAACACTTTTATCAATGATCTGGAAGAAAACATAAAATCATCACTAATAAAATTTGCAAGGGACCAAAAAATTAGGGGAGTGGTAAATAATGAAGAGGACATGTCACTGATTCAGAGCTATCTGAATCACTTGGTGAACTGGGTCCAAGCAAACAATATGTGTTTTAATACAGTTAAATGTAAATGTATACTTCTAGGAGCAAAGAATGTAGGCCACACTTACAGGATGAGGGACTGTATCCTGGGAAGCAGTGAGTCTGGGGTCATGATGGATAATCAGCTGAACATGAGCTCCCAATGTGATGCTGTCACCAAAAGAGTTAATGTGATCCTAGAATGCATAAACAGGAAAATCTCAGGCAGGAGTAGGTGGGTTATTTTATCTCTGTATATGGCACTGGTGTGACTGCTGCTGGAATGCTGTGTCCAGTTCTGGTGCCCACAATCCAAAAAAGAGGTTGATAAATTGGAGAGAGTTCAGAGAAGACGCATGAGAATGATTAAAGGCTTTGGAAATGCAATTATAATGCACATTGGAAAACATAATCCCAACTATACATATAAAATGATGGGGTCTAAATTAGCTGTTACCACTCAAGAAAGAGATCTTGGCGTCATTGTGGACAGTTCTCTGAAATCATTCACTCGATGAGCAGTAGCAGTCAAAAAAGCAAACAGAATGTGGGGAATCATTAAGAAAGGGATAGATAATAAGAAAGAAAATATCATATTTCCTCTATATAAATCCATGATATGCCCACATTTTGAATATTGCACGCAGATGTGGTTGCCCCATCTCAAAAAAGATATGTTGGAATTGGAAAAGGTTCAGAAAAGGGCAACAAAAATGATTTGGAGTATGGAGCATCTGCCATATGAAGAGAAATTAATAAGACTGGGACTTTTGAGGCTGGAAAAGAGATGACTAAGGGGGGATATAATAGAGGTCTATAAAATCATGACGTGTGGAGAAAGTAAATAAGGAAGTGTTATTTACTCCTCATTACACAAGAACTAGGGGTCACTAAATGAAATTAATAGGCAGCAGATTTAAAACAAACAAAAGGAAGTATTTTTTCACACAACACACAGTCAACCTGTGGAACTCCTCGCTAGAGGATGTTGTGAAGTCCAAGGCTATAGCAGGATTCAAAAAAGAACTAGATAAGTTCACAGATGGAGGATAGGTCCATGAATGGCTATTAGCCAGGATGAGCAGAGATAGTATCCCTAGCCTCTGTTTGTCAGAAGCTGGGAATGAGCAACAGGGGATGGTTCACTTGATGATGACCTGTTCTGTTCATTCCCTCTGGGGCACCTGCATTGGCCACTGTCAGAAGACAGAATACTGGGCTAGATGGACCTTTGGTCTGACCCAGTATGGCCATTCTTAAGTTTAAGGGGTGAATTGATTACAGTCTATTAGTAGCTACGTGAGGAACAAATATTTATTAATGGGCTCTTCAATTTAGCAGAGAAAGGTATAATATGATCCCAAGGCTGGGAATTAAAGCTGGAAATAAGGATGCAAATTTTTAATGTGAGAGTAATTAACCATTGGAACAGTCATGGCGGATTCTTTATCACTGACATTTTAAATCAAGATTACATGTTTTTCTAAAAGCTCTGCTCTAGGAATTATTCTGGGATAGTTCTCTGCCTGGTATTATACAGGACGTCAGACTAGGTGATCATAATGGTCCCTTCTGGTCTCAGAATCTGTGAATCTCAGAGCAATAAGTGCCACAGCAATTGTCCATGGTGTGAAAAAGTATTTTCTTTGACCAGTTTTGAAGTTGCCACCACTCAATGGCATTGAATGTCCCCTGGTTCTTATGTCATGGACAAAGGTGAAGAGAAGTTCTCAGTCTGCTTCATTATTTTGTATATTGTTGTTCCTCTCTTCTCTAAGGGTAAACAAATCAAATGTTTCAGTCATATGAGAGTTTTTCCATACCCCTAATCAAGACAAGTGGCTCACTCTAAATCTTTTACTTTAGGGAGACTGAATAGTTCAAGGTATTGGTAGTGAAATGTAGCTCTTTCACCTCCAGATCACCCATTTCAATCCAGCCTAGGACTGTAGGGAATGAACAGTATTACCATCTGATGGCTCTGCTGAAATGAGCTAGCAATTTCACTCCAGCTGTTTGCTGATCGGTGGCCCCATCACCAATAGCACTGTTACAGCAAAGAGGCCAGGGAAACTGACCTGTCTTCTCACTTCGAGAAGCAATCCTTCCAGGTCAGCAATCCATTCTGAAGAATGACTAAGCTGAAGACTAAGTGCATGTGAAAAATATGCAAGTGTTTTCCAAAGTTGCCCAATAGTTTAGGCACATTTTTCTTAGCCCTTAAACTTTATTTTAAAAATAATACAGCCTTATCTATCCCTCATCACCATGGTATCTAGATGCATTATCAAAATTGCAGAAAGCCAGCAAATTGTCTAAAGTTAATTTTTTTGGTTCTTTGTCCCTTTTCATGAGCACTTAGATTCTTTCTTTCTGCAAAGTTTCTTTCTGATCTTGGCTATGTCTACAGTACAGACTCCATACCGGCATAGCTACATCTTCAGAGCTATGCTGACAAAATCCCATAGTATAGCACAGCCTACACCGATGGAAGGAGTTTTTCCATCTGTATAGGAACACCATGACCCCGAGCAACAGTAATTAGAGTGACAGAAGCATTCTTTCATCGACATAGCTCTGTCTACACCGAGGAATAGATTGGCATAGCTACAGTCCTCAGTGGGTGGAGTTTTTATACCCCTGTCTGATGTAGCTATGTTGACCTAAATTTTAGTTGTAGACCAAGCCTAAATTACTCTTTTGGGGAGGTTGTTGTTATTGTGGGAAAGCTAATTGAAGAGTTAAAAAGAAACAAAACAAATGAGTGAGACAAGGTGGGTGAAGTAATATTTTTATCCTGGAACAGATACAGCTACGCCTAACCTGCACAAAACAAACTAATCACTTGTGATTCATCTGCGAGGGAGTGGATGTTTCAGGGGACAGGTGTTGTTAATGATGAGTCTTTCGCTCCTGAGTTAGTGGTTCAATTCTGACCTAAGTCACTAATCCTGAATATGGTTACCCAAATGGTGGTTACTAATGAACGGATGTCTGTATCCCAAACATACCAGCAGTCAGGGCATTTGTTGAGGTTCACGTGCCACTAGTAAGGTTTCTCTTTGATCCCAGAGAACACAGTGGCTCCTGTGTCATGAGAGAAGAAAGAGGGGGATGGGACAAATAAGAGAAGAGTTGTAAGGATGCATATACCTATAATTGAACTGTGGGGTGGTCAAAATAACACTCCAATCTTCACTTCCTCTTATGGACTAACGTCAGCATAATAGGACATTCTCGAGGTGATTTTTCCTATACACTATTATTTCTAAACATAATGAACCAGATCCTCGGCTGGTAAAAATTAGTATAACTACACTTATGTCAGTTGAGGAGCTGGCCCAGTATCCATGACTGTCTTTCTATATTAACATTAAGGCCCAGGCACTGTAGACTTTTCATGGTTTGTTTTAAAGCTGGGTGTCACCCCCACAAAAGGGAAATGTCTTTCCAATCGGCCACCGGTATGCACCGACAAGAGCAAGGCAATAAAATGTGACAGCAAGGGATGTCATGACAGCTCCCAGTCTATAATGTATACCTCCCAGGCTGCACTTGTGCATCTGTTTCATATTGAGGTCGGTTGTGTGTGTTCTAACTTGACATTTTGGAAATATTGGAGCTTTCATTTTCCTCCTTGCAGACGGTACCAGGGGAATTACCAAGGAGCTATAAGGTGCTGGCTTAGCTGGCTGGCAGAATGTTCTCCCTGTTAAAGGGCCAGATAAAGGCACTGGAACTATAGACCCTTGCCTATGGCCCCATCTCCCAGAGTCACATAGCAGATAGGAATCTCAGCTTTCATTTAAAAAAATATGTTTCTCACCCTCACCGATGCAAAGAAAAACCTGACATCTGACTGAGTCTGCAGAGAGCCTGAAACAATTGCTCCAAGAAATGTGTATCGCTCCATTCATCTTAACTTTGAAAGCTATTGACACTCCAAGGAAGGGCAGGAGGGTGTAAGGGGCCCTATGTAGAGTGCACTAGGGCCTCGGATTGCCTTAATTTGACCGTACTTTGGTGTACTGTCCATATGTAACAGCAGGATTTTGATGTAGGACCTTGATTACTACAGTACAAACCCCCAGCACTTGAGCTAAAGGACTAATGTTGTTAGCCAAGAGCAGTAGTAGGCTCTTATCGCTAGTGAGCCATTACAGGCAGATGTGACACACTCTTTGCCTGCTGAATCCTTCTCCCCCCCAACTCCACCATCACACAGTCCAGCTCTACAGTACACCTGCAAGCTGATTTCTAAC